>NC_079423.1:13544537-13659537 GCF_026213295.1 Gadus chalcogrammus | reverse complement strand
ATATTCGGGGTAATTGGCCGGGATGAATGAAGATAATGAAAAGATAGAGCGAGGACAATATATTCAATTAGCAAGTTTGGAGGTGTAATGAATTTCCGAATTAAATATAATCAGAACACGCTTTGTGATAAGGTGTTAAGATGGTCAAACTGATTGTTAAGTCACTTAGTCTGAAACAGGTCATTTGGATCCTGTGTTATTTCCATCCTAATTTATTTTAAATAGATAATCGTCATAAATTGACAGCCCCTTTTTAATTTCATAAGAAGTTATCAAAAAAATGATGGACTGTGGGGAGAATGTGTGCTTTGGAACGGTATGCAGGTCCCAGATTTTTGACAGCCAGTGCAGATTAGTTTGTTCTTCAGAACCAATGACTTTCTCCTAACGCTTTAATCTGTCAGTCCAAACACTTGGAGGCGGCCCGTGTTTCATATTCCCAGCAAACAGATCGGCGTATTGTCAGTAGCCAAGGCAGAGACAGTAGACCGTATCCATCTGCTACCTCCCGGGAACTGCAGTGGGGCTTAGACGTATTAACTAAATCCTCCTACTTATGCAAACAAACCAGGAATTGTCTAAACAGAGACCCACTCAAACACAAGAATCAAGTTCATAGTTTGTTCCCCTGTTAAAATGCAGATATCTGGGGTTTGAAATGACAAAGGGGGGAGCATGTCGCCTATTTCAATAACAAAGACAGAGGGAGGGAGGGGGGGGGGGAAAGGAAACAGCGACAGAATGTGCGCCTTAAGCCTCCGATAACACCTCTCGTTTCCCGTCTCGGGGAGTGACAGTGAAAGCGTATGGCTGGCCCAGTGGCAGGCCTCGGCAGAGGACAGCAGGGGGGGGGGGTTCTTGAGTTGCATCCCAGGAAAGCCTGCGCTCATAAATTGCATGATAGCGGTGTGCGTGCGTTTGTGTGTGTGTGTGGCGCGTGCGTGTGTGTTTCCCCCCTGCTGCTGAGGTTAGCTTTTACAGCAGGGGGCTGCGAGGGGAAGGGGGGGGTCGGGTGAGGATGGGTCACAAATCTTGACACCGCCAGACTGACCTGTGGCGTGTGGCAGGGGTCGGGGTGAGGGGGGGGGGGGGGGGGGAGCGTCTCGGTGTGATGGCGGCTTGTCGGCTGAATGCCGACCTGATACTGACTGTATGCATAGCAATGCAAAGCTCTTTATGGGTTTTTAATCAAAGTGTGTCAAGACTGACAAGCGTCTGACAAATGTCTGACAGGCAGCCATGTTTATGTAGAGCGATCCGGGCCATGGAGGAGATAATTCGTGGCGCCCGGGTTTTCCATCTTGTGAAGCGCTGGCGTCAATGACCTTGTTTGAGGAGGGGAGGATCTTATATTCCTCTAATCCCTTGAAAACAAACTCCCACTGATCGCGTGTCAGAAGGGGTTTAAGAGCACCATTGTCAAGTATAAACGCTGACATGAAAATAAGGGGCTTGTTTGTTCTAGCAGTAGCGTCATATGTTTGACTGGCTCTTGAAATGAACTGAAACAGAGGCAATTTGAATAATGTTACTGCTAAACCCAACGGTTTTCCAGAGAATAGCCAGAACATCGTGTTTTGACATCTTTATGTTTGCGGAGGAAAGCCTTGCTCTGTAATGGGATTTTGCCTCTTTAGAGACATTTTGATGATAATGTCTCTATTTTATGTCCAATCCTATGAGATATATTACGGCATTACAAGTATTTGTTTGGCTTGTCTGTATCTCTTTCTTTCTCTGTCTTTCTGTTTTATGCCTTTCCCTTCAACACTCTCGCCATTTAAATTTCAGCAATTGAATCAGTTGACAACTTCTTTATGAATTCACCTGACACAAGATGGGCCGGTTCTGTCCATTTAGTTTGCAATTTTCACGGTTGACAGGCGGAAATGCAATCCTTAATCTCAGTGAGATTCAAATGACAGGCGTGCTGGGGACAGAACTGACACGTATTCATGTGTCCACATATAATTGTGTGCCCCCCTTTTTTAGCCTTTGAACTAAACAGTTGCTAATTTGAGGGCATTTTGGATCAGAGAAACGGGTAAAATCGGCGCACAACCCGGAGTTCACCTCTTTGACATGTTTGGGAGAAGGTTCTTCTTCCCACATGGTGTCATTTGTTGTATAAATATAGCCCAACGATCGGAGAGCTTTCACCATAGCAAAGGACTGTCGGAAGCCAAAACAAGGAACTGTGGTGTTTGCCAATGTGCCACATCAGAGTGGATCTGCGCCTGTGGTGAGGGCAGCACTAAAACCACTCAATTGACAAACTGCCTGCAGGCTCCATTTTGAGACTTCCACCTCAAGAGGACATTTTATCTCACAGTGTGAGGGCATTGACAGGGACTCTGCTCTG
This sequence comes from Gadus chalcogrammus, assembly GCF_026213295.1. NCBI lineage: Eukaryota > Metazoa > Chordata > Actinopteri > Gadiformes > Gadidae > Gadus > Gadus chalcogrammus. Next base: position 13,657,175 of record NC_079423.1, on the reverse strand, counting down.
AGTAAACACTGAAACGACATTGTGATGTAGTCGTAGCAGGAAACAAGTTAAACATTAGTCTCGGGCCCTTGTAGTCTCGGCTGATGTACCAAAACCCTGCTGCTGTTGAAAGAAATCTTTAGCGGGTGTTATGACCGGTACATTTCTAATCTTGGTGGTATTGTGAAGTCGCAGGCGTTGTAGACGGTGCTAGATTGTAGAAAAGAACACGAAGAGGCATCAGTCAGGTTTTGCCAGCTGCTTCACTCTCAATTCAGGGCAGTGCACATGTGGGGCCCTGTTTGATGGGTCAGGTGGAATGAGACGAAGGATGGAAGACAAGGCCGTCCATCAATGCACATCACTCAGTCAAACCACGTCAGAAGAAAGCGCCTGTAGGAAGCAGACAGAGTGGAGACAGAAGTGTGTCAGCGCAAGACGACTTGAAAAAGGCACAAACAAAGTAATAAAATGAGTGACGGGCTGCATTGAGAGGAAATAGGACAATTTTGTAGCCTCTTTGACATTGGCTTTCTCCGGAGGTAGCCTGCCAAGAATACGGGGCGGATCTCGCGGCGCGTTCTCCCCGAGAGATACAAACACGCCTTGGTGGTCTTCAGAGCACTTGTCAGAGCACTTTAACCTCAACACGTCCCTGCCGGCTTCTAACCCTCAACTCTCACCTCTGATTGGTTGTCGGGGAGCCTCTGTGTGGGTCCCGGCCAAGGGTATGTATCCCTTTTTTGTCCCTGGATCCCGCAGGCTGTAGGGTAGGAGGGTAGGAGGGTAGGAGTGGCGCAGGGTTTATGGCGGCGGTCATGACGTGTTTGTGGGGCTGGGAGTGCTGGGTGTGACAGAGCAGATGGAGGGAGCAGTGGGAGACTGGACGCACCTCTCGGGTTCCCGTGGCGAGTCCCTCGGGCCGGCGGTGGAAAGTGACCCGCCCTAATTAATCCTGCAAACTGTACTTTGTATCTCCTCAATATCAGGGCGAGAGAGAGAGAGAGAGAGAGAGAGAGAGAGAGAGAGAGAGAGAGAGAGAGAGAGAGAGAGAGAGAGAGAGAGAGAGAGAGAGAGAGAGAGAGAGAGGGAGTGAGGGGGAGAGGGGGAGAGAGAGAGAGAGAGAGAGAGAGAGAGAGGGACAAAGACAGAGAGAGGGACAAAGCCAGAGAGAGAGGGATGGAGAGCGAGGGAGTGGAGAAGAGACAGACAGACAGACAGACAGACAGACAGACAGACAGACAGACAGACAGACAGACAGACAGACAGACAGACAGACAGACAGACAGACAGACAGACAGACAGACAGACAGAGATAGGGAGAGGGACAAGGGGATGGAAAGCTAGTGAGTGGAGGGCAGAGTGTGTACATGTAGTTTACACCTCTCCCTTAGCTACCGTTCACTTGTCTTTTTTCATTTTGTCTGTTTCTTGAGGGAGCTGGCGACATGCATGGCAAGCCAGGGAGAGGGAAGGACAGCGAGAGTAGTTACAGAGTTTGGGGGTTTAGAAGGCATGAGCGACAAGGTTGGTAATTGCGGGATCCATGTCAAATGGATGACACAGTATTTTTGTGGCAGTGGAATAAAAATAGGGGCAAGAGTTGGGGGGTGTGTTGGTGCGGTGGTGGAGGAGGGAAGGGTGAAAGAGATCAGATCTTTTTTAATTTCAGGGTCAAACTCAGCTCTAACTGATGTTTCAATCATGCAACTGTGTCCGAAAAAAATAAAATGAAATATGCAGCACATTGCAAGAGACTGGAAAGGCTAATCGTCTTAGGGAAATGATTTGAATACTGGGCGTTTTTGGTGGATGTACCCTTGCATAAATGGGCTTCCACAAGGCCTTAACCCGTTTTTTTTGCACTAAGTGAGATGTGGAGGAAATATGCAAATCATGTTGGCCCCCCATAGTCAGAATTCCACCATCCAAATTCTTGATGTACCCGCAAGCCGTGCTACGTTCCATCACTGAGGCTGCAAAATAGTCGTGATAATCACATTCTATTATCCTCCTGGCTATTTTCATTAGAGAATCTTTTCAGATCTGCAAAGTTGCTCCAAATTTTTGCCATGTTGCCTCATGAAATGCAGCAATACGATCAAAAGGAAGAAACTTTTTGTTCAACCTGACGGTATAGATAAGCGTCATGCTAACACGTTTGGTCTCCCACGGAAACAAAGGAAGAGCGCGCTGAGCCGGAGCCAGAACACAACATCCCCCTTTTACTACAATCGTGCCCGGGCATAAGACAGGGAAAACGTGGTTCAGCATGTGGATTTTGGCAGCAGTTTAATTCCCGAGTGGTAGGCGACCTATAGTGATCATCAAGTAGCATGAAGTTGTGAAGCTCAGGCCAGGTCCAGTGGGATGTGCTTTTAAGTACAATGCTGGAGTGTTTGCGTTGCTATAGCTTTATCCTTACATCCTGTCTAGTGAATATGTGAACACCTTATACTCTGCTGCATAACACAAGGGCTTTTTTTAAATGCCTCAGGGGATGGGAATCCTATAAACCTAACCAGTTGTTTAATAAAAAGAGTCGCAAGGTATTTATTTGATACGCCGTCGTGTTTGCTTCAGTGCAAATATAGCCTTTTTCTAGCTTATAATAGCCGGCCATTCCTTCTTCCTACTAATAAAAAGTTCACTGAAGGGCTTAGGTGTGCCTCTGTAGGTCTATAAAGCTAGGTCAGCCACTTTTTCATACATCTATGTTTAAAAGTGCCAATCCTGCAGTGACCTATTACTATCCAGTATAATAATACCTACTTTTAGATTAAGTAAAGGGTACCTCCAGAGGTCTGAAGTTCCCCCATCCCAGATGGTGATAACCTGAATTCTCTCTCTCTCTCTCTCGCTCTCTCTAACTCACACTTAACCCTATTCCTGCTCATTACCACAAGCCCCAGCCACTCTGGACCTACATCACATGAAGATATTCTCCCATAAGTGTTGCCTGCACAGAGAGACAGTCCTTTTGTGTCCTGCGTGTTGCCTCTGGATCATTTATTTCCTCTTGCTCTGTGCCGGTCCTAGCTGGCGGTCATTAAAGAGGCATGTTTGCTCGGAGGACGAGGAAGAGGAGGATCCCATCCCATCCCTCTCTCTCTCCTCCACTCACACATTTTCCATCCATCTCTCTCTCTCTCTCTCTCTCTCTCTCTCTCTCTCTCTCTCTCTCGCTCTCTCTCTCGCTCTCGCTCTCTCTCTCGCTCTCTCTCTCTCTCTCTCTCTCTCTCTCTCTCTCTCTCTCTCTCTCTCTCTCTCTCTCTCGCTCTCTCTCGCTCTCTCTCTCTCTCTCTCGCTCTCTCTCGCTCTCTCTCTCTCTCGCTCTCTCTCAGCATTCTCAAGAGGGGAATCTTGCAGCATTATTCTGCTTCGCCGTCTGTATAAAAGTTACAAATACCTTGAAATGGGGGTTGTATGCTAGTTGGCTGTGACGTCAGCTCGTCTGATGTTACAGCGCACTACTTGAAGATGATGTCAAGGCCCCTAAAGATGTCACTCGTCGATAGAACTGAACTCCATGACACTTTGCTTCAATCCAGCAGACATTACTCACAATATCGACACACACGTAAGGGTTCAGATGAATATACGTTGATTGATATTTCTTGGTTTGTACATAGATAGAATTACATAACTACTTAAGTAAATGTATTTCTTGATTGGAGGAATGTACCATTTTTTGGGGGATGTTTAATCTGTTGTGTAGTTAAATGTGCATTTGGATATTGTTTAAGGGTTTGGATTGTTTAAGGAGGGATATATCATTAATTGTCGCACATTTATTAATAATGATAAAAATCGAAATTAATAGTTTGTTTATTCATTAATATTATCATCGTTTTCTTCTGTTAAATGGACTGCTCTTATATGAGGAGCCAACCTATAAATAGAGTTCACTTGAGCCAGTCAGGGGTAAGATGAGTGAGGAAATGTCTATGTACAGCACCCTGGGTTAGTGGATGGACCCATAGGGGTGATGCCAGCCACAGCTAGGGCCTTAGTTCGATTGTTTTGTCATTTTATTAACACAAAAATACAAACAAGATGGCAGACTACCAGTCCCAACCGATTCGGCCTGAGAAGCGGATCCTCACAAGTCCATCCTTAACAGGGGGGCCTTGTGGTTTCGCCTTTGAGCCGGCAGTTGAGGTAATTACAAAGGCAAATCGACGTCTGCCTAAATCGGGTGAATCGGCATGGCGGGAAAAGCCTTCTGATGACGTGTTATGTGTGGGAACTGCCACTGTGGGATTTAAACCTTCCTGAAGAAGCAGCAGAGTAGTTAGCAGCTAACGATTACCTCGGACAAAGAGCTGTACCTTTCTGCTCCGAAACGCTTCCTGCTTCCGCTCCCTTTCTCCTCAAACGTTTTTCTGGTGGCTTAAACCCCTACGCTTCAAAATGCTGTATAACGATGCACAGCAGCTCTGCTTTCCTTTGAAGAGTTGGAAGAGGAAGAGAAAGTCATTGTTTAGGAAGCAAAGTCGCTGCCCGACGTGTGTGCTATGTGTCACACCACACACTGACGCTGTTGTGTTCAACGTCCTGCCTCTTATTCCAGAAAGCCTAAAGCTATGCTATAACACACACAGTGAGGCATTAGGCCGGCTTTGTTAAGTTCTGTGGAAAAAATTCAAGCTGACATAATGAAGGATCATCTTTATGGCAATATGGCAGGATCTGTGTTTAAAAGGGGCTTCTATCTCGCTGTCTGACTCACGCATCCGCCAAGCTCCCACTATGAAGAGGGTCCTTGTGGATTCACATACTCAGACACGCACACATAATTTTGCTTCCCAATTAGCCAAAGAGCCAGACTTGGAAGAACCCAATCCATACTTTGTGTCTGCACAAGATTCATGCTTGTTTATTGTATAGAGATTGTTCCAGCATCCTACTACCTGCTGTTATGCATATCATATATTGCCAGTTCCGTCTGATGCTTTTTATTATGAATGTTTAGTCAGTACGCAGGGTTTTAATAAACCACAGATTATGGATTTACGATGGCTACCTTGAACACACTTTTTGGCGTGGAGTCACTCGTGGTAATCGATAAAGTTGATCACCGTAAACTGATTATTCAGCCCATGCGAAACAAAGCTGTGCATGCATGCGTCTCGTTAGGTTCCTTCAGTCCTTCATGAGGTTTTCCCCTCCTGGGGCCCGCTGACACATGAGCACCACTCACAAGGCCCCCCGGGGACTCATGAAGGGGAGGAGCCCCTCTTGTCTGGATCATTTCTCAAGGTTTACTCCTTCTCCCCACTGGGGGTTTGGTTGTGAGTGCTTCACACACTGTGGCCATAACTCCGGATCGATGCTCCACCTGCCTCTTCTCTGTTGTGTTATCTGGCCCCCGGCCGGGGAGTTCGAAACTTCTCATCTCAATCAGATGAGATGAGATTTGGAAATCCCTTGATTATTTTCTGCAGGATCAGATAATCCAGTAGTTGTGATCCAAATCAGCCTTTTCAAGATGACCAGATCCTGATTATCAGTGATCAAAGTGTACGTAGCTCCGCAACTTGGTTTAAAAAACAATGTACTGCACTTATTTTACCTTTTGTATCTGATTTATATTCTGATTTATAAGGATTTATATTTTGTTCTGATTTTTTTCTCAAAATCAAAGATCCAAATCAACTCAATCCCATATTGGGAATGTTCTTGCACGTTTGGATGATTTGATCAATATTATAGGAACCTTTGGATTAGCTCATCGGATCTGATTCAAAGTGGCCTCATGTGTAGCGTTATTGCTATCAGACCACAGCCCCCCTCAGAATGAAGCACCTCAGGAGCTGTGGCCTGTGTCCCGGGAAGAGCATTGACCGAGGCCTTATGCGTACATAAACAGTTAAATTAAACAGTGACTCTTCTTGGTAGAGGCGTAGAGTTCCCGTAAAAGTCTGAGCGGTTGGCCAACAGCAGGTGACCGGTTGACACAAAAGTCAGTGTCCTCAGGGAACTAGAAAATACAATTCTTGGAAAAACAAAATAAAATAAAATGACCATAGGGTCCCTTTAATGTCCATAAATCTAAAATAGAGAATATATCCAATGGGCCTTGCAACCAAAGAGTTCCAGGAATAATCCAATAAAATGTCAGATAGTAATTGGATTGTTATGTCTTATTTTATATTGCATTCAATGCAGTATAAAAGCAATTGCAAGAAAATAAGCAAGAACATCGGCAAATGATATAGCCTACTTTGGGCAGGAAGGTTCGCTCAGGAAGATTAGGACAACCGCCATAAACAGACATGTCGCAAACATTTCTTAAACAACCATGAACCACACTGACGGGAGTTTGTTTTCCTTATGAAGTCTGTCATTTCATCCCTGGAAGTACAGCCCGTTCATGTGACAGACATAGGCTGAGGCTGTGTATTGTCACACATGGTTTTAAGCTAACCATATGCAGTGCATAATCCAATCATTTGAACTCCAAGGCTCCTGGGCATTAGATTAAAGACTGTTGAGCTAAGGCCTAAAGTTTGGAATGGATATGTTGATGCATGTACAGTTAAAGCCTCTCTAGTGGCGTGGAAGCGTCAAAGTGCAGGATGGACAGCTGTATGGAACAATGGCTTGCTTCAACCACAAATCCTCGCTAACAGAAGTTGGGAAGCTAAACCGGTACAAGCATCGTATTGGGTCAGAGTAGGCTAAGGGTAGCTGAGGGTATTCCCACAATGCAATGCATTGTGGGAATACGCAACAGATTATTCTTTACTGTTCAGCTGAACTCTGTCTAGCTTAATGGGGAAACTTGTTAGTTGAAGTTCTAGGATGTTGCCCTCTTTCTTCAACACCCTGCAGTAGTACCCATGTGGCTCTGGAAGTCCCCTGGCATCTCACATCGGCCCTTATGTCGTTAATGTGCCCGGGCAGATTGGTGCTTTCGCTTTCCATCTGCGCCTCTGCGCTACCATTGATCATCGCCAGGTGATCCGTCTATCGGTCTTTTAACAGGCATGGTTTAAATATTGTGGTCTGAATTGTGAACAATGAATGACGTATACGTTCATCTCCTGAGGCTGAGGATGCACTATGGGTACTAAAAACGCAAAAGATAAAATCAAAAAAGTGAAAGCAATTCTAGCAGTACCCATAATGTTATTTCATATTCATATGTTAATTCGTATTCCATATGGTTTTTCACTATCTAACATAAACATTGCAGCCTTACAAGTTGTTAAAAAGAAATCCTTTCATATTTTAACATTCCATTGTCTGGAAGTGTGAGGCCCACATATTTCATTATCATAACCCTCTTCTCAAATGAATGCAGTGCTAACAGCGGTGGCTTCATTAAGGCTCGCAAGAGGAAGAAAAACCCTCCCTGTGCCCAAATACCAGCCAATTGTTGAGACGACCTAGTCTCCGTGATAGTGGCGGAGAAACGCTGTCTTATCATTTCACCTCACCTTGAAACAGGAAAATGCCGATATGCCGCACGGCTTCTTTGGTATAACGCTGAACCTTGGCTTTTCAGCACGACAATGAAAGGACATCTCGGTAGGAGGCAAAATAAACAAGAGCTTGCTTTGTGCATTAGTGTGATTAATTCTTTCCGGCGCATGAAATTAGTACAGTTTTCTTCCTTTATTTTTTTATTTAAGGGGGTAAAAGTGCTTGTCAAAGCAACCATGGCAGCTGATATTTATGGCCTGTGGTGGGCTCTGCATTGCTGCCAGTATGTCAGTCTTTGTAGTCCGGGGCCCAAGTGTGTGATTCGAGGATATTTATCACTGATCCTACCCTTGAGGGCTTTCTGCAAACTTGTCAAGGAGCGATCATATGCAAAGGCTCACTGAACCCCGCTGGGATTCGTCAGTCAGTGTCGCCTTTTTTCCCCGACAGTTTATTTATTTTTCCCACCGATTTAACGTGGTGACATTGTATTCTTTCCATTCATTCTTGTTCATTAGAAGTGTGCCAAGGAAGCAGTAGGCGCAACTCTCGCTTCACGCTGGAAATATTTACAAAATGTCTCTACCATACAAACGTTCACATCAATCTTTTTGACTCAGTCAGTCAAAATTCATGTTTTCCCCGTTGGATTTACATGGTGATGCTTTTCTATTCAGGATGTGTTTCAGAGAAAATAGTGAATATAAAGTAGCTGAAGAACACTGGAACAAATAAGCCCATTTTGATTCCACACTAGAAATACACCTCCATACTACTTCCATATCCTTCTCCTCTTTCCTACTCCCGAATAAGTTGTATCGCGGATGTTCTACCAGGTAACATTGTTCCTGTTTGCAGGGATAGCCTAAGTAAGCTAAAGCGCTAGCTGAAGCTGCTTAAAGACACGAGTCACTAACAGAGAAACATGGGCCATTAGACGAGAAGGGAGTGTACAACTTCCACTGAGGCCTTCATCTTACAAACCAAATAGCCGCCATAATAGGACAACAACAATAGCAGGAAGCCAATGGCCGCTGTCGCGAAAAACAGAACATAGCGGGTTCCAATAATTTCAGTCCAGTGTAATGGGATAGAAAAACACTGCAATTTCTGGCCATTTTCTGAAATGGTAAGCAAGAGTGCCCTGCACACCGCTAATAACAGCCCTTCATGCTACCTTTGCTTTTAGAGGGATTTTTTTTTGGGTAGTCCGACCATTCCAGAGTTAGAAGTTCCATTTGGTCAAAAAAAGCCTTTTAGGAATCATCAGGGAACTTCCCCACAAATATATTTTTGAGTGTGTGTGAGGTATTTTCTTTCTGTTAAAAGAGATTTTCATTCTAGATGCTCATGTACTGCAAAATGAACACGGGGAGTTTGCACAAAGTACAGAGCACTGTGTGTGTGTGTGTGTGTGTGTGTGTGTGTGTGTGTGTGTGTGTGTGTGTGTGTGTGTGTGTGTATGTATGCATGTGTTTATTAGAGGTGTTGCGGTGTATATGTGTGTGCGTGTCTTCTTACGTGCTATGGTCAAATGTGTGTGCACTTACGTGATATGTGTATCTGTTAAAGGTGTGCATATGTGTGGGTATCCCTGTGCTTTAGAGGTGTGTCTGTGTGTGAATGACTTTTAGTTGTGTATGTTCACATGTGTGTGGCTTTTAGAGAAGTGCATGTGTGCTTGTACGTGTGTCTTTTTCAGGTGTGTGTTTGTGTGTCTGTTTCTGGTCTGTATGTTTTTGCCTGTAAGAGTTGTGCGTGTGTGTGTGTGTGTTTGTGAGTGTGGGTCTGTGTGTGTGTGTGTGTGTGTGTGTGTGTGTGTGTGTGTGTGTGTGTGTGTGTGTGTGTGTGTGTGTGTGTGTGTGTGTGTGTGTGTGTGTGTGAGTGAGAGTGTGTGTATGTGAGACATGCATACTCATTGCAATATGAGTGACCTTGGGTGTCAGGAACACCTTGGGTGTCAGGTGACCTTGGGTGTTTTGAAAGGCGCCTCTAAATTAAATGTATTATTATTATTATTATTAATAGCAGCTCTTGGCATACTCCTTTTGGCAAATTTGACAAGTGAGGATGCTGAGACTGGAAGACAGGTGCACGGAAGCTTACTGGGGCTTTCACAGATATATACTGAATGTGTTTGGGTGAAAGCATAAAGCCAGTACACAGACAGATTACGTTTAGGTTTCCCTTATTGCCGACATCCCCCTGTTGAACATAAGTAGTCTGAATAATACAACCATCTCTCATCAATTTATTTATTTAGTTCAATTTAAACTCATTACAAAATTAAATTACGTTGGTAATTAGACACAAATTATATTTTGATCATGTGCCTTCCCTAGTCGATGATGGAGCCTACATTAATTAATCATTACTTTTTTTTAAACAAGCCCTGCAATAGTTTTTTTTATTGAAACGTGGGAATATGTGTTCTGCTAAGAACACAATGCCACATTACAAACAAGCCCGAACAAGCAAATCAGCCACAGAAGCCGAAGGCACACATTCCCACTGTTTCATTTTCCAGTTTCTCCTAAACTTCTTGAACCCCAGGCGTTGTTGGCAGATGCACTGTGCACCAGGCCAGAATAGCCTAGCTATGACCAGAAGGGGTTCCTCCAAAAAAACTAGAATTTCAAGTGCTTTACTGAATGTGAGTCATTAGGCTTTTTGTAGGGAGACAAAATACACTTTAACTGACTACATAATCCGAAAGCTACCACCTGAATTTGGACGCTAAATCCTACATGTGTATAGATGTTTCAATTTTTAGGCCTATGGGCTTGACTGTACTTTGTGTATTGTTGCTATATTGTACATATTTTGTATAATGTGTTTGTGTGTGTGTATGTGTGTGTGCAGTGCCCGCGTGGAAACGATTGCGACACATAGAGCAACCCCCCCGTCCCCGTCCCCCTCCCGTTTCCCTTTAATGCTCAGAACCTTGATGAACTGTGCGGTTGCCATGGCAACGACTTTTCACAAGCGTGCAGATCGCCGTGGCCCCCGGTTCGCTGCCGGAGCCCCTGACTCCACACGGAAACTCAGCCCCCGGAACCGTGGTCGTAGGGCACCGGGAGCTCACCCAATGTTTCCCTCCCACTCTCTCAGAGTGTATACATGCACATGTCAATATCACGTTGTGACTGTAAGAAAACACGATGCTCATGTTCGCCATCATCTTCAAATGATCATTATTATGTTAAGTGTCTTTGAGAGTTTCACAGTGTTTTGAGAACCCTGTGAGACTGTGTAGCTGCGATGTGATGTATTTATTTTCATTTTAGAAACAATTGGAGACGCACAGAAATCAATCGACTAGGCCCATGCAATGAGATTACAGGAGAATTTAACAAATGCTAATGTGGGCTTTTTGATATCGCTCCATTACATGCCACTCGCGTCGTGTCACGAAACGAGGTGGCAGGAGATAAACCCATGTTCGCGGAATGACATCAAATTTTCATGAGAATTAGCCTAAAAATAGATGAACAACGCTCCAGTTGAGAAGTTTACTTTAAGGCTGGTACGCTCAACAACGCCCCCTGCTGGAGGCCAGACACATGGACAAATAAATATATAATTTTGTTTAATGATGAAAAGAAAAAAACATGTCTAGCAGATGGGATGGAGAACTATTTAGCAACAGTGAATGGTAAACAAATAGTTGGCCTACAAAGTAATAATTGGTTTTCGCAAGTGTGTTGTTTATAACCATGTTACAGGGTAAACCGCAAACCAAAATGACCATGTTTACAGTCTCCAGTGTCAATATTTATCCCTTTAGTTGTGAAATGAGAACAACATATATCAGACTTTATTTCAATGGTTTTGGATAGGCTCCCATTTCAATGTTTGTACTGCTGAGAGCGCAATGACTTGCAATGATCAAATAGCATAAGAACCATGAAATAAATATAATAATCAACTTATTCTGTCAGCACCGTGGCTGGGCTTGTTGAGAGGTGCTTTAAAGACCCCCCCCCTCTCCCCTGAATCTCCATACTTACTTTAATTTATTTGTAGGCATGAAGCCATAATCATGTAAACACTATGACTCATTCAGGGAACTGCCACGCTTTGATATTAAACTCTGTACTTATTATCTTTAAAGAACACCACACACACACACACACACACACACACACACACACACACACACACACGCACACACACACACGCACGCACACCCACACACCCACACCCACACCCACACCCACACCCACACCCACACACGCAAGCACAGATACACACACAAACACACACACAGACACAAGCACACACACACGCAAGCACACACACACACACACACACAAACAGGGAAAGAGAAGTATATTTTTTGTGCTCATGTGTGCGCACACAAACACACACACACAAGGAAAGAGAAGTGTATTTTTTGTGCTCATCTGTGCGCACACAAACACACACACACACACACACACACACACACACAAGGAAAGAGAAGTGTATTTTCTGTGGTTATGTGTGCGTGCACATACACACACACACACAACACTATACTACACTACACTAACGGACATTGGCAGGCTCTGTTGCATGCAGCAATAATTTTAAGTGGGTCTGACCTTTTCCATGCTTGGTTTTGGATTACGTTCATGTTCACTTCATCATGTTAGTAAATAATGAGAATATCGCTTCCTCCGTGTCTGTGATTTGTTTTAAATGCCTTTCTCATTTGTTTTAATATAATTTGTGTCCTTAAGCTCACGCTCTCTGTGATATGATCACGTCAGGTTTGTCTTGCAGAATCCATTTCAACATTGGATTAACACTGCCATCTAGTGCACAATACATTATATATACGGACCACGCTTTAATCCAGTTAATTCTGATATATGTGTTAAAGGCATCTTGCCTAAGGATGTCTACAAGTGAGGCTGCATTGTATGGGATCAAACTCAGTGCCTTCCTTGCCTGGTAACCAGCCCCTGAATCCCTACCCACCCACACAAAATAAGAAATGATATTCAGGACGATTATCAGGATAGTACATTTGGCCTGGAGGTCAAAAACCTTATCCAACACTACACTATGCTTAAATGTAATTATTTTTTGTTGAACGGAAGTTACCAAGCATTGGTTTTAACCATATCATCTCATTTAACCAATATTAACTTGTATTGTCAAACCTCAATGTACGCCAAACTCCAAAGGAATGGAAAATCAACACCGTTTCATCATAGCATTGATCGAGCAACATTAGAGAGAGATTTAGAGGGAGACTATCACTGATACGATGAAGATCAGGTGTGCTGATGACCTTGTGTCTTCCACAAGCTGTGTCACTAACAGATAGTTATATAAAATACTGATTAAAAAGAGGGCAATGCCCTTGTCAAACCGCCCCAATTGGTTTATTTTAATAATGCTTTGGTGAGTTTGCCTTCTGTGACGATGTGATGGGCTGAAGGTCGCCATGACCCACGGTCACTCCGCAAAGTGATTTCACTCTCGACACATATAGGTCCTGTAACAAACACACATAGTGCTAATTATCTTGTCCAAAAGGCACTTAGGCAGCCCACAGGCTATTAGAGATGTAAAATGGCCCACAGTGGTGTGATATAGGGCCCTCATTCCATTTCCTTTGGTTTTAAATGACAGAAATCTTTCTCTCTCGCTCTCTCGCTGTCTCTCTCTCTCTCTTTCTCATATTCAGCCTAACACCATCTGGCGAGATCAGGGCGGATAAGAGAAACAGAGACGGAGGTAGTTAGCGCACCACTCGTTAGTTACCGCACGGTCATTATATCCCCTTTGACTGGAAAGGTTTTAAATTAACATTTGGCACCGGGCACAGCACTTTCTGCTTCGGAAATGGCGCTTGTGTTCATTACATTACACTCAAATCATCATACACATGAGCTATATTGCTTATTTTCACAAACCACGTTGCGAAGGCGGTTTAGAGTCCGTCGAGTCGAACTGCCTCAGGCGCAACACGGGGTAGGTGTGTGTGAGGTTATGGTGACATTGAACACCGCCCAAGGTGGTTCGATCGTACTGTTCAGGGGGTCAGCTTCACAGACATGCAAACAAAACTAAAACACACAAGGGCAGGTGACCCCGACCATGTAAATACAACCCTCGGCCCGCGAAGGCCGGTCAAACAATAAACACGTCCCGCTTTTCTTTGTCTTGACAATCCATAAACACACATGGCCCCAGTCGCCTGATTACCGTGCCTATTTACCATGCTGGGGAAACCAAACAGAAAGAGGGAGAGGAGGCCATGGCTTTGGATTTTGCTCATTACCTGCTTAAATGGTGGCAAACAGGAAACAGCTGTTACCGCGTATTGCCATTCCAAAATCATGGCGTCTCGCACTCCCACTCAAAATCCACTGCGATGCAGGCCTGCTCTGTGCGTTTATAGGATGTGATAATAATCCAAGCATCAGATCGGAATTCATAAAAGGCGGGTATTTGCTTTTTGCGATTTAATCGGGATGTCAGAAATGAGAGCATATTATTCATTTAGAAGACGGTCTCTGCTCTCTGCCAAAGAGGGGTTAGAAATATTTGAATAGGGCTGTTTTTGGGTTGTAAATTTGTTTAGCTTCAAGGCAAATTCTCTGAACTATGTCGGTCAGCAATAATATCGGTATTTGTGAAAACATTTTGGAAAATACCTCTGAAGAGGTGGAAAGCTTAACCAACTATGAAGGACAGCGCGTTATCTATGGCGTGCAGAAAAATCGGAATCAATGACTCAAGCTGAAAAGGAGCTCACTACTGTAGCACAGAGAAGGTTGAGGCGACACGGTAGTGTCCCACGATATCAGTTTCAAAATGGTGTGCGGAATCTGGAAGTGATACAAAGCAAACAATTGCTACGTCACTGCATTTTAATTTCATCCAAATAATTTCTTTAGGTGAAAAATCGGAAATGTATGACAGCCTTGCCAGCCTCCTGGAAAGAAGGCGTGGGGGAAAGCACATTTGGATAATTGTTGTTTGCATGAATCTATTTACAAACTTGATTGTTGATACATTTGGGTCTTCTATTGCAGTTTCATTGGATTCTTGTCATTCTGCAACATCAAATATACAAGAAGTCAAAAACATACAAGGCACTCTGCTCAAACACTGCTTGCATGCATCTGGAGGAAAATTAACACGCATCACATACAATGCTTGGAGAACACACACACACACACACACACACACACACACACACACACACACACACACACACACACACACACACACACACACACACACACACACACACACACACACACACACACACACACACACACACACACACAGAACCATTTTAATTGTAAAAACACACAAATTTGTGTGTTTTTGTGCATTTGTGCTTGCATACAAACACAAATACACACACACAAACACACAAACACATTTGCAGTCTGTAACATTTTAATTAAGATTATATTTAAATTACGATCAAGCAGGCAGGTTATGAGGCTGACGTTTCTTATGCGTGGTTCTGTGTTGTGTTCCCAGTAGCCTCAGTCCCCTGGAAGTTTGCCACTGCGAATGGAGTGGAAATCGCCTGGCGGTACACTGTGTACTATTTCCAGAACAGAAAACATAGACACAAAAAACATGAAGACCAACAGCGTACCGTTCAGCAGGCTTATTTACCAATGCATTGAAGTTGCTCGTCATGCTTGTTTTTGGGTAGTGTGTTCTCTCCAACCCTACCTTGGGGAACCTCACGCTGACGTCGATGCTGTCGGCGGACGATGCGACCACCGATGCGGACATCTCCTGTTTGTGGTTGCTGAGGTGCTCCTCCTTGAAGGCCAGCAGCAGAGCCACGCCTGGGATGTATCGGTCAATACTGGGCAGGTGGACGGTTTTGGAGGGGCGAAGAATATTAGCCACATATGAGCACATCGTACGGAGCCACTTGCTAAGACCTGAAGAATCCTAGTCTGCACACAGAGTTTGTTTTAGCCCTTTTATGATAGAGTTAGATAGGGAGGTATTGGAGCTGGAGGGGTGGACTTGCAAAAAACTACCACAGACAGGAATCTAATCAGGACTAAGCCTTAATGGTACGCGATCTACCCGGTGAGCCACCAAGGCGTCCCATGCTTCTCTTTTTTTTCAGCTGCTTAGAACGACTGTAAGATGAGGGGACGAACCAACGAGGAGATGGTCCTGCCTATTGTTTCGTTGTAGCAATAGTTTCACTTAGATAGTGTGTATTACACTTTATTTTAATTATTCTTTCATTGCCATGTGTATGTAGAATTGACTCCGGAGTATAAATGAGGATCAAACATACCCCCATGTGATTGTTAACCTCGCACTCTTTATTATTGTAAACATACATTTGTAGTCGCTCCAGTCCACGAGGTTAAGTGAGTAATAAGCAACACTGCACGGGAGGGTGTGCTTTACCATCATTATACGGTCACACGGTTAAGAATAAGGAGCTTGAGCAGAGCTATGTACATGCAAGCATCACTGAACTGCCGATAATGACAAGGAAGCAAAGAGGGTAATACTTAATATTGATACTATACCACAGTTTCCGAGAAAAAAATATATACAATCAAAAATGAAGTCCTTATGTAGGGCAATTCGTTCTCAAAACCAAACACTTACTGCGAGTTGTATTTCCGTTTCCCTGAATAATTACCTTAAAACAATCCGTACACACCTACACAACCCAAAAGGTATTTCACTACTGGATCACAATCTGGTCTGGTGGACCAATCAGGACGCCTGGTCTGAACTACCTGAGCTATAATTAGACCTTTCATCAGTGTTGCCAGATTGGGCCAAATTTCCCACCCAATCTGGACCCTGAGCGCTGCAGCGCTCAGGGTTGCCAGATTGGGCGGGAAATCTGGCCCAATCTGGCAACACTGCCTTTAATCCGAAAACTCAATACCAATAATATCCAACGATGGCTCCTTTCTCCCCATGGGATCCGTGTCATGCTCCTCACCTCTTGCCCATGGTCACCATGTACTCCGGGACCTTGGCCCAGTGCAGGGTGGCCTTCAGAGCGGGCCTGGTGCCGCGCTGGTGGGACGTGCCCACCTGCATGGACATCGAATAGGACTGGCATTCAGCCCCCCATCTCACGTGGGCCTGCTCCACACACACACACACACACACACACACACACACACACACACACACACACACACACACACACACACACACACACACACACACACACACACACACACACACACACACACACACACATTTTATCCAAAGCGACTTACATCAGTTAATACACACATTGACACACCGACGGCAGTCAACCATGCAAGGCGACAGCCAGCTCGTCAGGAGCAGTTAGGGTTAAGGGTCTTGCTCAGGGACACATCAACACTCAGCTAGGAGGAGCTGGGGATCGAACTAGCAACCTTTCGGTTACAAGACAACTGCTCTACCTCCTGAGCTAAGCCGACCCACACACACATGCACACACACACTAAACGGACCGAACGCCAGTCACCTGGTGGTGGGTTCGAGGGTCCTTACTTTGGCCAGGGAGTTTGCCTTCTGTACCACAGCGTTGGTGCACAGCTTCCAGTTGGCCGCCTCGCCCGTCTGGGACACGATGAGCTGCACGTCCTCCAGGTGTGCCCTGGGGGTGTAGTAGAGGGACGCGTCGAAGCCCTCCGGCTTGATGCCGCCCATGGCCAGCGCACGCACGTTGAACACCGCTTCCGGAGACGCCTCCAAGATCTGAGGCCATCGAAAAGGAGGCTGTGAGACCCTGGACGTGTGTGTGTGTGTGTGTGTGTGTGTGTGTGTGTGTGTGTGTGTGTGTGTGTGTGTGTGTGTGTGTGTGTGTGTGTGTGTGTGTGTGTGTGTGTGTGAGTGTGTGTGTGTGTGTGTGTGTTGGGTAATTCAGTTTGAAGGTCAACCACCCTTGCTGTGGATTTCATTGGGGCCTGAAAGATTCTATCAGCTGATATTTAGATTTATAATTATAGAGCTTGGTGGCTTAAAGGTCTCATGGCAGCTGCTTGTTTTAAACTTATAATGCCTTTTAAAACAAAACTAGAAAGCAAATCATTCAAATATGGAAATGCACAAAACCCCCTTGATTCATTCATTCAAGTCTTGATTATGAAACCAGTTTCACTTTCATTTTGTGACCACCTTAACTTTAATTTCATAAGATATCATGAAAACAGGGCTACCTCTGTGACGATATCACGCGGCGTCTGCGGGAGGGCCTCTGCGCTGCTGGACCCCGAGTCGGACCCCAGATGATCCAGGGCCTCCTGGGGAACACGGGACACAGCACACGCATTAGCCCGGGTCCCCGTCCACAGAAGGGGTGGTGGAGGTGTGTACGGGAACCAACGCAGAGGAGGTGACGACGGACGACGGATACCTTGGAGAGCCTTCTTAGGGTCTCGAGGAGCTGCCTGGCGTTGATGGGGTGTCTGCCGGGACCAGCGTTCACCTCTAGGTGGATCTTCTCCACGGGCTTGATGGGCTGGACTGAGGAGGAGAGGGGAGAGAGATGGTTGGGAATGCAATGAGGAACGTGACGTTTGCTTACGTTGATCGTCGGCTTGGTAAGATCCAATCTCAAACTGGATAAGAAACATGCCTTGGTGGTGTTTGATATGGGTAGGTTGGTCAGGATGATAGGTTAATCCCATGAGGAAAAGTCTCTCTGCCATTTCTATCAGTGCTTGGTATTCACTGTATACAAATATATAACAGTATTTACAATTGTGATAAGATCTAAAGATTCTGTGTTAACTGTATCATACTTCGTGTGAATTCATCATTTCGATGTTAAGCAGACATGGCAGTACCTGGGACGATGTTTATGGCGAGGTGCGTGTACCCCAGGAAGTAATAGAGGGGGTACTCTTCCTGGTAATAGGCTCTCTGTAGCTTGGACTCCATGCACATGCCCAGTCCAAACACCGTACTCTCAGCACACATCTTGGGTGCCGGAGTCCACAGGTTTGGGAACACTACCTTTTAAATGACAGAGAACATTGCTTTTAAAAAGACGGTGTAGGTCGGATTTAAGAGACGCAAAGAGAGACAGCAGAAAAAAGGAAGAGAGAATGATATAAAAAAATATAGAAACTGTCCCCTCCTTCCTCTCTGGTCCCCCACTTCCTGCTCTCTGTGTTGCATTCGTGCACCTGTGAATGACAGGGGAAATGGAGTCCGCTACCCAGAGGCTTGAGATCAGGAAATTGATGCCCTGATTGGGCATTTCACTCCCTAAGAGCTGGGGACAGATTGTAAATTACACTGAAATGATAGCTCTTATATCTCACCTACAGCACTTTTCTAACAAATTACACTGAGATTATAGCTCTTATATCTTACTTACCAGCGCCATTAATTCTGTAATCTCCCCAAAGATGCTTATACTACCGGTCACAAAAAGCCCATTTAAAATGGAAAGTATTTTCCTCCAATATATTTGTATGGGCTTTAGTGCATTCACGGACCAGTCAGCGGAGACGGACAGAAAAGTAGGTTGAAAAAGAGGGGATGAAACGTAGCATAGAGAGCCCTCGAGCCACCGAAGTCATTTAAAAAAAGGGCTTCTTGACGGTGGTCATACCTGCGGCTCGCTCTTTACAATGGCAGAGCCGTTGAGAACGACCTCGTCGTTGGAGTCCCTGGCGTTGGGCATCATTGGGGTCATCTTGGCCAGAGCCGGCGTCTCAATGTTCCTGGATACGGCGTACACGTCGGATCTGCGAAACAGCGAGGCAGTGGTGAGGTTGTATGCTTGAAGGTCGTCTACCTTGAGGCGTCCTCGAGCTTAGCGATTACCTGAACCCACCTGAGCACGTCTTTAAAGGCACCCAGTGCAACTTTATGTAAACATTCAATGAAAAATAAACATTCAATTTCTAGTCTTTTTTAGACGTAGTAAGTTTCAATAACTCCATACCATTACATATCGACATTCAAGGAGCAAAGATGAGACGTCGCTGTGTGGTGAGAACTGATAGAAAATCGTAAACAACAACAATCGCCGGTGGGGAGAAGCCATTTTTCCATTGACTGGAAGCCTGCTTTATTTATTGTAGGCTACAAAAAATAAAGAAAATGGCGGCATTGTTGTTGTTATCGATTTTCTATCAGTTCTCACCACACAACGACGTCTCATCTTTGCTGCTTGAATGTCGGTATGTAATGGTATGGAGTTATTGAAACTTACTACGTGTAAAAAATACTAGAAATTGAATGTTTATTTTTAAGCCTCGAAAGTTGCACTGGGTGCCTTTAAAGGTGACGTTGTATACCACCAGGTGTGAGTGTGATTAGCCGTTTGAAGCCCTTTTGAAATTCTGCCTCGTCAGACAGCACAAATGGGCGTGTCCACCTAGATGTGTGCTGGATAGATCAGTCTACCAGCCTACCCAGTGGACTGTAGCCAACATTGCTCATCTATCCTTCATACATCTAGGTGGACACGCCCACTTGTGAGGTCAGAAGAGGCAGATTTCTAAAACGGCATGTAACAGCTAATCACACTCACGTGGTATAATATATCATCTTTAACGGCATGTATTTAAAGTTAAAGACAACTCTAAAGTCGCGTTTGGGTGGACATTGAACATGATGTTGTGCATGTTAAATTCCAGAACAGAAGCTTCAATAAAGGGAGTTGAAAGGATGAAATGGATGGATGCCTGCACTCACTTGATGGAGACGAGTTCTACAGGTGCTCGGCAAGGGGGGAAGTCCAGCTCAAACTTCTTCTCGGCGATGTTCATTTTGGCGGAGAACTTCCATGGGATGGAGGTTGGGGCTTTGGTCTTGAGCTCTGTACCGAACTGGAACAGCTCGGTGTTGATCCCGTGGAACATCCATAAGTCTTTGGAACAACTGAATGTTTTTGTCGTTTTAAACACACACACGCCCGCACACACACACACATATAATTCATGTTTAGTTACCGTACAATACATATCAGTTACTTTTTTTTTGTAATGTTAAATGTCCACATGTGGACATTTAACAGTGGAGTGGAAACGTATCACGTGCCATAAAGCCGTGTAAACTTAAAACTTTTGGGGAATAAATATACCCGATGAAACCGTCCGTCTCCAGAGAAATGTCGGCCGTCAGGAGTTGTCCGAGATGGTCCGTCACTGGTGGGCTTACTGCCGCCTTGACTGAAAAACAGACCAAGTTTATTATTGCAGGGCTAGGGTTCAGGTTAGGGTTAAGATTACGGTTGTGTGTTAGGGTTATATGTTAGGTTTAGGGCTAGCGATAGGGCTAGGGTTCAGGTTAGGGTTAAGATTAGGGTTGTATGTTAGGGTTATATGTTAGGTTTAGAGCTAGCGATAGGGTTAGAGTTAAGGTAAGGGTTAAGATTAGGGTATGTTAGGGTTATATGTTAGGTTTAGGGCTAGGGTTAAGATTAGGGTTCTATGTTACGTTTGGGGCTAAATATAGGGCTAGAGTTCAAGTAAGGGTTAAGATTAGGGTTATATGTTAGGGTTTTAGGTTAGGGTTAAGATAAGGGTTATATGTTATGTTTAGGGCTAGGGTTGGGACTAGTGTTAAATCAGTGGTTCCCAACCTTTTGGACCCGTTAACCCATTTCTGGCTTTGAAAGTGATTGCAACACCAACTTTATCTTTAGTGGATCTGCTTCCAAAGAACATATTTTTTATCTAACAAGATCTGCCTGTTATGTCAATGACCCAATGAGCACAATCGCAGTCGCTCTACTAGACTAAGTAGATGATTTAATGATTGCTTGAGACTTGTGAGACCCTCCAAAACAAACCCCGGTTTTCTAAAATGGATCAGCAAAGATCTATACCTTATATTAGCAATGATCTACCACCCTAGTCCTGATATCACTAGGATTGAGGTTAGGGTTATATGTTAGGTTCAGTACTAGGGTAAGGGTTAAGGTTAGGGCTATATTTTAGGTTCAGTACTAGGGTTAGGACTACAGTTAAGATTAGGTCCAGTATTAGGGTTAGGGGTCAGGTCAGGGATAGCTGTTAGTTTTTAGGGTTAAGAATTGATTTAGTGTTAGTGCTAGCTGTTCCGGGTCAGGGTTAGGGTTTGATATGCATTAATTTAGTCTCTAAAAACTGACAGCTTCCTTACCATTAGCTGTGATGGCGTTGACTGATTCGTAGTATTTGCTGATCTCTATGGGGAGGCCCAAGGTGCTGGCTTGGAAGTAGCGGGTCTCGAAGATCAGGAAAGCCTTGGTCATATGCGATGAGTAACCTTTCTTGAGGTCGTCAATGATTCCCAAGATAGGACTGTCTTTAAAAGCAGTGGGGCTGAATGCCTGTGTGCAAAAATAGCAAAACAACATTATTGATTATTATGTTCCGTGTCCTGACCTTTGCAGAATCAACGTTGGAGTGATTACAAAAATGTTTACTGTACCGCATGAGTAATTTTCTGCTGTTCAATTTGATCATAATTATTTATTAATTATCATTATCATTTCGTATTTATTTTCTTACCTTGATCAAACTCTGGACAACCTCTTTTTTAAAATCAGCAAAGAACCATTCTTGACCAGAGGCTCGTGAGAAAAATGTCATTAGTGGCTTATCACTTGGTAGCTTCTCCCAGCCTTGGATCTGAAAAACACAATCACAGTTCAGGACTGACACATAGTCCATCTTTCACATCTCACCGTGGTGCTCACACACTGGAAAAATACACGTTCTTCTATTCATGTGATGAAAAACATTTTGTAAGAATCACATTCTTTGTTGAACGTCAGTGAGCAGCTCACCACTTTAAGAACCGCCTGTAAGTCAGTCAAACCCAAGTCGCCAGTGAATCCAGGAATGTCGGCGCCAAACAGCTCCTTGATCCCTTCAGGTCGGATGCCAAACTTTAGTGTGAACGAAAAGAAGGGAAAAAATAGCACAATTGATCATGAAACCCTGAGCTATAGAGGGTGCAGTCTCTTTCAGCCTTGAACAGATTTCATTCAATGAGTCGGTTAAAAAATATATGAAACCTATCCTACATGTACCTCCAAGAGCTGCAGAATCCTGCCGATAAAGTAGTATTTCCCTTTCATTGTCATCTCAGCGGGGAAGATGTCTGCTTTGTCCTTGAGCATCAGGAACTCTGTGGCGGTGCCCATTAGGAATTCATCTGAAGGGATCGAAAGGTGATGTATTATACCACCAGGTGTGAGTGTGATAAGCAGTTGCAATCCATTTGGAAAAACGGCCTCATCTGACATCACAAGTGGGCGTGTCCACCTAGACGTATGACGGATAGATGAGCAACGTTTGCTACAGTCCACTGGGTAGGCTGGCAGACTGATCTATCCAGCAAACATCTAGGTGGGATGTTTGCCCACTTGTGATGTCAGAAGAGGCATATTTTCCAAACGGCTTGTAACGGCTAAAGCACCTGGTGATACAATATGTCACCTTTAACAAACAGGGAGGCAATCCCGGTGACCTCGGTATCGCAAACACTGCGTTTCACCTGAGCAATAATGATATTAAGTCATTGAGCGTCCCATTAATCCAAAACGATTTACAGTGTCCTTCATTAGAGAGTGGTTGACTACTCAGGGATGACTACTGACAGACTGAGGACATTTGGGTTTAGACCCAGAACCTTCCTGCGGGAACACACCCTGCCCTTACTGCTCGACTATCCTGCGTCCCAAATGCACTTGATGTTAGGACTCCGTACCGCTGAACCAGTCCAAGGTGATGGCCTTGCTGAAACGGAAGCTCAGGCGACCGAATTTGGGGGCCAGGATTTTGACAGCCATGTTGCAGGTGGTTGAACTAGAAGAACAAACGGGATAGAGAGATAGAGACAGAGACATAGAGACATAGAGACATAGAGAGAGAGAGAGAGAGAGAGAGAGAGAGAGGGGAGAGAGAGAGAGAGAGAGTGTTACATTTTACGCTAAACATACACATTACTGGCTGATTTCTGGAGGTGTACAAGAAACGCTTCGATGGTTGAATGTGCAACCCAGTCTTGCGGAAATACGTGACACTGTCACGTCATTTAATCTATTCATTTGTTATCTGGGACACGTAATTCGACACGTAATTCGTGCCAAAAGCACAAATTTCTAACAATATGACAGCTTTTGGCCACCCGTTTCTACTTTCACCTTTAATTCTGAGAAATTGTGACAATTCACGGTATATTTAATGCAGGTGGGCTGCTCTGTAGGCAAACCGCGACGGAAAAAAAGGTAGCTGCTTCATCTCTTCTATTTAGAATGAGTTTGAAATTTGTGCTTTTGGCACGAAAAAATTGAAATGACGTGTCCCAGATCACGAATGAATAGATTAAATGACGTGACGTGACAGTGTCACGTATTTCCGTGAGACTGGGTTGGAATGTGAGGCATGGGATGGGATTAACCAATAATAAATTCAGCATTTTACACAAATAATGCTGGATTTGTAGAGCATGACATTATTCTGTACACATTTATCAACCCACTCAACTTTAAAGAGGAGTTATTCCTAAAAGCAATATTTTCAGCCAATATTAAAAAAGCACAATAATAAAACACTGTTGAGGGTAAGAAAATCAAACCATGCCCATCAGACGATAGCTATACACTGTACACAGCTATACGCTCAGACGCCTCACTCACAAGTAGCTGTTGTCTGATGCGGTGGAGCGGGCGGAGCTCTTCAGGTAGGAGTAGGCGAAGCTGGCCACCTGCAGGTCCGTCTCCTCCATCAGGTGGGAGGTCAGCAGGGAGACCAGTCCCATGGGGGGCTTGGTCTGGAAGATGATCACCAAGATCTGCATGCGCAGCTCAGCCGGGACGTCCCTCTGCAGAAACAGGCCCAGGCCGATCTCCTGGACCTGGGGGCCAGATTGGGGGACATGATGTCAAGGGAAATCCATTTTTCAATTGGACGGACCAACGTTGGCCATGGTGGACATCTTGGTTCCAAATGGGCTGAATCAGGATTGTTCATTACAGTGACAGTCTACAAAGGATTCACAGGCCCTACATTATACAGCCACACCCACCTACCCCACCCAGACCTTCTGAAGGGAAAGGGAAAACCTCCCATAACCCCGAGGGAAGGAACCCAGAAGAGGGATCAGTTCGACACGTGTCAGAAAATAAAGGTTAAATATGAAGCTGTTCCCTTGTTCCCTTGTGAAGAATCCACAAGGTGTTGAATGGTTTGAATTTGTCGACTTATCATTCAAAGTATCAGCCTTATTTGATCACAGCATAGCGGTCTAAGGTGCATGCTTGTAACGGCGACTGACAATTTATAACGACCTACTTTATAACGAATTACAGTTTATAACGACCTACAGTTTATAACAAACTGCTATAATAACCTACAGCTTATAACGATCTACAGTTTATAACGAGCAGCAGTTTATAGTACGACAATCACAATCTGATGATCATATCAATAAACACATCATTAATCATATCAAGGGTACGGCGGGTCGGGGGGGTCCCCGGTTACCGTGTGGGGGTCCCGGGCGGCGACGAGCCTCAGGGCCTGCACGGCGGCGCTCTGCACGCGTGCGGGGAGCGCCACGGGGTTGGCGGCCACGGCGGGCAGGAAGCGCAGGATGGTCTTGATGCTGGCGGGGTGTCCGGCGTTGCCCAGGGCCTTCAGGGCCAGCACCATGTCCGCCTCGCTGGCCCTCGCCAGGCCGTCAAGGGCCATGTCCAACAGAGGCTGAGGGCCCCCCCGGGATCCCAGCCAATGGGAAGAAGGTTACTAATGCATTTTTATTTAACGTTGCCTTTAGTTATTTATTTTTATTGTATGACTATGGCACAATCCCATTTCTACCCCTTGCCCCTTCCCCTTCCCCCTCCCCCCTTACCCTTACCCCTTCAAAACAAGGGGGAGGGGTAAGGGGAAGGGGTAAGGGGTAGAAATGGGATTGGGCCTTTGTTTCAATGTGAAGGACTTTGAGTCTGACTCGTGTATGAAAAGTGCTACATAAATAAAGCTGCCTTGCCTTGCCTTACTAACCGTTTACAATGTTGATCAATGAGATATCCATTTATATGAGAACTGGAATGAATGTGACGCCACAATAGTAATGTATGAATTCATCATAATATAATATGTATGTATGCATTATGTCATCTGTTTTATTATAAAATATGAATTTTATAAATAAATTAATACATATATTATAAATGTATAAATTATAAATCATATTGTATTATATGATATGATGAGGTTTAAAAATATACAAGTATGTTTTACCATGCCAGGAATCAATGACAGAAAGCTACCAAAGCTGAACGATTTGAAGAATGAAAAATGCATGGGTTTGATTGCCCGAATGTGTGGGTTTACCTGCACAGCAGTGACGGGGCACGGTGTGTAGTAGGCGCAGTGTTTGTACACCAGGGATCCATACGAAAGCACCACGGTGTGCCACACAAACTGGTCCGACTTACTGAATGGAATGGTCAGGAACCCCTGGGTGAACCAAAAGAGAAAACACACCACGCGTCGTGTAGAGGCTCAGTTATGGTTCCGCGTCGACGCAACGCAATGACCACGCTAACGCTTCAACGCAGTCCTGAACCTGTTTTGGTTCTGCGTCGGGTTTTAGTGAGCGGACCAATCACAGCCCTCGCTGATGCGTCGCCTCGATGCAAGGTTCCAATTTTTGGGAGGCGCACGTCAGGACGCGAGGAGGGTCCGCAAGGATGCAAGGGCTCCGTAAACCCCCCTTGCATTGTGTCGACGTAGAACCATAGCTAAGCCTGAGTCGTGGTCCTGTGTTCAAACACGGTGACGACGTGGTCGAAACCTTACCTTGGCCATCTCGATCAGCTCGGGCTGGACCTGCAGGTGGTTGAAGGCCAGCACCAGGGTCTGCCAGGCCTCCATGGAGCCCAGGTCTCCGGCCTTAAAGCGCACCTCCAGAAACCGCAGGACGCGTGCGTCATTGACCTCCACCACCAGGTTCAAGAACCAGCGTCTGATCCACGACGAGAGATGGACCAAGTCGTGGGAATGGGTGGGTGTACAGTTCTAACAATTATTTTCTAGGAACCACAGGTGGCTTAAGATTTTGTGTTTCCGACTAGTTCAACTGAATTCTTGATATGACGTTGAACATCATGGGAATGGTTGGGTGCACAGAAAAGGGAGTGGGGTATTCGCTTCGGCTCAGACCGTCTTTTTTCTTTTTTCTTAATCGCTGCATTCTGAGGCTTTTACAATTATTTTCAAGGAGGCTGCATGTTGACAAAGGTTTTGTGTTGTCCAATAGTTCAGTTCAATGCTTGCTGTGACATTGAAGGTGGGGTTGAACGTCTACCTATGTTCAGCATTTCCTGCAAACTGCTTCCACATGGTGTCCAGTCCCTCGAAGGGGACGACCCTGAGGAGCTGATAGGCCCTCATCACGTCTTCAGTAGATTCGCTGTCCACCTGGTAGATGTTATTCGCAGCCAAACGCTTGACCAGCTCCACAATCTAGGAGAGAGATCAATTAGAAGATATATGATGTAATAAATAAACAAACATCACACAAATCTGTACATTTGTGACATACGCCTGTTATGATGCCTGTATTATTCATTGAAAAGCTCTCATTAGAAATAATCATACTTTCCATTCCAATCCGCCTACCTCTATTCAACATATATTAAGTAAAATGATTATGATCAAAATGTCAAATTTGTTCTTTAGCTAACTCCTCTGGCATTTTGACACTTTTAGCCTAGCCATACTGCACAATACAGTACATTTCCCAGAGTTTATCCTATTTTATTCTATTTTTATTCTATTGTATTTTATTTCTTTTTTAAGCACAGAAAGTAAGTCACGCAAACATTTCACTGCACATCCTGTATGAGATTGTGACTAATAAAAACCTTTGAATCTTTAATCTATCTCTGTCTTTAGTATTTCACCTAATCCATCATGATAAATAGCATCCTGATGTCATATGAAACATGTTGACCCAGACGTCGCGTCCTTACCCTGGGTATGGGGTTGTCCAGGTTCTGCATCATAATGGGGAGGTTCGCTTGGTCGTTCACAAACTTGTACACAATGTTTCCCTTGGGCTCCATGGCGCCGGAGGTGAGGGCCTCAGTCGTGTTCGTCACACTGATGAAGACAAGCTCCTTCCTGCCAGAAGAAGGACACTCAGAAGCACGTATATCTCGGACCTGGACGAAAAAGGAACCACCGTAGAAAGGGTAGATGCCACCCTGAGATCTATCTCGTCTTACGTCGCCAGCATTTTGAAACTGCCGCCCTTTACGTTGAAGGGGGTGAAATGCTGATGCTCTAGGGCTGTTGCCTTGGTGATCACCCCCCCGGCCGCGGTCGGTTTGACAGTGTGGACGTACTTCACCGTCGCCATGATGGATTCACCTTTCTGGATTCAGGAACACACACACGGAGAACAGAGAAGATCAACCATCTACTCATAAACCTCCCTTATTTCCGCTGAATTTACATGTATTTGGATGCTGCAGTGTATCTATACTGCATCTTCAGTTTATATACATTAGACACTGTTTGTATGCGTATTGTGGCAACCCGGTGCTCGGTTGGGCCGGGTTCCACGGACAAAACACGCTTGGCATTGGGGTTTTAGTCATTGCAGGCATTTATTTACAATCCACTTAAATCAAACCATGAAGGAGACGCGGTCTCTAGGGCCTCCGTGGGCCTCTAGGCTCTCTCGCTGCCACGAGCACTTCCTTCCTGCTCCCGTGCCGTCCTGTGCTGTCCTGGACCTCCTTTTAAGATGGCTCCCCTGCCACCGGCCAGGTGTCCATCAATCACCCTGATTGGGGAGGCGAAAGGGATGCTCTCCGTCGCCGGCTGGTGGGTGGAATATCCCGTCCCTCATGGTCCCTCGGGCCCGTCCAGGCCGAGGTTTACGTGGCGGGATGCCACAGTATGTACAGTTGTGTCTACGGGTGTATTTATCTACAGGTATACTAATAGCTGTATCAAAATATTATTCAATAAAGGACGGGCAGGGCTCGGACCACCAATCGTGGCAGAAGATTAACTCCCTGTTTTAATGTTCTTTTTTTCATTCAACATTTTCTTTCTTTCTTCGTTCAACACAATAGCTATTGTCTGTAGTTTATCTTCTTGTTATGGGTCGGTTGGTGAAGTATGAAATGTAAACACCTCATGTATGCACTGAGATATGGATATGTTGTTCAGACATACGGCCCATCAGGAGAATATCAGGAGAATATCACATTTTACACGTATATCTGAAAGCAATACGGGTAAGTCCTGATGTGATTCAGGAGTCCTCATGTGATTCACAAGTGCTGGGGGAATATTGATACCTCTTTCGCCACTTGGTCTGGGACAGCGGTGGCCATTCCGCGGTAGAGTACAGCTTTCTCCTTGCAGACAGTGATGTCAACGACCTGTGTGATGATCATCTCCTTGGCGGCGTTCTCCTCCACTGCATAGTGGCTCTGACACAGCCCGTGGAGCCCCAGCTGTATGGCACAAACAACGTACAGCGCTTAATGCTTTGCCTTACTTTATAGAGCCGCCTTGCAGCCTTACATACACACACACACACACACACAAACAGAAAACTACCAACAAACAAACAGACACACACACACATACCAATTAACATAACAACAAACACACACACACACACTCACATACCAACACACACAAACATAACAAAACACACACACACAGACACAACCAACCAACACAAAATAACAAAAACACACACACACACACACACACACACACACACACACACACACACACACACACACACACACACACACACACACACACACACACACACACACACCATTAAGAATCGGCTTGTCATGCTTTCATGTTCTGGAACGGTGAATCTATAATTAACAGCCACAAGATAGGGGGTTCGATTCACGCTGGGGCCTGCCATGCTACGAGTTTCAGGTTTGTTATCAAACGCTTAAGCAGCAGTTCAATAGGTGCTTTAAATAAAAGCCTCCTCATGTGAGAACAAGAGGTGAGATCAACTCTGTGATGTATCGTCAGGAATGAAAAGGGAGCGTTGAAGAAAGCCATCCATCAAACAGCATGTTACGATTAGGTTATTATGATCGTAATAACTGTTATTATAAAATCATTGTAAAATGTTATGATTATGAATCCTAAAAAACATTATTATGATGTACTTTGATCCCCAACCTCCTCAACGGTGTACAGGTTCTGGGTGGTCTTCACGGTGAGCTGGAAGAATCCCAGTATTCCTCTCACGATGTTGACCATGGTGTCGGAGGTGCCCGCCGGGGCCTGAATGTTCCCCACGTGGCCCCCGGCGTACTCAAACATGAAGGGCTTGGCCAGCTGAGCCGAGATGCGTGCGGCCAGCTTGAGGGCCCCGACGAAGGCGCTCTTACCGGGGACGCCGTTGAACTCCTCGAAGGCCACATCGGAAACCTGTGAAGTAGAGAGAGAGAGAGAGAGGGGGGAGAGAAATAAAAGAGAGAGAGGGGAGAGAGAAATAAAAGAGAGAGAAGTAGAGAGAGAGAGAGGGGAGAGAGAAATAAGAGAGAGAGAAGTAGAGAGAGAAAGAGGAGAGAGAGAAATAAAAGAGGGACAGAGAGAGAGAGATTGGGGGGAAAGAGAGAGGGAGAGAGAGAGACAGTTAGTTGCAACAGCCCTTCCATACCATTCCAAGTACATGCGGTATCGTATCAGGTCTCTATGTTATTTTTCGTTGCATGTTCTGTGCTATGCTTCCTTTGAGATACAAAAGGAATGCATGAATACATCATTTATTTGGTGAATGTGGGGTATTTTTGATACATGTTCTTCATGGCCAACAACATTAGGGTTAGGGATTATTGAATCCACAAGTTTGACATCTTCTCATCCTTCATCGCTGCTCAAAGCCATAAAGCATACAATTTGATGTTCTTAGATCCATTAATCCTGCAGGTAAAACTGACTTCAAACAGTGCTAGAATCGACCACAATTAAGGATTTCATTGAAGTTCAAGGCTACATTACTATGTAGCCTTGAATATGTGATATTTGTAAAGGTCTTGAGAAATCGATGATAAAACTTTTGTCATTAACATGATAAAAATTGGTTATAATATATTGTATATATTACCAACCCTGATTGTAGCAGTGGGTGTATTACCTGGAGCATGAACGTTTGTGCAGATGCACTGAAGATCTTCACCTTGCACGTCAGTCTTACCCCGGACTCGGCAAGGTGCGGCAACCCTCGTCCAAAATTCACCAGGCCTACATATTTGTACTCGTATGTTTTCTTCGGTTCCAAGCTCAGATCTAAAAATCCACATAAATAATATTATTGTGCCCTGCTGTTTACGTAATTCATGGGTTTGAATAATGTTCTGGATAAATCAACATTGGACTCACCATAACGAAGACTCTGACTTGCTAAAATGTGTGAAAAAAATATTTTAATATATTGCAATCAAAAACAGATAAATAATGAACAATCTTGAATATCTATGCCTTAAAATAAGGTTTATACAATTTAAAAAAAAAAGATAAAATGTCTAGGCTTCCAACTTTAAACAGAAAATAAATTAATATCAAACTCATAAAGCACCTACCGGCCAAAGCCACAAGACAACATAAGATCCAGCCCCGCATGGTGAAGATCAGGACTGGCCCTAGCCTTCCTCATGTCCCTTCTTTATATACACTCTCATCATTCTCCAGTGGAGGCTCAGTGCATTGTCCCCTTCACAAGCAGTTACAAGTAAACACATGGGGGTAGGGGACACTGCGTGCCGGCAAGGTTTGATATGTTGGACGAGACAGGATGACCGGTGAGAGTGACACAAACGACCTAGTAAATAAACAACACTCCTGTTAAGCAGTGGCACAGACCAGCGGCATGATGATCATCAGACACGTTGAACTTATAGTCTTGCACATTTTTTAGTGGACACTAATCGTTTTTCAGGAAGCTGTAAGGTTAGAAGAAAATTCGTTTTACTTTGATTATTTGAGTTACCGCGATAACTTGACCTTTCCCCCAAGCCCAACAAGCCTTGTTCACTGTAAACTAAAAAACTGAAAAACAACTAATGTCTAAACATTCAAGGTCCCATGGCATGCTACTTTATGGATGCTTTAATATAGATATTAGTAGGCCCCAAACACAGTATTTGAAGACGTTCCCGAAATTCAGCCGTGGTGCAGATTTACAGTCACTACGAGCCAGTAGCACATTGAGCTTTCTCCAAATGCGCCGTTTCGGTGTCTGTAGCTTTAATGCAAATGAGGAGGAGAGAGGCAGGTCAAGGAGGAGGATGGGGGTGTGGCCCTGAGCTGATGTGCCACGGTACCAAGCGCTCTGATTACAGTGGTGTATTGGCGAGGCGCACACAGCCTTTAGCTGTGTTCTGTTAATATCCTAAAACACACGTGAGTCCTGGAGCTCTATATCTAAATAATATCATATTACACATGGATATCCATATCATATAATATATATTATCACGGCCAAAAGCTGTGTGAGCCTCCAGACAATATTATGAATATCAAACGACCGCGTAGGGTTCTCCGACGCGACGTCTCTGGTTCTTCCACGTCCACATCAATCTGAAGTAGACTGAACCACGACATGGAGGAGAAAGGGATTGTTGCCCGCGGTTGTCTCCCGCCGGAGCCTCGCTGCCGAGGGACCACCGCCTCGGCAGCGGTCAGCGCCTAGGCGCCACCGCCTCCTGCAGCGCCGAGGCGTTGGTCCCTCGGCAGCGGGAAGTGGGGCTTAAGGGAGACATTCGAGGCCAAAAATCCCTTTCTCCTCCATGTCGTGGTTCATGTACTTCAGGGAGTCAATGCCAAGGTTCCTTTCCCCCCAATTCATTCTCAACCATGGCTGAGATTACCCCCACTACGAGTCTTGTTGTGGAAATACCAAAATTCTCTGGGCGGGTCAGGCAGAGAAAGGGGAGGAGCTTAGATCTGTTATGACGACATGTTGGACCACATTCCAAATCAGCGCGCTTGAGCCTCCGTTTTTTCAAAGGCGAGCAGATCACCTACTGCTCGTTTTACACCGAACCTAAGTTTTAGCCAATGGGGGACCACAGGCAGGCTAGGGGAACTCATATTTATGTTAGAAAACCTCATAAAGGGAGCTTTAATATATAGCTGGATATACGCAACCTATATTCATGCAACAATGAAAAGGGCTTTTATAATATAGTTATTAGGGCTATTATGAAGCTAAAAAATGAAATATTTTGTTTTTTTTAATAACACTTGTCACTACTAGTGACAAGTGTCTTCAATACTCTGAGTAATTCAGTCACTTTGGGGAAAGGATAACAAGCCTACCTTGATGAATCCTTCATTATGTTGTGCGTTCATTAAATGGGTTTCTTGTTGGTTCTCTTTCTACTTCTGTATTGTGATGTGTGTGTGTCGCTCATGGGCCTATAAATGTGTGGAGTGGATTCATCGCCCCCCAGTGGTTCCACATGCAACAACACGGCAAACGGCTTTGATAAACGGCCTCATATCTTTCTTACGGTCATTTATCAAAGAGGAACCTGTATATTCAACAAACCACCAATAAGAACCAATGCAAATGACATTTTTTTTTTTTCAGAAGATTATTTCTTTTAATATATATATTAAAAAAATATATATATTTAAAAAATATATATATAGTGGTACATTTGACAAATGTACCACTATCTATAGGACTATATAAAAAAAAGAATCTTCGGAAAAAAATAAAGAATTGTTATGAGCTGGAGCAGTGAATTTCTTTTTTTATATTTCTTGTTTGATGGTTTCGATTAATCTGTTCAAATATTTTGCTATTGTTTTGTCCAAAAGCTTTGATTTGTTTTAACCGACGAGCTGAACATCATAATATAAACTTTATTATCTATTATTTGTTGATTAGGATCCTGAGGATCCCATGTGTTTGTTTTTATTTTATTTCTTGCATTTTCTTTCTCATTATTTCTGTTTGTATTATTTTTACATGTTCAATAAAACATAAACATAAAGATACGGTGAAAGGTTACCTCCCCTTTCTCTGCTAGGCCCGACCGCCGGTGTTGTGCCAAAAAGTGATCAGCTGCCAGAAAGTGATTTCAGCCGCGGGAGCACGCACAGCCTGTTAAAGCTAGCCTCGAAATGTGAGTGCGGCAGCAAAGTATGATCAGTCATACTAGTCAACAGCACTATTGTCCGCTGTATTAACACAGATCTGTATTTTAAGGTGACAAGACATCGACGTTGTACGGGGATCGACGTCTGATCAGTCATAGTAGTCAATAGCACTACAGGACTATGTCCGCTGTATTAACACCAGGGGCGATTTTAGGTTGCATAAACATCCGGGGCTTAGCCCAGAGGGGAAAAAAAAGTATCCCTTTGGGCATACAATTTATTGATTTTTTTTGTCCGCTTTATTGTGCATGACATTTTTTTATGAATGCTTTACCTAAATAAACAAAAATATGCGGTTTATTGTAGCTTTAAAAAGCTACTGCTTTGCTTCTTATCCCCAAACATCTAAAGTTCTATTCAAGCTATTTCAGAGTAAATGAATGCACGTGGGACTAGAGAGAGAGAGAGAGAAAATATTATTCTTTTATGTTATTAATTTTTCCCAAAAATTATATTCGGGGCTAATTAAATAATATCCGGCGCTTTAGCCCCGAATAAAACAGCCTTGTGATGCCACTGATTATAAGTACACAGGACACTGCCTAAGTATGAGTATAAGAACCCAGGTTACTGGCTCAGTATGAGTATAATACCGCGTTTCCACTGCAGGGTGCGGTACGGTACGGTTCGGTCAGCAAAGGTGCGGTACGGATTGCTTTTCCACCGCCAAAAGTGGGCGTGACCCGGACTGAGCCGTACTAGTTTTGCCCTCGTTTTCAGTACTCCGCCGTTGGGGTACTGAAAATGAGACGAGATGCCTGAAAGGGTACCGGAAAATTCGAGCTACACACCCCCTCCGTTGATTGGTCGACAGAACTGTCACTTCCGGGCGATGTGGGGAAAAAAACAAAAAACTTGAGGTATTATTCTTTACAATGAACATGTCGCGTAAAACGCTTGCTCGGGCGAACAAGGAGGTGGAGACGTTCCTCTGCATTCTTGGGGAGGAAGACGTTGTTTACGATGTTTACGTAGCTGCCGCGGCGATCGACATCCGGCCTACCATAAAGGGTACTGTCGGCGGTGGAAACGCGACCTCGGAACTGAGCTTGTCGCGCCCTCCTTCCCGGACTGATACGAAGCGAACCGTACCGGAACCTGCAGTGGACACGCGCATAAGTACACAGGTTACTGGCTCAGTATGAGTATAAGTACACAGGATACTGGCCAAGTATGAGCTGGAGTGGGGGGCGTTGGAGGCCTTTTGTTGGGCTTTTATTTCCTTCACTTCATATGCTCCGACCAATCCTGTTGCTGGAGGCAGAGTTATTGGCAGACAAACTAGACCAGCAAATGAACATTTTAAAATGTAAATACTAGAGCTGTCAAGCGATTAAAATATTTAATCGCAAATTATTTTTCTATGCTAAATATCCCTTGATTTTTTTGTCCCATAATTCTTCTCATTTTAATTATCTTATCAACATGGTGAAGTGCATCAGCTTGCCTTGTGCAAATGATTTTTTATTGATAACGTCGGCATATACTGATCAAAACAGGACGATACAAAAAAAGAGCCTATAGTGCAATTAAACGACTGCTTTGAACAAATGTCATTTGAACATAGCAGTCAGGCTATTGCTTCTGTTTTGAGCCAAAGAAAAAAAAAATATATATATTTTTTTTTTATAAAATAATTCCGTTAATCGCGCAATAATTTTTTTAACGCCGTTAAAATTGGTTTGCGTTAACGTCGTTAATAACGCGTTTAACTGACAGCTCTAGTAAATACAGACATTCCTGTATAATTAAGGTGTACGACAGCTCCCTCTGCTAGACAGTCTCACACCAAACTTACATTTTCCGTTTGAACCAACGTAGCTATAGTATATTGATGCGAGACGGGTTGGTGGATTGAACGTGTTGTAGTAGCAGAGAATGGCCTGCAGGGCAGTATGTACATTGTTAAATACATGAATAGGCTTGAAATTTGTAGTAATATGGAGGTTTAATGTTTTTACAAAATGGATTATGTGAAAATTGCTGAATAACAATGTATATTAAATGTATTGAAGGAGTTTAGCTTGACATTTACCAAGTTAAAGGACAATTAAATGAACCGCACCAAACATGTAGAAGTCAATGTGGGATTTTAATATAACAACACTTGACAGAAGTTGAATACAATTTTGTACAGGAAAGCAGAGGAAAACATTTTCCCAAATGAATCTTTTCAAAATGTCACCACCATTCCGAAAGGAAGTGAAGAGGTTTGTGTAAAAGCAGTCCTCCCTGACCAGCTCTGTCCCTGACTCTAAACCCTGACTCTCAACCCTAACGCTGAACCCTCTGAGGGCAGGAAGACGCGTCTTCAGTGTAAAGGTTCGAACAACAGAGAAAGAAGAGGAAGCAATAGAGGGTAGTGAAGGAGTGAGGTTAGTGACAGACGTGAGGGAAAGGCGTGTGGAAGCACACGGTTACATGTGGGGTCAAGGAGATCACTCCCACTGGAGGTCATTGATCCATCAGCCTCAGACTGCTGAGCTCAGCAGGTCTTCTGGAGGACGAGGCGCAGATAATCTGAGGAGACGGGACCAGCAGGATGTCAGGATCAGGGCGGGTTCAGCTCAGGTGTGTCTACCCCCGACCAAACAGGATCAGGTGAGGTTCAGCTCAGGCTGCTCGGACCAAATTGAGGACATTGATTAGGTTCAATATTCAAAAGATGCAACATTATCTGAACCAAAGATAAGTCATTAAGGAGCAGGCAGGCTTTGGGGCGCCTTGCTCAAGGACGCATCACTGTATTCTGAGGACTTGAACCCGGCAACATTGATTTGTTTGAGAGTTGAACCCCCAACCCCCTACCTAGTCCTCCATGTCCAGATAATGCAAACTTACGAGGAATCCTTGATGGTAGAGTCCTGGTTGTCCTCAGGATTTGCCTTCCAGATGTACGGCTTCTCCATCAGTCCTCCAGAATCCTGGTCTGGTTACAAACGTAATTTGTCTCTATTGTAAGGTAACAAACAGTAGTAGTTCGTCTCCAATATCAGGCAACAAACACAGTACTAGTTGGGCTCTAATATAAGGTCACAAACACAGGAGTAGTCGGGCTCTAATGGCGCGTAACAAAGTAGCAGCTGTAGTTTGTCTGGTAAACAACCACAGTAGTATGCCGTAACTTGTACTGGACAAACTAAGCCTGCGTTACAAAAAGTCCACTCTGTTTATTTTATGCAAACTTACGAGGATCCTGGTTGGTAGAGTGATGTCGTCCTCCAGAGTCTTGGCTCCTCCATCAGCTCACCTTAGCCAGAGTCCTGGTCTGGAACAAACAGTGCGAGTCTGGCCCCAACGTCTGGTAACAAACATGTAGTTTGTCTTATTTTTAAGCCCTTTATTTCCACTTTGTTAGGTTAATACAAACTTACAATCCTTGTTGGTAGAGTGATGGTCATCCTCCAGATTCACAGCTCCCCTACCAGCTCCCCTACCAGCTCCCCTACCAGCACGCCTCCACTCCAGAAACACGTTCTAGTAAGAAAACAGCGGTAGTTGGTTAACGCATGTCAAAGGAACAGCTGTATTTTGCCCTTTAAGTCAACCATGTAAGTAAATACAAACTTACGAGGAATCCAGCAGCTCTCCTCCGACAGATTCCTGTTCTGGAACAAACAGCGGAAGTCTTGCTTCAACATGTGGTAAAACAGATGTAGTCGTCTGGTATATACGGTACAAACGCTGGTAGTTTGTGGTAGCAGTATTCTACGAGAAGTGGCAGTGAGTGTGTTGATCACTTCAGAGTCAAGCTCCATCTACCCCACGACAGACGTCCTTCACCAGGCAGGGCCTCCAGCACGACTCCTCCAGCACGACTCCTCCAGCACGACTCCTCCAGCACGACTCCTCCAGCACGACTCCTCCAGCACGGCTCCTCCAGCACGGCTCCTCCAGCACGGCTCCTCCAGCACGGCTCCTCCAGCACGACTCCTCCAGCACGACTCCTCCAGCACGACTCCTCCAGCACGACTCCTCCAGCACGACTCCTCCAGCACGACTCCTCCACCGGCTCCTTCAGCACGGCTCCTCCAGCACGGCTCCCCCAGAAATAGATTCCTGGTCTGGTTACAAACAGTTGGTTGACAGAAGTTTAATACAATTTTGTAAAGGAAAGCAGAGGAAAACATTATCCCAAATGAATCTTTTCAAAATGTCACCACCATTCCGAAAGGGAGTGAAGAGGTTTGTGTAAAAGCAGTCCTCCCTGACCAGCTCTGTCCCTGACTCTAAACCCTGACTCTAAACCCTAACGCTGAACCCTCTGAGGGCAGGAAGACACGCCTTCAGTGTAAAGGTTCGAACAACAGAGAAGGAAGAAGAGGAAGCAGTAGAGAGTAGTGAAGTAGTGAGGTTAGTGACAGACGTGAGGGAAAGGCGTGTGGAAGCACACGGTTACATGTGGGGTCAAGGAGATCACTCCCACTGGAGGTCATTGATCCATCAGCCTCAGACTGCTGAGCTCAGCAGGTCTTCTGGAGGACGAGGCGCAGATGAACTGAGGAGACGGGACCAGCAGGATGTCAGGATCAGGGCGGGTTCAGCTCAGGTGTGTCTACCCCCGGCCAAACAGGATCAGGTGAGGTTCAGCTCAGGCGTGTCTGCCCGGACCAAACAAGGACATTGATTAGGTTCAATATTCAAAAGATGCAACATTATCTGAACCAAAGATTAGTCATTAAGGAGCAGGAAGGCTTTAGGGCGCCTTGCTCAAGGATGCATCACTGTATTCTGAGGACTTGAACCCGGCAACATTGGTTTGAGAGTTGAACCCCCAACCCCCTACCTAGTCCACTATGTCCAGATAATGCAAACTGACGAGAAATCCTTGATGGTAGAGTCCTGGTCGTCCTCAGGATTTGCCTTCCAGATGTACGGCTTCTCCATCAGTCCTCCAGATTCCTGGTCTGGTTACAAACGTAATTTGTCTCTAATGTAAGGTAACAAACAGTAGTAATTTGTCTCTAATGAAAGGTAACAAACACAGCAGTAGTTTGTCTCTAATATCAGGTAACAAACACAGTTGTAGTTGGGCTCTAATGGCGCGTAACAAAGTAGCAGTTGTAGTTTGTCTGGTAAACAACCACAGTAGTATGCCGCAACTTGTAGTGGACAAACTAATCCTGCGTTACAACAAGTCCACTCTGTTTATTTTATGCAAACTTACGAGGATCCTGGTTGGTAGAGTGATGTCGTCCTCCAGAGTCTTGGCTCCTCAATCAGCTCACCACAGCCCGAGTCCTGGTCTGGAACAAACAGCCGAGTCTTGCCCTAACGTCTGGTAAAAAAAACATGTAGTTAGTCTTATTTTTAAGCCCTTTACTTCCACTTTGTTAGGTTAATACAAACTTACAATCCTTGTTGGTAGAGTGATGGTCATCCTCCAGATTCACGGCTCCCCTACCAGCTCGCCTCCGCTCCAGAAACATGTTCTAGTAGGAAAACACAGCGGTAGTTGGTTAACGCATGTCCAAGGAACAGCTGTATTTTCCCCTCCAAGTCAACCATGTAAGTAAATACAAACTTACGAGGAATCCAGCAGCTCTCCTCCGACAGATTCCTGGTCTGGAACAAACAGCGGAAGTTTTGCTTCAACATGTGGTAAAACAGATGTAGTCGTCTGGTATATATGGTAAAAAAGCCGGTAGTTTGTGGTAGCAGTATTCTACGAGAAGTGGCAGTGAGTGTGATGATCACTTCAGAGTCAAGCTCCATCTACCCCACGACAGACGTCCTTCACCAGGCAGGGCCTCCAACAGCTCCTCCAGTAGGCAGGGCCTTCAGCACGACTCCTCCACCAGCTCCTCCAGCAGGCAGGCCCTCAGCACGACTCCTCCACCAGCTCCTTCAGCACGGCTCCCCCAGAAATAGATTCCTGGTCTGGTTACAAACATTGGTCCCAGCAGTAAATCACCTGGGGAAGCAACACACCCCACCACCTGCATCCGAGGTTCACTTGTAAAAGTGAAGAAAAATGTAAAACATATTTAAACACTTAAATTAGACAACGTCTGCAGCTTGTCTCGTTCAGCAATTCATCCACTACGGTCGTAGCACCACTAGTAACAATAATGGCTCATATGACTCTTACATAACCCCCGTATGAATTAACTCAAATCACAGCTTGGCACAGATTTAAAGTCATTAGATGATCAAAAGCAGACCTAAACTACCGTGGATTTTAGTGTTTCAGATGAGCTTGGTGATGGTTACCCTCTGGTCCGGTGCTGCAGGCCCCTGGTCTCCAGCCTCAGTCACTGGTCCATCCTGGTACAACAAGCCTCTGGTCCCAGCCTCACCTTTCAGCTACAGCTTTATATCAGAAAAAAATATAAGTGGTTCAGGCCATGCATTGAAACTGACCTGAGCAGACTCTACTCACACACACACGAGCACTGACCTGTTCTGGAGGACTTTCAGGAGGTGGAGGTCTGGCTCTGGGTGAGGAGGTGGATGTCTTGCTCTGGGTGAGGAGGCAGACACCTTGGGACAAACTACACGTTACCTTTTTAACCTTGTACAGTTCTAGAGTATCTTCTACTGTAACATGTGGGAAGGACGGCCATTATTTTAGCTTTGATATTATCCAGTTGGTAACTCTGCACCAAAGTCGTTGTTTAACATCATTCCATTTGGTAGGGTTTAACTTCTGTGGCTATTAATGACAGCAGATATTTAGAACGTACAAAAGCTGAAGTAACAAAGAACACTAAGCCGTATCGATATTAAATCAAATATACTCAGCCATATTCAGGTGCTGGGTTCCGTTGAAATGCCATCTTGAAATGATTTTCAGCCGTCACTGATGTCAAAAATTGGCCCGCAAGTAGAACGCCGTTTTGTACGCAGCGAAAGTCCCGTCACGTCATCGGTTAAAAGTACGCCGCAACCATCGGAAATTATCAACATATTGTACGACGTACGTGTCGGTATGTATTTAATATCAAACTTGAGTTGTTTAAGATAAGGGGCAACAATTCCCAATGCAAACGACTGAAAAACTATTTCCGTTGGCAACGGCTCGAGGTTACGCAAATACAATCCAGAACGTTCTGCCAGATTACCTCAGGGGACTTCCGTCCAACTAACTGCCAGGTGGTTTCTTATGGTTGTCAAGACTACAACGTTCTATGCTAACCATTGGGACTAAATCAAGTGACCGTACTCAGAACCTTCCACGGCGGGAAGCACAAACCGTCCGACTGGAATCCGAACATTCCGGCCGGAACCAACCAAAGAAAAAACAGAACCAGCGCCTCACCTTGAGCTGAACGGAGGAAGATCCTGAAGTCCAGCGATGGTCTTGAAATACAGCCAACAGACTTACCTTGAGGAGATCAGTTTGTTGCTGTTGGTCAATACTAATATTCAGTGTACCTTTACATTATTATGCACCCAGTGTGTACAAGTTATATCACTCAAAACCGTAAAAGGAACCAAACTACCATGTACGTCCCACAACAACTTTAAACCTAAAATTATTCAATACAATTCCGTGTCTACATTTTACAATTATCTAGATTATTCAGGGTACAAACCATACAGAGCAAATCTAAACGTTGAGCTCACCGAGAGCCAACCATAGCCCTGCAACGTCACCCTGACCGCCTCATCACCAACAGCAAATCATGCCAGCCAGCCAACACATGTACAGGTCCAGTGAGAAGTGGGCATCTGAGTGAAAGGACCGCCCATAGTAAAAAGCCCAATTCCTGAACTATCCAACCATCTTCATGGTTTAAAGATTTACAGACTAGACATGCCATTATGTTCTAAACACCTTTGTCCTCTCCCTCGTTACTTATAAAACTCTACATCTCCATCACTAGAGTGTTGCATCCTACTCATGCGGAGGGGTCTGAGTGAGCAGAGATGCATGCTGGGATACAGTGCTTTCTGAAGTCTTCAGTTCTATAGACACGCCCCTCAGGAGAAACCAAGTGTTTGAGAATCTGTCATGACATCAGTTACATGACCTGGAATATCCTTCAAGATGGCGCCAGGATTCTCAGAGGAGAAAGGCCAAGAGGAAGATGTGAGGGTTCTTCTTCTCAGCCAGTGGAACACAACAACGGTCTTCATCAGAGTACCATGGAACACTTTGAAACATCCTCCTCTTTACACCTTGAAGCCCCAGTGAAGGTTTCCTTACCTCCTCAGCTGAAGCGCACAACTTCAGCTCGAAGAGCACAACTTCAGCTCGAAGAGCGCACCAGTTGGCGTTCCCAGATTGGTTCTGATTTAAGGGAACCAATCGTTCAGCTAGTCCTGTCCGAAACAAATACTGTTCAGCCTGAGAAGACGTGCAACTGAGAGCAAGACAAGATCCACAGGGCTCTCCATCAATCCAGCCAGGTAGGAAGAGCCATCTCATTACAGGTCTGAAGGTTATCTTGAATACCCATTTAGGTCCCTTTCCAACATCAGACTCCTTTTGGAATTCCTTGAGGTGTCCATCCTCCATTGATCCTGATTGGTGTAGTCCTAGTTTGAAGTCACTGATCTGAACACGCCGCTTGCATCCTTTTACACTTGAGTTGGATACCCTCCTTCCTGCCGAGTGTGTTGATATCGCTCAGCAGCGTCGCTCTGGGCTCTTCATGTCTACTGGAGGCCCTTAAGTAAACGTGTGGCCTTCCATCAGGTATGATTTAGTTGACCATTCCAATATCCCAAGCCAATCACACAGACCCCCGTATGAACATTATCACTGTCAAAGCAAGCCGGACACACACAGAACCCAGGACACGCACGTAGAACCTCATGCCAGGTGTGAGTGGGAGACACACAGTAGAACCATAGCGATGCTCAAAAATCATCCATCTCATGTCAAACCCAAACACACAACTGAGCCATAAAAGGCCAAACAATCATGCAGGGTAAAAACCTCATGCCAAATAATGTTCCATCATCCAACCCCAGCTCTCCTGCCAGGTCACCCAGAACAGAACAACCAATGTCTCCAGAGAAGTAAATTGTGTGCAACATTTTTCAGTGGCGTCCCACATTGGTGATTTATTATGCTTGGCGTCTCCAAAATGTGTCCCAGGTTGATTCAACGTCTCTGAAGTCACGTCTTTGTAGTCCAGTGGTTTCCTGAATGAGGGGCCTTCACAGATCCAAACGGTGCAGCTTTAGTCAGCCTGAGGACAGGAAGGAGGTCATCCGTTCAGACCACCCAGTGGAGGGGGGGGGGGGGGGTGGCTC
Source organism: Gadus chalcogrammus (assembly GCF_026213295.1). Taxonomy (NCBI): domain Eukaryota; kingdom Metazoa; phylum Chordata; class Actinopteri; order Gadiformes; family Gadidae; genus Gadus; species Gadus chalcogrammus. Next base: position 13,614,417 of record NC_079423.1, on the reverse strand, counting down.
TTGAGGAGCAGGATCCATCTTGGATTGGCCCCAATTAAGATCTTCTTGGAAATGAAACTGTCCCTGAGGAGTCACGATGACTGGAGGGGACTGTTGAATGTGTTCCATGGTTCTCTGTGTCAGACTGAAGTTGTGTTTTAGCTGTTGAGATGAGGAGCCCCCTCATCTCCCCCTGGCGTTTCTCCTTCTGAATCCCTGTCTCCATCTTAAAGAACATTCTAGTCCATGTAACTGACGTCACGATGGTTTCTCAAACACTCGGTTTCCCCTGGGGGGGCGTGTCTACAGATCTGTAGAATTCAGACAGCTCTGTATCCCAGTATGCACCTCCACTCACTCAGACCACACCCTCATCAGTAAAGCAACACTCATGTGATGAAGATGCAGAGCTCAGGAAAGTAGCTGGAAAGAAGACTGAAGACATCAGAACCCAACCCATTACTCCAGCTTACAACAATAACTTGGCGCCTGTAACCATTTTAACAAATCATTAAAACCAACATAAACCAAACACCTAAGTAACCCATGAACCAATAAAACATCCTTACTACTCAGATCAACCTTCAGGTAAGGGGTTAACTCACCAGGAAGCCAAAATACATCAATGTGCCCAAGAGTAATGAGAAACTTATGACTTACAGTTTGCAGTTCATCTTCTTGGTTAAGTTGGGATACTCACAGAACTGCAGTTAAATATCCTTGATAGACCTTTGAAGGAAGGAACAGTTTACTCATGGTCCCCAAACTTGGGCACTGTCCCACAGTTCAACATCTACCATCTCCATTAAATCAGATAAATGAATGGATACAATTTCAGTGCTTTTGGGAACATCCAACTTTTAAATAAGTTATACTAATTAATTGACTGTCATTAGTCAAGAGTGATTTACCTCTTACTTTGACAAGTTTGAATGTATAGTCTCTAAAATGTTACTTTCAGGTAGAATCATTATTTAAATTTCAAATGAGTTAAACCACCACAATCCCAGATTTCCTTCACACATTATCAGTGAATTATATTCAACATACAAGTCACGTCAGTTGTGCTTTGCCACACAATTCTACTCACATCAGGTTCAGATGAGATGCTCCTCTTTACTTCAAAAAGTCTTTAACCTGTGAAACGGGAAGAGATGTCAAATAAGTCACAACAGACCTCAACAAAACGGTACACACACGTTGTGGTTTCTGGAAACACAACAACATACGGCGTTTGGGAGACGCTACACTGCCAAACAGTGGAGGACAACAACGTACTGTCCGGTTCCCTCTCAAGTGAAACGCACCAGATGCAACCAATTAACTGCTGAAGAAAACCACATGGCAGGCGAGCTGCGGAAGGGGAGCTTTTTAGTAAAACTCAAAGCAGGTTCGTCGCCCTCTGGTCGCACTTAACGGTAACAGTGAGAGGCTATTTCAGCTCTGTGTTTGATCTTAAATGACCTCACACAATACAGACAAACACACCAATACACACAAACACCATACAGACACACACCAATACACCATATAGATTCACACCATATGCACGCACACACCACAGACACACATATAGATTCACACACAATATTGATACACACACCATAGATGCAAACCATATGCACACACGCCATAGATGCAAACCATATGCACACACGCACACACAATAGATGCAACCCATATGCGCACACACACACAATAGATGCAAACCATATGCACACGCACACACAATAGATGCAAACCATATGCACACGCACACACAATAGATGCAAACCATATGCACACACACACACACACACACTAGATGCAAACCATATGCACACACACACACACACACACACACACACACACACACACAATAGATGCAAACCATATGCACACACGCACACACAATAGATGCAAACCATATGCACACACGCACACACAATAGATGCAAACCATATGCACACACAATAGATGCAAATCATATGCACACACGCACACACAATAGATGCAAACCATATGCACACACGCACACACTACAGATACAAACCATAAATATACACGCACACACCATAGGTATACACCATATAGATACACACACACCATAGATACACTCCATATAGATACACACCATAAAGATAAAGACACACAAAAGATTTACTTAATATAGATACAAACTACATGGATAGTTTACACACACACTTATTGCATACATCTTAAACAATACATTTCACTCGCCGTCTGGGTCTCCGTGAGCATCTCGCCGCTCCCGGACCTGAGTGCTTCCTTCTCTCTCGCTCCCGTTCCTCCCAAATGTCAGTCCTCATGCTCCTTTTAAAGTCTCTTCCTGGCTGTCCAGCCAGGTGTCTCCCATCTTGCTGATTGGGGAGAGAGTGATGCTCTTCGTCGCCACTCAGTGGGTGGCGGCGGTATACGCCGTCAATCACCCCAGCTCGGACCCGCCCGGGCCGAGGTTTAAGTGGCGGGATGCCACAACGCACACAAACAATAGATACACTCCATACAGTAGTCACTAAATACTCTCTCTTCTCCTTCTCCCCTCTAATCCTTTTCTCTTCCATGCATATCGCATTTTTATTGCCTCTACTCAAGAGAATTCTCGCGCCAAATTTATTTGTAGGCCTGCTTTATTGTAAATGCAAACTTTTTCATAATGCTTTATCTAAATAAACGAAATACGCGGTTTATAGCTTTAAATATCTACCTGACTGCTGTGCTGCTTATCCCCAAACATCTAAAGTTCCATTCAAGTTATTTCAGAGTAAAATGAATAGGCCTACAAGTGAGGCAGACCTTACACGTACACACACACACACACACACGCACGGATCTGACTGGGGATAGGATAGGTTAATTAACTTGAGGTGGTAAACAGGTTGTTCGTTTATTCTCTTGGCAAAAGGAATATCTAGACTAGGCTACTTATAAATGTTTATACATTTATTATTTTTATATTCGGGGCTATTTAAATAACATCCGAGGCTTTAGCCCAGAATAAAACAGCATAGTGACGCCACTGATTAACACATGTATTTTGGTATTTTAAGGTGACAAGACATGTACGGGGATCGACGTCTGATCAGTTATACTCGTCAATAGCACTACAGGAATATTGTCCGTGAGTCAATTATCCTTTATGTTTTTAAACCACTGTAATCAAAATTTGAGTGTCTTTTTTATACCATAAAACATGTATTTTCTTACCATGCATTATTTTCCCAGCTTATAGATTTTTCAAGAAGAAGTTTTTTTTATTCACAAAATGAATTGATAACATTCATGAGTAGGTCCTATCACATTAGATAGATTAGGGTTCAAACTGACACTAACATTCATGTGGGCTATGTGGGGTAGATAAGAACAAATCCAGTCTATCTGTAATACGTTTTAAAGCGAAAATATGACACATTTCAGTCGTATCCCTACTGCCAGAAAATGATCTCAAGCCCTCCCTTGGTACGGAAATGTTTTATTTGCCTTAAAATTAGTTGATAACATTCATGAGTATCACATTACATAGATATCCCACCCAGTGTCTATTACCAGCTGACACACCTTTACACGGGGAAATATGAGACATTTCAGTCGTTTCCCTCCTGCCAGAAAATGATCTCAAGCCCTCTCGGTACTAAAATGTTTTATTTGCCTTAAAATGAGTTGATAACATTCATGAGTATCACATTACATAGATTAAATCCCATCCAGTGTCTATTACCAGCTGAAACACCTTTACATGGGCAAATATAAGGCATTTCAGTCGTTCTTTGTGACCATCGTTCATAACCAATTTCATTTCCGGCTCCAGCTCTTTGATGAGGACTTCAGCTTGTTTCTCTTGAACCGTTTGGTAGAAATCATCCCGGCACTTTTCAATGCAGCGCTTCAGAGCAGTGTGGACCTTTACGGCCTGATTCCACCGGACGCGTTACGGCAACGTTACGGCCGCGGCACGTCTTGGCCGCGGTCACCGCAGCAGATAGGTCCGTTCCACTCTAATCAATGAGACCATTTCCACCGGGCGCGGCTGCGGAACGTCTCAGCAGCGTCCCAGGAGCGGCTCGCCGTGCCGCAGCGCTATCATTCCGTAGCATTCTTATTTTTGCCGCAAGCCGTTGCTGAACCGCGTCAATTTCAACAGAGCAGATCGAGCAGGCCAGGAAGTGAAAAATCCCGTCAATTTTCAAAATAAAACACAATACTCAGCTCATGTAGCCTATCACAACGTCATTTATGTACAAAATCATCCTTTGTATAAGGGCAATGACCGGAAGGACAAAGCGTGGCAATTAATTGCAGTAGTTTTGGGAGTGGAAGGTGAGTAGCCTACATTAGGTTTAGGATTATCGCGTGATCTCGCGTGAATACGGCTGCCGCTGCGCTGCCGTAACGCGCCCGGTGGAATCCCCGGGTTACACACACACTTATTGCATACATCTTAAACAATACATTATACTCGCCGTCTCTAGGTTCTCCGTGCGCCTCTAGCCGCTCCCGGACCTGAGTGCTTCCTTCTCTCTCTCACTCCCGTTCCTCCCAAATGTCAGTCCTCATGCTCCTTTTAAAGTCTCTTCCTGGCTGTCCAGCCAGGTGTCTCCCATCTTGCTGATTGGGGAGAGAGTGATGCTCTTCGTCGCCACTCAGTGGGTGGCGGCGGTATACGCCGTCAATCACCCCACCAGACCAGGCCGAGATTTAACTGCGGTCAAGCCAGCCGACTCATCAAGATCGGCGGTCAAGCCAGCCGACTCAGTTTTTTGCCGTACCTGTATATACTAGCCATTACGGTAATAGCGTCTCAGAACTAGTTTAAAATAAAAGCATTCGTCGGGTACATACAAAAATACAGTCAATACAAGCAAATACTATCAAAGGAAGTGTACGGCCATTGTGGTATGTACTTTAAAAATAAAATCCCACCAAACATTCCAATTCCAGAGGGCATTTTCTTTTAAATTGAATCCAAAATCATATGTAATCTGTCTCATATATTGGAAACTCAAAATAAAAGCCCACCAGAAATTCCAATATGAGACATATTACATATGATTTTGGATTCAATTTAAAAGAAAATGCCCTGTTATTTCAGGCTCATTTAACTTCAGGGTTATAGTTCAAGACCCCATGGGGTCACGCAAGAAGTCGTGAACTATAACCCTGAAGTGAAATGAGCCTGAAATAAGAGGGCATTTTCTTTTAAATTGAATCCAAAATCATATGTAATATGTCTCATATTGGAAAATTTAGTTGGCTTTTATTTTGAAACTCCACATCAGAATGTTCTGAAACTTCTTGCCTGACCCCATGGGGTCTTGAACTATAACCCTGAAGTGAAAGGATTCTGAAATAACAGGGCATTTTCTTTTAAATTGAATCAAGCCAGCCGACTCATCAAGATCGGCGGTCAAGCCAGCCGACTCAGTTTTTTGCCGTACCTGTATATACTAGCCATTACGGTAATAGCGTCTCAGAACTAGTTTCAAATAAAAGCATTCGTCGGGTACATACAAAAATACAGTCAATACAAGCAAATACTATCAAAGGAAGTGTACGGCCATTGTGGTATGTACTTTAAAAACTCCTTGCGTGATCCCATGGGGTCGTGAACTATAACGATGAAGTGAAATGAGCCTGAAATAAAAGGGCATTTTCTTTTAAATTGAATCCAAGATCATATGTAATATGTCTCATATTGGAATTTTTGGTGGGCTTTTATTTTGAAACTCCACCTCAGAATGTTCTGAAACTTGTCTCAGAACATTCTGATGTGGAGCTTCAAAATAAAAGCCAACCAAAGTTTCCTAACCCTATGGGGTCGTGAACTATAACCCTGAAGTGAAATGAGCCTGAAATAACGGGGCATTTTCCTTTAAATTGAATCCAAAATCATTGTAATATGTCTCATATTGGAAACTTTGGTTGGCTTTTATTTTAAAAACTCCACATCAGAATGTTCTGAAACTCCTTGCGTGATCCCATGGGGTCGTGAACTATAACCATGAAGTGAAATGAGCCTGAAATAACAGGGCATTTTCTTTTAAATTGAATCCAAGATCATATGTAATATGTCTCATATTGGAATTTTTGGTGGGCTTTTATTTTGAAACTCCACCTCAGAATGTTCTGAAACTTCTTGGGTGACCCTATGGGGTTGTGAACTATAACCATGAAGTGAAATTAGCCTGAAATAACGGGGCATTTTCCTTTAAATTGAATCCAAAATCATTGTAATATGTCTCATATTGGAATTTTTGGTGGGCTTTTATTTAACCCATTTTTCAAGAAGAATAAATAGATTAGGGTTCAAACTGACGCTATAACATTCATGTAGGCTATGTGGGGTAGATAAGAACAAATCCAGTCTCTTTTATCTGTAATATAGCTGTAATACGTTTTAAAGCGAAAATATGACACATTTCAGTCATTTCCCTCCTGCCAGAAAATGATCTCAAGCCCTCCCTTGGTACTGAAATGTTTTATTTGCCTTAAAATGAGTTGATAACATTCATGAGTATCACATTACATAGATTATATCCCACCCAGTGTCTATTACCAGCTGAAACACCTTTACACAGGCAAATATAAGACATTTCAGTCGTTTCCCTCCTGCCAGAAAATGATCTCAAGCCCTCTCTTGGTACTGAAATGTTTTATTTGCCTTAAAATGAGTTGATAACATTCATGAGTATCACATTACATAGATTATATATCCCATCCAGTGTCTATTACCAGCTGAAACACCTTTACATGGGCAAATATAAAGCATTTCAGTCGTTCTTTGTGACCATCGTTCATAACCAATTTCATTTCCTGCTCCAGCTCTTTGATGAGGACTTCAGCTTGTTTCTCTTGAACCTTTTGGTAGAAATCATCCTGGCACTTTTCAATGCAGCGCTTCAGAGCAGTGTGGAACTGACTAGCATCAGCTATCTCTCCGTCTGCATATTTGAAAAGTAAGTAATCGCTGGTAGTAATCAGTTAACTTCATTAAGCTTACAGCTGAGTCCCTTGTCATGGCCAGGGGCTCCCCGTTCTGAAAGATAAAAGCCTGGCTGTCCCATGAATAGACTGGGTCACAAATATTGTTTGCAGTTGCTTCCCCATCAGATAGTTGTTTAAGGAGCAATTTTGGGCATGCTGCTTCGAACTTTGGGTAGCCTAATTTGCAAAGTCCCAGCATGGTATTTCAAATCAGTTGTATTTGAAAGAATATATGCTTCTCAATAAATAATTATCCTTCCACCACCTCTCTTTACATCTAGCTTGAAAGTGAGGTAGGGGAAGAATGCAGGGACATTGAGAGTTCCATTGCTGAGGTGAGTAATGAAAGGGATTTTACCGTTTAGGAGCACATTTTAACCCACTGCTTGCCACTTTGGGTACCTTTTTCAAAGGGAAGTAACCAAGGAAACAAAAAGGGATAAAGGGCACTAATAAGGAAAACAATGAAGGAGGTGTCAAGGCAGGGAGGAGCTATAGCTGAAAGCTCTTTTTTTTATATTATTACCTTTAAATCTTTGAACTGTTACTGGAAAGAAATTCCAGCTGGGCTCTGGAGAAACATCTGCTAAATTTTAGCTTAAGAAACGGCAAGTCATCGGCGGAACACACAAGAACATTCAGTTGGCTCACTGAGTTGTTTAAGTATGATAGAGAAGTAAGACGACAATAAACACGACCAAAAAATGTATATCTTTATTCAGTTTAAAGTCATTCACAACAGGAACATCAATCCTCAGTCTTTCCCAAAGGCTACTTGCATTTATTAACAATATCAAATCTGCTTTAAATCGTGTTCCATTTTCCATTTTCAAAACATATGACCTTCTTAGGTGACCCTATGATGATCTATCATGCTACACTTTTCAGAAGCCAAATAAAATGTAGCATTTGGAGTGGATGCAAGTATTTAATCAACACAAATATAATAGTGTTGTATGTCTCTCCGTGGGTCCAGATGCATATAATCCAAGATAACTGGTCCTCACAAACACAAACGTTTCATGACGTTTCACTTTTAAACAACCCCCTACTCACTACTATATTACTATTACTATGCGTGTGCCAACGTTAAGCTACTGCATGTTTCACTCAGAAAAGTAAAAGATCAGGCAAACAACTTCTAGAAAAATAAGTGTATCGACGTAGTAAATTAAATCAAGGTATTCCAAGAAGCAACGATTTTCACATGCAAAAAGTCCAACAGCAAAACTAAACCAGGCAACAGGAACAGGAGTATTCACACAGGTTACAATCTAACATAAGTAAACCAAAACTTGAACTAAAAGGTTATTAAACAAAGCAAAAAGGAAAACAAACACGGGACTCTGCCTCGTTACACACGATATATACAGGTTAATAAAAAACAGACTTAAACCCCACAGTAAACACGGATTCAATAAAATAAGACAAATAAACAATATGTGTAACACAAGTCCTAGGGCTGGTATTAGAAACTCTAGCTACCGACGTATATTTGGTGGGGGTGACAATTCATTCATATACAGAAAAGCTATTGTGATTATAGGAGTGAGCACACAATCCGACCTGAGACGATATAGGAAAAGCGATTCTTTGCATAGCCTTTAGTTTTAGCCCTGCTGCTCTGCCCAGTAGTTCAAATGCGAACAGGAAGGAAACAATCTCAGCAGGGCTAGGACTCCTTGCGAGATCGTTGCTGAGGTAGTGTGAACACAAATTCCTCCAAGAGAGAAAACCCCAAACTGATTTACGCCAAAGAACACAAATCCACCAACAACTGTTCGGACATCTTCGAGACAGTTTTCCAACTTTGCGCTTCCCCTGGTAACAACTTCTCTCTGTTTTCGACTGCCTCGTCCACGAACCCGCCCCTAACAAGACGTTAGCCTTTTAAGGTGATTTATACGCATGCCAATGTCAATGTCAATGTCAGGCCACACAAAGGCACTGAGGAACCTTCACCCCATAACCCTAGCACAGGGAGGAGGTTTCTCTGTGGATGTGGACTTGAAGGTGTGGATGTGTGTCAGTGTTTCTATGGACCCTGCCACATCTGACACTCTGTAGAACAGGAGTCAAGCAACCTTTTTTACATGCAGTGCCGGATGACATTTTCATTTTCTGAGTGTGCCATTATCAACAATATATTGAATATTAAGCTGAATTATGACAGAGCGACCACAAACATTTCCTGAAGACCTGGGATTTCCATATGGTCCAAAATCATGCATCAACATTATAAAGATTTGCGTGTGTGTTTTAATGTGAGTGAGTGAGTGAGTGAGTGAGTGAGTGAGTGAGTGAGTGAGTGAGTGAGTGAGTGAGTGAGTGAGTGAGTGAGTGAGTGAGTGAGTGAGTGAGTGAGTGAGTGAGTGAGTGAGTGAGTGAGTGAGTGAGTGAGTGAGTGAGTGTGTGAGGGAGTGAGAGCGTGTGTGTGTCACTACCACCGACACAGAGACACAGAGGATCCAGATCTCCCATACCAAAACCCAGGGAGGAGGTCCTCCTGGGTGAATTTGGACTGGAAGGTGTGGATGTGCGTCAGGGTGTCTGAGGACCCTCCTACATCTGGGGTCACTCTGTAGAAGGACAGAGTGCCAGCGGGCCGGTCTAGATACACTCCTACTCTGGTAAAGCCAGCTGGGGGGAGATCTATGACTGTACTACTGTTGTTGTACCAGGCAGAGTAACAATCAACAGAACAATGAAGACTCCAGGACTTGTCGTTTCCTCCAAGCTCGCTGTGTTGACTTAATCCTCTCGTGATCCCTCTGTATGTCACTCCTATATAAACATCTCCTTTCCATTCTACCTCCCAATAACAGCGGCCAGTCAGACCCTCTCTACACAACACCTGCTCACAGTCGTCAAATCTCTCTGGGTGATCAGGATATATCTGTGCCTTCCCACGCTGTGTCACCTCTCTGTGGTCCTCAGACACAGAGAGATGTCTGTGGGCTGTGTTTGGGTCCAATGTGAGTTCACAGGCATCTGACGGTAGAACAGGACTTGATTAGGCTGCTATCCCATTATTCATCATCATCACTACTTTTTTTGAATACCTCTTATTCCCTATCTGCCACTTTTTTGCTGATGATGTATCCACACAAACATTAACATAGAAAAATATATCATCTGATAGGTACTGAAATGGACTTCACAAGCAATAATTCAAGCAATCGTTTTTTAATCCTTACCAGATACCGAATACCGATACTCAACTGTACTAATATTTATAATAGTAAGCCTAAAAATTGTTTTAAAATATCTTCTACTGCTGTATAGATGGACTTTCCATCTCAATAGTTTGTTTGTATTGTGATGAATCAAACTAAACAGACACTTACACTTCTTTAGACCTGGCTTCAGCCTCCACACTCCACCGTGCTCCACACTGGGGGTAAACAAAGTGAGAGCAGCATGTTTATTTAAAGGTTGGGTAGGTGATTCGCTTTTTTGGCCATTTTTGCAAAATTACTTGAAATCCTTATCATAACCCGCTTACAACCACTGAGTTAGAAGTACTGACATGAAAATTAAACAAGTCAATCATCTGTGGAACGGGCAGGGCTCGAAAAACTCCAGCCAATCATTTGGATTGCCACCTCGTTGAATTGGACAGTAAGTACGTCAATCAAACGGTCGTACTGCACTCCCCCTCCCCCGCGCCCCGCGCGCGACCCCTTCGTGCAGTACTCGTGACCCAGAGCAAGCTCCTGTTTGTTGTTATCCTGCGGTAGCTACTGGAACTAGTTAATCCACATTTGGACCTAGCAGTAGAAGACAATTTCCATGGCAGACAAGACGCCACCATCCCCACCACCACCACCAGCAAAGAGAAGGAAAACTCTTTTTCAGAGAGTAATTGATAATAAAAACGCTGAAAGAGAAAAACTGAAATCAAGAATAATCCTAGGCACTGCTTTCGAACGTTGGCGGCAACTGAAGGACGAGAAGGGTCTAAAAACTGATGCTTGTGTGGCGGTTGACCTAGTTTCAAAGTTTATACCGTTTATACTCGGTAATACCGGTGTGGAGACGAGTGTATTACTCGGTGTGAAAATGTCCACACCGCGGCAACCCTAGTGAAAACCAGGACTTCCAATACAATTATATGAAACAAACATACATTTTCTAAAAATAGTAATGATTTATGTGACCGTTTAATGTTTATAACATCTGGTGCAACCATAGCAGCGAGAACGTATTCTCAGCAGGGGGTGCTGGAAAAAAAACAACTCAGTCTGCACTAGACTCGCAACTCACATTGATAAAAAAGATGTATAGCAGCGCAGCTCAATTACACCAGTGCATGCGCGCACAGTTGAAAATCGATCGTTCACATCCAGCTGCTCACAGAACAAGTTTAGCGCACCACCGCTACCCTCACACTTTTTCATATAACCTTTTTTCAGCACTAGGTCATATGAGCATTAAATAAATGCTGCGTCTCAAAATGCCTTGGACAGCAGCGAGGATGACTCGCTTTGCCACGGGCCGAAACAGTTCGGAGCGACCACAGCCAGAGCGAACACAGCGGGGCAGAGGAGTGTCAGGAATAGTCTTTGGTGTACACATCAGTACGGCCTATTTGCACTACTGTTTAGTGGCAATGCAGTGTTTTATTCGATGCCTTTTTATTTTCGTATATTATTTCAATGAATACAATTTATTTATTCATAAAAACCGGATCTGGTCTTCAAATCTTTTTTCCAAATATAGGTCGTCTTACAATGGGGTTTGTGTTTATATTCGGACCAATACGGTACAGCGGGCGCTCACATGACGTTAAGCATTTCCTGGTGCATAATGTGACGCTTCAGAACCTAAAATCCCGTTTCTCCCCGTTGACTCGACAACACATAACCGGCGTTTTCAGAAATCTCCACTTTGGCCGGAGTTTTTAGAAATGATCGTTTTCTGTGATAAGACAGGGCCTCGGACAGGGGGTGTTGCAGCACCCCCAGCACCCCTACTTCCCGCGGTACTGGGTGCAACTTACAGCTGAATGTAGTGCCATGTTGTTAAACGAAAACCTACGCTAGCCTGGCTCGCTCTCGCGCATCTCTGTTCGCGCTCGTGCATGATTGCGCGTCCAGGTACTTGGAATGGGTGGAGTCAGAGTCAGCGTTGAAGGAGAGGGGGTAGGACCATTTGAGTTGTGTATTTTCAAAATCTGCTGGCGTTTCGCAAATCACCTACCCAACCTTTAAACATGGAAATATTTACATTAAAATTCTGCCTCATAGCTTTCTACACCAGATGAGTTACAGCTTTGGAACCACTTCATCCTTATTGGAGACATTGTCACTGAGTGTTTAGCTGTCCTCCCCATACCTGAGAGTGTCCAGTCTCCAGCTTTGATCCTTCTGTCCAGCAGAGAGCAGCGCAGCTCCTGAGTCTCCTGGGTGATTATAGCTCAGGTCCAGCTCTCTCAGATGGGAGGGGTTGGAGTTCAGAGCTGAGGCCAGAGAAGCACAGCCTATCTGTGTGACCATGCAGCCAGACAACCTACACACACACACACACACACACACACACACACACACACACACACACACACACACACACACACACACACACACACACACACCCACACACACACACACACAGTTAATATTAGTTATGATTAGTTATTCTAATGAATATGCTATATTTAGGAGTTTGTTTTAATTTGTATGGATTTAAATCTGTTACATGTTCTCTAATATGGAACCTTTTTATGTAACTGTATGCACATTGAGTAAAACTGACCTGAGAGTTTCCAGGGTACAGTGTGGACTCCCCAGTCCAGCAGAGAGCAGCTTCACTCCTGAATCCTGCAGATCATTGGTACTCAGGTCCAGCTCTCTCAGACTGGAGGAGTTGGAGCTGAGAACTGAGGCCAGAGCTTCACAGCATCGCTCTGACAGATGACAGCCATTCAGCCTTCCCACAAAATAAACAGGAACATGTGAGGAACTGTTTTTAACAACGCAAGTCTTTTACTCTTTTTTTTCCCCTATTATGAATACAGAAGCAATTCAGCCAATGTAAAAAGATATATCTTCAAATGGTAATAGTTAGCCATCAAAAATATGTACACATATTCAACAAAACGTTTATACTGACCTGAAAAAGCCTGTTTTAGGAAGAGGCTGTTATAAAACTTTACTAAACAGCTGTAAACACCACATTACTTTTCATGACTACATGGTAAAGAGTAGAATAGGAATAAAACAACAAACATCTTACATCAGTAAAATATAATTAAAAAACGTAGACCTAATACTGTCATGGCAACAAAAATAGAAATGTGTTGAGTTATTCCTATCAATTTATATATTGAGCTGTCGGAATAAAAATGATGATGACTGATATGGAACCATTTTGTGTAACTGTTTGCACATTGAGTTAAACTGACCTTAGAGTTTCCAGTGTACAGTGTTGATTCCCCAGTCCAGTAGAGAGCTGCTTCACTCCTGAATCCTGAAGATCATTGATACTCAGGTCCAGCCCTCTCAGACTAGAGGAGTTGGAGCTGAGAACTGAGGCCAGAGCTTCACAGCATCTCTCTGACAGCTGACAGTCAATTAGCCTTCACACAAAATAAAAGGGGGCATGTTAGGAACTGTGTTTAAATGTTTTATTAGAACTAAAACCGTTTAATGAAAAAATGTGATATTAAAAAGGTTAATTTAGCATTGTAATAAATATAATAATAGCTCTGTGGAATGTTTTCTAAATTAATATTAATTGTTCATATTGGGTTGTGTGTTTTGTAATACATGTTAATAAGGGTCCTCATAAGGGGACTTACAGAGATGTTTTAAATGTTATTTTAACTTTTATATTCTAGAATTAAGTATATGGTGTTGGGCGAATTGTATTACATGATAATAGTAAACCTACAGAGATATTTTGGAGGCTTTGACCACTGGCAGCAGCCTCCGAAGACCCTCCTCTGAAGCAGAGTATTTCTTCAGGTCAAAAACGTCCAGTTCCTCCTCAGATGACATTAAGATGAAGACCAGAGCAGACCACTGAGCAGGGGAGAGTTTTTTTCTGGAGAGTCTTCCTGATGTCAGGTACTGTTGGATCTCCTCCACTAGAGAACTATCATTCAGCTCTTTCAGACAGTGGAACAGATTGATGCTTCTCTCTGGAGAGAGATCTTCACTCAGCTTCTCTTTGATGTAGGACACAGTTTTCCAATTGGTCTGTGAGCCACTTCCTGTCCATCTCAGTAGACCTCGTAGGAGCATTTGATTGGTCTCTAGAGAAAGGCCCAGGAGGAATCGGAGGAACAAGTCCAGGTGTCCATTCTTACTCTGTAAGGCCTTGTCCACAGCACTCTGGTAGAGGAGGAGTTCATTATCCCTAGAGGTTGGTTGTTCTTCTGAGAGCAGATTGATCCCAGTGTCGATGAAGTACAGAAAGACATGAAGGGCAGCCAGAAACTCCTGGAGGCTCAGATGGACAAAGCAGAACACCTTGTCCTGGTACAGCCCACACTCCTCTTTAAAGACCTGGGTGAACACTCCTGAGGACACTGAGGCTTCTCTTACATCGATGTCACACTCTGCCAGGTCTGCCTCGTAGAAGATCAGGTTGCCTTTCTCCAGCTGGTTAAAAGCCAGTTTTCCCAGAGAAACGATTATCTCCCTGCTCTCTGAACTCCAGTTTGTATCTGTTTCCGCTCTCCCACGATACTTCCTGTCCCCTTGTTTGGACTGAACCCTCAGGAAGTGGCTGTACATCTGAGTCACGGTCTTGGGCACCTCTTCTCCTCTCTGGGATGTTTTGAAGAAGTCCTCAAGAACTGTAGCAGTGATCCAACAGAAGACTGGGATGTGACACATGATGTGGAGGCTTCGAGATTCCTTGACGTGAGAGATGATTGTGCTGGCCAGTGTCTCCTCTCTGAATCTCTTCCGGAAGTACTCCTCCTTCCGTGGGTCGGTGAACCCTCTCACTTCTGTCACCATGTCAACACACTCAGCAGGGATCTGATTGGCTGCCGCCGGTCGTGTGGTTATCCAGATGCGAGCGGAGGGAAGCAGGTTGCCCCTGATGAGGTTGGTCAGCATCACATCCACCGAGGTTGGCTTTGTAACATCAGTCCAGACCGGGTTGTTCTGGAAGTCCAGAGGAAGTCGACACTCATCCAGACCATCCAAGATGAAGACGATTTGGAACTTATCGTATCCGCAGATTCCTGCTTCTTTGGTTTCAATAAAGAAGTGATGAAGAAGTTCCACGAAGCTAATCTCTTTCCCTTTCAGTAAATTCAGCTTTCTGAAAGTGAGGAGAAATGTGAAGTGTATGTCGTGGTTGTGTTTTCCTTCAGCCCAGTCCAGAGTGAACTTGTGTGTTAAGACGGTTTTTCCAATACCAGCCACTCCAGTTGTCATGATTGTTCTGATTGACTGATCTCGTCCAGGTAAGGGATTAAAGATGTCTTCACATTTTATTGGTGTTTCCTCCTTTGCTAGTTTCCTGGAAGCTTTTTCAATCAGTCTGACCTCATGTTCCTGGTTGACCTCTCCACTGCCTCTCTCTGTGATGGAGAGCTCTGTGTAGAAGTCATTCAGACCCGTTGGCTGTCCTGCTTTAGCGATTCCCTCAAACACACACCTGAACTTCTTCTTCAGACGAGACTTGATTTTATGTTGGCACTCGACCGCAACAGTTCCTAGATTAGAAAAACCAGTACACATATTCGAACACAATATTTTCTCATCAATATCATGCAAAGATACATATTATGAGTCTCATAACATGCTAAGTAGTGATATCATTGTTGAATATCAGAAGAAAGTGACTTTCTATGATGATATCTCAAGAGTTATTCTGCTGCTGATCTGCAGTTTATTGTTTAACATTCTTTAACCTCAGAGACCAGACATTGGCAACTGTTGACGTGGGTCACTTAAAGGGACACTGTGTAATCATCAAGTCATTTATTACCTCATATCAACGTATTCATTCATAAATAAGTCCTCATTGGTGTAAAATTATCTCTGCCACTTATCCTCCTGAGCGAAGAATAATTAATATGTAGTTACATAGGACGGGTAAGCTTCATGGAGGCTACCATGTTCTTCCGGTCTATGAACTGCCGAGAGGGACAAAAAGCACTACGTGGTACAGGAAATGCAAACACGTTTTCACTCTGAGCAAGCGTGAATGATGACTGAAATAATTCACTATCTTGCTCGAGGAGCAATTACTCATCCATCATTAGCTTACACTAATGATTCAATGCAGTTTGAAATTTGTTTGAAATATCGAACCTCATCATCACTCGAATGACTCGATGAGGTAGTATTGGACACAGACACAGCTTCTTGGCACATACTGCCTAGCGTAGCTTTTGAACAAGCGAGCACTATTAGTACAATATACAATTGTACCACTAGATGGGAGTAATTTTTACACAGTGTCCCTTTAATACGGCCCGCGGGATAGATGATAGTGAAAGGACACAAATTAACATGATCCGTTGTAATTACTACAATCCACCAATAGAGCGCGCTCTTAAACAACAAGTGCTTCTGTAATGTTGTCCCGCCTCCACATGGTCCAATAACGTTGTGGCAGCAGGCATAGTAGAGCTTTAATTAAGTTATACATGAATGTAATAAAAGCATTATTAAATGCATTTGAATGGATAATTGATCATACATGCCAATTTGAAAGACGTCAGAGGCATGTGGAGATGCAGTTAAAAACCCTTCATTATAAATTACTTTTGTCATACTTTTAGGACACAATAATACACTGAAATGCTTATTTAGCACTCAGGGATGTGGATTTGTGTGTGTTAATTAGTAACGCTTTATTTAAATTCATACATAGTAAGTAAGAAATAGAAGCATCACTCAAATAATTTGAAATGAAATTACACTCAATAATAATTGCTAATGTTTTGTATTATTATAAATATATTTGGAACTAGTAGAGGCATTTTGAGTTGTGGGGTTGACAGTATGCTACTGGTGAGAGGGCAGGTGCGCAATCTAGCGGACAATGTATGAAACTTTAGTGGCCTTTCCCACTATGAAAGTTGCCCACCCCTTTGATTGACCTATAATGGCTCTGGATCAAACCATTTAAACTGATAACCCCACAATAACCATACATATTTGGATCAAACCATTTCACCTGATACCCCCACGATAACCCTACATATCTGGATGAAACCATTCCACCTGATCCCCCCACAATACCCCTGCATATCTGGATCAAACCATTTAAACTGATACTTAATATAAGAGTCTCTTACCTCCCCACATCACCTGCTCCACTTTCTTACTATCCACGTCTTCTCTCTCCTGCTGGACACTTCTAGAAAAAAAAGAACACGAATGTAAGGTGATTAATTGATAGATGCTGTGTTTTAATAATCTTGGACCTTTTCTCAACACACACACACACACACACACACACACACACACACACACACACACACACACACACACACACACACACACACACACACACACACACACACACACACACACACACACACAGGGCCGACGGACTGCGGGGGAAAGTGAGACAGTTGTGGGGTGCCCAAGGCAGAGGGGGGGCCCATGGCAAAAAAAAAAAAAAAAGAAAAAATTATCTACCAGCCCATAGTGTTAGGAGTCGCACACGGCCACGTCTCCCCCCCCCCCGTCAACAATTGCTCCCTACCACCCGCCCCCCTGTCCCCCCGTCAACAATTGATCCCTACCCCCCCCCCCCCCCCCGTCAACGATTCAGCGCAGGGGGGCCCATCAGTACCTCTTGTATAGGGGCCCAGGATTTGGTGCAACGGCCCAGCACACACACACACACACACACACACACACACACACACACACACACACACACACACACACACACACACACACACACACACACACACACACACACACACACACACACACACACACACACACACACACACACATATTTCTCCTGACCTGTAAACATCAGTACCAGTAAAGTCTGATAACAACAAACTGATCTGTTTTAAACTCCTACCTCTCCTCTCTGTAAGGGTGTTCATCTTGAAAAGTAACAGGATGATGCATAGACCAGTCACTCTTCATGGAGACACAGCTGGGTCCAGGGGAGTCGGCTCTCTCCTGCTGGACTCTTCTAGAAAAACAAGAACCGGAATGTAAGGTGGATTTATAGATGCTGTATTTTAATTATCTTGGATAAATCCTTACATTCCTCAACACACACACACACACACACACACACACACACACACACACACACACACACACACACACACACACACACACACACACACACACACACACACACACACACACACACACACACGTATTTCTCCTGACCTGTAAACATTAGTACCAGTAAAGTCTGATAACAACAAACTGATCTGTTTTAAACTCCTACCTCTCCTCTCTGTAAGGGTGTTCATCTTGAAAAGTAACAGGATGATGCATAGACCAGTCACTCTTCATGGAGACACAGCTGGGTCCAGGGGAGTAGGCTCTCTCCTGCTGCTCTGGGCTTCAACACAACAAACAAACAGCTTTTATTCGGACTAACGAAAGTCTCATGATATATCACTGCTGAGCTCTGAGATGGACAACAGTCACAGGCAGTTAGAGATCTTCTTCTTATACCTCTTCTGGTCTTTGCTCTTGCGGCCATGTTCCTCTTTCTCCTCATTCATAGTAGAATTGAGACCTAGACACAAACACATGTGGATTCTATGTGAGTACCGAAGGTAAAATCACAATCCTGTAGTAAATACTTAATATCCTCCTCCAAATACATTATTCACAAGACACATCATTTCTCTTTTTGACTCTGAGAAACTAACTGAAGGATATGGAGTCACGTATCCGTTAAGCGATATGAAGGGGCAGGTGATGTTTAGGTAAAAGGTGGAGCATATACATACTACAGATGAGTAGGTATTGGGAAATATTAACCTCCAGCCAGCATGAAAAAATATGATGGATAGATATTTTTCATTAGATGACGGACTTTGTGTGGTTAATTGAATCTCCCCGAAAGATGCATTTCAGTTAGAGGGGTACATTTGGGGAATCATTCAAACAGACTTCAGAGTAAATATAGAAAACATATCAGCTCAAAATGTTATGGATTATGTGTTCACAGAGCCAATCAAATAGCTGTGTGCGGAGACAGTGGGGCTGTCATCAGGGGACGGTGCGGGCCGTTTGATCATGTCAATCGAACTTGGACGCGGACGCAAATTAAGGGCGCGCCCACCAACACTTCTGTTCACGTCTGAATTAAAGAACGGCATGCAGCAGGAGATTGAGGAAAGCACTACCCGTAGGCTACGGCAAGAGGAAATGCAAGTACAATAAAGACTGGGAAACTATATCTTTCCCTGTGTGAAACCAGTGCCAGGCGAGTCTTTTCATCTGAAAAGTATGAAAGAAAGCTCCATGCTTATGTTTTCTCATGTGAGAGAACTTGGAAAAGTGCCATTTAAATAAGATATTTTTGTTACGTTTTTATTTGCAGGCTGTTACGTATAGGCCTATTGAATCAACCAGATAGCAAAGCATATTGGTATAAGCAAAGGGGCAGAAGAATATATAGTCTCTATATATATATAGACTATTTTTAAGACTATCTCAATGCATTGGTATCCCACATTGTCCCACACAAAGGTAGCCTTTGTCCCACATCTGGTGAATTGGGATCTGGTCTGCCTAAATGTATGTATTATGGATAGTAGGCTAATCATTAGTAAAAAATCATCACCTTTCTTCTATTCGTTGTACTCACCTTATAATGTTTTTGGGGCTTGTGGGAGTCGTTTAGATGGTGTTGTTCTTCGTCTTCAGAAAAAGTCCTTGTGCTAATTTGGTCATGTGTTGTTGTCAGTAGCCTACGTTTACTGGCACCACCTATTCAAATAAGCATGGTCAGTTCCGTCTTGTCGGATCGGATTACAATTACCAGTTAAAGAACGCCCACCAAACAGGTACAGGCTATACCTGTTTGGTGGTAGCCTACAGGTATTTTTTTTACAGCGCTATTCTTGGTACTCAAAGACGCTTTGAAAAAATGAATGCATACAAACACTCAAACAAAAGGCAAATAAACAACACTACAGCAATAGACACAATACACAACACATTAAGAGCCCAGCAAACATTCCCTCGACCTGAGTCGAGGCAAGTAGGCTAGATGTCGAGTCACAACCTGACTTCATTTCAAGCACTTGCCGACATGGAATCTTAGAGGAATGCTAATTTCACGGACAATTTATTTTAGAGTGGCGTAACCGAATCCAAGAGCATCTCAAAATAAAGTGAGATGCTCCCTGAAACCTGGAATGTGTACTTATACACTTATACTCATACTGAGCCAGTATCCTGTGTACTTACACTCATACTGAGCCAGTATCCTGTGTACTTATACTCATACTGAGCTAGTATCCTGTGTACTTAAACTCATACTGAGCCAGTATCATGTGTACTTATACTCATACTGAGCTAATATCCTGTGTACTTATACTCATACTGAGCCGGTATCCTGTGCACTTATACTGAGTAAAGATTGAGCTGCTTGACAGATCGAATGAGGAAGTCGATTTTGAACAACAGCGAACTACGTATAAAGCCTTTATGGTTAAAAAAAGCCTTCACCGATAACCTTATCAAGTGAGCAAGTGAAGACTTCCCAATGCCAGCAACCATTTAAATGTGTCTGAACGTCAATGATTTGGGCTAGGATAGATGAGCAACGGATAGATGAGATGACGGATAGATGAGCAACGTTTGAGTCCATGGGTAGGCTGGTAGACTGATCTATCCAGCACACATCTAGGTGGACACGCCCGCCTGTGATGTCATAAGGGGCCGATTTCCAAAATGGCTTGTAACACTAAACACACCACACCTGCTGGCATGTCATGGGACCTTTAAGACGAAAAGGGGGCTTGCCTCCGAGAAATGCAGCAAGAAAGCTGGGAGATTTCCGACTCAGAAGGCTGGCGTCCGAGGATTCAGGAACACACAATCAAAGTAAGCTCGTAAATTTTCACGCAGCTTTTCTTTCACGCAAGAACATTCACCCTCGGGGCGCACTAGTGTGCGCCCCAGGATATCGCTTTCCTTGATTGGACAATTCAACGAATCAATCAAATAGGCTACCTCCCTCCACGGCATTCGCGTAACACATGTAGAGAAGAGATAGATCGCTAACTGGCAGAGTTGTAATAACTTTCCACCCATTTCAGTGGAGGAATTGGACTCCCCAAGCAAACTCAAAAGGAGCAAGTAAGTTGCATATAAATTCAGTCTTTCGGCCTGTAGCCTATAAACAAAATGAAGCAACCGTCCCATATTTCTAACGGCATTTGAAGTAGACATTTAGACAAAAAAACGGTCATGATTTGTTTCAGTATCAGAATAACAACAATGGGTCAAATAGCAATGGCTGGTGGAATGGCCATAAAGTTGGTCTGTATATACAGTGTAAGCTTGTCCATGCCTTCCAAGTCAGGATGTAGGCTATCAATCTAAATGAATATAATAGGTAAGGCCATCCCCAAAATGCAAAAGAATACAGGAAATCAAATCTACCAAATTCAACATTTTCTGGGGGGGGGGACCCCCGGAACCCCCGTGCAACTGCAAAAAACACAAATAGTTAGAAAACTCATTTTAGAAGCGCACCTCATTTGTTCCACTAGATGGAGCCATTTACCTTAAGAGTTTAGTTGCAGGTTCTCTTGTTTGGAGACATCTTTGATGCTAGATCTTTACTTTATCTTACCAGAATTAATGATTTTCAGCTACACCGTTAGCCGTTAGTTAGGGCCTAGGTGAGACAAAAAGTACAATGTACAAGGATCCAATGTACATGCACAAATGAAGAAAACAATAAATAAAACACACTAGTTTATTACTTTTATTTAAATAATTTACCATAAAAAATTGCAAAACGTGGGAAGATTTCAAATGTGACACAAATATAATTTATTAACCGGATCACCATGACAACAATTACAGCTGTATTGCATAACATTGAATAGAAAGGCGAAAGAAAGTAAGCCATTTGGAAAATGATTCAAATAAAAACACCATGAAACCATGAAAAACAGTTCATAGAATTCTGTATGACATAGTTGTCTTTCATTATATACCCGGTGCTATCCTTTTATGCAACAAGACTGGTTTTGGTAAAGGTTCAGTTAAATGCAGTGTTGAACTTGATCACAATGGCTCATCTCAGGCATTCAAAGCAGCACGGAACGTTTTTGAAAAGCCTGTAATACTCTTCTTGAACCTGCACAGTCAAAGAAAAGAAAACATAATGAACATAATTTGAAAATGTTGTGTGTTGTTCAACCGTTCAATGCGAGTGTTGTGCGATGTGATCCACGTTCAATGGAACTCTGAAGGGCGAGGGCTGTTTGTCAGATCGTCAGGGCTGAGCACTTTGATCGCAGCTTCCCGGCGACCACATTAATATAAATAGTCTGGGAAGCAAAACCGGTTCTTCAATCACCGTTCTCTCACAGGTTGGAAGTAACCAAGACATTTTCGTGGAAGGCTCAATAAAGCGAGTAAGAAATGGCATAAACAAGAGTGAAGATATGTTTATTGCCGGGGGACCAGAGCGTTGAAACCGACACTCGTGGTTGGAAATGTATGACAGTATACAAGTCTGAATGAATGATGAATAAATATTTATCTATGCAATATATATACATATTTTTTTATTTTAATGCAATGTGTACACGTGTCAAATGTGAATGTACAGACACAACGTAATGCTTGATGAAATTCTGAAATATTTTCCCACGGTATGTATTCTTTTCTCACCTTTCTTGACAAGACGCAGAGGAAGATGAAGATGAACATGCCCTGGAAGGTGTTGGCGATGGTGAACAGGTAGGCGGTGAGGGTGGTCTCGTGGAGGATGTGGAGCAAGCCGAACGTCCAGGTGGCCCCCAGCACGAAGAGGAGGGCCAAGGCCCCGCGGGCACAGGACCTGCGGGGGTGGGGGGGGGCGCCAGCACACTTTACATCACCATGAGGACATCGCATAATGCAGCACATCTGTATTACATCACCTCATGCATCACATCTGTATTACATCACCTGATGCATCACATCTGCATTACATCTTCTAATGCATCACATCTGTATTACATCAACTAATGCATCACATCTGTATTACATCACCTGATGCATCACATCTGCATTACATCTTCTAATGCATCACATCTGTATTACATCAACTAATGCATCACATCTTTATTACATCATCGAATGCATCACATCTGTGTAACATCACCTAATATATTACATCAGATCTGTATTACATCTCCTAATGCATGACATCATCCAATGCATGACATCACATATGTATTAGCTCACAATAAAGCTTTACGTCCCATCTGCATTACATCACATAATCTTTACATCAAATCTGTAGTACATCTGTGATACACCATATCTGCATTACATGAATAATGCATGACATCATATAATGCTTTAGATCAGTCGTTTTCAATCTGTGGTACGCGTGCCACTGGTGGTACGCGAGCGCCCTCTATTGGTACGATTTTTTTTGTAAAGTTGAAGTAATCGTTAAAAAATAAATAATTGCATGTACACCCATACACACACTAAACACATAAGCACACTAAACTCATTAAGGCTTCTCACGTTCTGGAGGAGAACTTATCGGCTCTTGAGCAGGAACTTTTAATTGAACTTTCCTGTGACGAGACATTGAAGACTGCCTTCAGAGGCCGGACATTGCTGGACTTTTGGATGCAGCGAATAACCTGCGCTTTCAGACGAGGCCGTGCGCTTTCTCATTCCATTTGCGACCACGCATTTGTGTGAGTAAGTCTTTTCTTCCCTCGCCTTCATTGAGACTAAATAAAGAAGCAGGTTGGATGCTGAACCAAGTCTGAGGCTAAGGCTAACCTCAATCGACCCAGTCATCAGATAACTCTGTTCACAGAGTTATCCACACCCCTCTCACTAAGCATGACATACCCAGAGTCGCCTTTACCAATTTCTTTTTTATTATTATGGGTATATTCCCTTTGAATGCATCACTTTGAAAAGGTCACAGTAGGGGCTATTATTCTTCATTTTCAATGTGTGCCTGAGTACATGCTCCTTCAAACCTAAACATAGTTTATATTCTGACCTTATGGCGCTTACTGCAGTATTTTTAATACTGAAGATTAAATATTTCCGTTGTTTTTCTATAATACACTCTTTCTTACTCATGATTGTTTGATTACAGTGTTTTAGCTGTACACATGATTTCCCTCTTTGCTGTGCATGATTAATGCACTGCAATTGCTTATAACAGGATTGTTTGACTCCAGTATTTGAATATTCATGTTCAATTCTTCATGTGGAATCTTTTGAAGCGGTACAATTTACCTCACATGATTGGTTGACTGCAGTTTTTAAAATTAATATCCTCAATAGAATGACTGTTATGTTTTATGCCAGATGATATCCCCATTTGCTGGGTAGGCCTATTGATGCAGTTCAATTGTTAGCATTGTCACGTTGCTAGTGTTTAAATACAATACATGAGTTTATAGACAGTTTATAGACAGTTGGTTGCTTCGGTCAAATAAAGTTATGTGAATAATAAATCATATTATTAATATTAATGCCTTCTGTGTAAACTGGATGTAGTTATAGGCCTACGCCACTTTATTTTAATTCCGGTGGTACTTGGAGAGCCAAATCATTTCTAAGGTGGTACTCATGGTAAAAAGTTTGAGAACCACTGCTTTAGATAATATCTGAAATATATCACATCTTCATTCCCCACTAGTATAGATCATCTTTGATACTTTTACACTTTTGTCATTGTTAAGTCCAATTTTACCTGATGTTTACATAATGGCTGATTTGACCAGATGTTTTCATAATTGCTGATATTACCTGATATTTTCATAATGGCTGATCTCTGGCTTTTTCACAGCAGTGTGTCGGAAAACTTTGTAGATGATGACTCCGAAAGCGAGAAGATTTACCTGAGCGACGGGACAAAAAACAACACATCTTAATTAGTCTTTAATAAACACACAGTAACACAAATCAGAATGAAAAAAGGATGCATCAAAATATACGTCATACCAAAATGATCAGACACGCGGGCCCAATGAAACTCCAAATGAAGTTGTTCTCTGTACTAAGCCAGCACCTATAAAACAACACAATAAAATACGTTACTTTGCAACACAGTTACCCTAACAACAGTTTCCATTACACAATGCTCAGGCTTCAGGTGTGTTTCCCCACATAAATTGAACCAAACGCACGGCGTTCCCCGATGCCTTTCATCTCCAGCCTTCCCTCAATGAGGAGGACACAGCAGAACCACGACCTCCCTGTCACCTGTTGACAGGCTGAGCGCCAAAGCCTTGAAAACGAGTCCTCAAGCGCCCTCAAGGGACTCCCAAAGAATGCACCCCCATCAGCCTCATGGAATAAACAGCAATAACAACAACAATGTTTTTGAATTCATGTGTATTTGGACGCATGTACTTGTATGTATATATGTGTCTATATGTAGATGCTATATATTATGCACTGCATATACTTCATCTTTAGAAAACATGTTTTGTGCTTGTGGACAACGTTTACTCCTTTTCAAATGTGTTAAGAAAAAAGGAAAAAATATCAATTCATGATTCATGTTTTTCTTGCATAGTTGAAATAAATTACAATCAATCAAAAATCGATCAATCCAAAAACAACCACAGTCGGTCGGCGTCCCACGTACACTTTATCGGTGCCGTAGTACTTGGAGCCGAGCGCGGCGGAGATGGCCACCACCACGGCGGGGCTGCCGTAGCCGAAGATGTAGAAGTTGCGGTGCAGGAAGCCCTTGTTGTAGATGACCCCCACCACGATGAGGTACAGGTGGATGCCCTCGATGCACATCCAGGCGAACGCAGACAGGAAGAAGTAGTGGAGCAGCCCGGCGATCACAGAGCAGAAGAGCTGGAGACGGGTGAGAGAGGGGAAGAGAGGGAGAGGGGGGGGAGAGAGGGAGGAGAGAGAGAGAGGGGTAGAGAGAGGGAGAGAGAGGGTGGGAGAGAAAGCGAGGGAGTGGGAGGAGGGAGAGGGGGACAGAAATGGAGGAGGGAACGGAGAGGGGGGGGGGAGAAAGGGAGGAGAGGGAGGAGAGAGAGGGGGAGAGAGAGGTGTTACGACAAAGGAGGAGAAGAGAGTGGGATATGGGAAGAGAAGGAGAGGGAGGGGAGTAAGAAATTGGCGGCGAAAGAGCAAATAAGATAAACCGGGGAGAGGCATTAACACTGGAACAAACCGCTTTTATGATATCACTCAACGGTTTAAATGAATTGCCGTTTGCATTTAATGAGCATGCGTTACTTTGATCATCTTTGTGGAAATAAAACAATGCCTTGGAAATAGAGACCCTTGATTGAAGCAATAAAGCCTGTTTACTTTGAACTGGAATTTGCAGACAAATTAAATTAGTGGAATTTAATAACATTGCAGCGAGTGAGGAAAAATGAGAAAACATACTAATCCTGGCTAATAATGTTATTATCAACGTGGTGCCGTATGCGTGTGTGTGTGTGTGGCGTATTTGTTTAGGTAATCTCCATGTGTTTTATGGTAGGTTTATTGGTACACACTCATGAACCACGCACACGCTTTCTGTCCAACAACATGGTACCGTGTGTGAATGAGTGAGTGTGTGTTTGCCTGCCGTCATCTCCATCTCCAAATGTGTAATTGTACTTATAATGGTATGAAGACACTAACACACACACACACACACACACACACACACACACACACACACACACACACACACACACACACACACACACACACACACACACACACACACACACACACACACCCCCCCCCTTTCTCCGGCCTCCTCCTCCTCCTACGCGCGGCTACCTTGTGTGTGTTCATGTTGATGCCGACCAGGAAGATGAACTCGGCCATGAAGAGGCTGCAGCAGAGGTTGTTGTGGATGGTGGTGCGGGTGCTCTGGATCCCGCTGAAGAACCAGAAGGTGAAGATGCACATGGAGAGGCAGATGAGGGAGATGACCATGCCCAGCTGGGTGATGCGCATCAGGACGTTGGAGTGGGCAACCAGCTGGAGGAAATATGTTAAAAACACGTTGGGGTCGTTTATCACGGAGAGATTGATTCATACAGCTTTGGTTGTGAAATTCTGTGAGGAAATGCATCAATATGAATCAAATGAGGACCCAAAACACAACAGCGGTCTAAAGCCGTTTGTCAGCTCGAGGCGGGCGATAAACTAAAACGTTTGCAGGCGGTAAAACGTGAGGCGCACTGCACTGCCTTGCTGTTGAAGCCTGGGAAAAAAGCAGAGCGAAGCTGTAACAATGTAACAACTCCAGTATGTACAGTCTAAATGTGCAGTGACGTTGGCGTTTTTTTTCTTGAGTTGACATTTTATTCAACTCGGGGCGTCTGGGGCGCTCTGCCAAAAAACACGAGGCGCTCACTGCCAGAAAAAAGAGGCGCTGAGCTACGCAAAAGCAGCAAGCAAAATGCTGATGACAGTTACAAGGTATAGCGGGCCGGCGCAGCTGCACGCTGATGGCTGGGATTGGGGCCTGCACTGTGTACGTTTTCACATCAGCACCCTCTAGTGGCTGAGTTATGGGCTACAGCTATTTAAACATTTTCAGAGAGGATGCGTAGATTTTCCTTTCCGTAGGTGAAAGGGCCAAAAGTGCCAAGAATAAAACGATTTTTAGATAGAAATTTCCTGGTTGGATTGAACCGTGGGCGAGTGTGTTAGATCTTTTTCTCGCCATTTCTAGTTCATATGTTTTAAGGGAATTCATAGAAAATCGAATTTCTAGAATGTTTTAGGCAACTATCAAGGGCAATCAATTATTTGAAGGCTAACCACCCATAAGGTCTGTGTAAAATAAGTAAGACAATAAAAGAAAGGAAGAGTGAGGGCTTACTTTGTTTTACAACAATGATACGGTCTAATTACATTTTTATCAAATATAATCCTCTTACTTTTACTTCATTTTTTCATTTGTGCCCATCCAAAGTTCCCTGAATCTATTTAGTATTTTAGTATTTACTAATCTAGCTCTCATTGAAAGGTTCTTTCAGAGTGCTCCAAAACACACGTGACCATATAAGGGGCAATGCATATCGTACAGTCATGTGACAGCGGGAGTAGGGCTGAACAATTAAGGCTAGGAATCAAAAGTTAAATAAAGATGTTATAATATCAATCCATGCATTAATTCATCCCCCCACATAAGCCCGAAAGAGCAGTTTATATGTTGACTGCTTCCAATGTTGTGTTGGTCATACTATAGAACAGGGGGGTCAGCAACCTTTTCAACATGCAGTGCCAGTTTGACATTTCCTCGTTAATTAGTGTGCCGCAACAATATATATAAAATTGAGCTGAATCATGACACAGCGACCAAAAACATTTCCAGAAGACCTGGAATTGTACTATTTCCATATAGTCCACAATTATGCATCAACATTTTAAATGTTCTTTTGGTTGTTATATTTGCAACATGGGCTTACAAATTCTAATTACATATGTCCCATCTTGAAACACCATTTTCAGAAACTCATTCAAAAACATATTTGCACTATAGAAATGTAAAAAACGAGAATATATGAGAATGTTGGAACCATCCACATCAATATCTTTAAAACATGTACAGCTTTGCAAGACCATATGAAGGCGATGCATGAAGGCCACTTGCGACAATATTTTCTCTATTACTCACTACATAGGTTTAAAAACTATTAATTGATCCCATTTCAGAACACTGGTTTCTGGAACTAATTTAAACATATTTGCACTGGGAGGAAATGCCCAAAACAGAATAAAGTGCAAAAAAAAAAAGATTATGCTGCCGCATTGGGCTGTGAATTTTTTAATAATAATAAAATAAAAATAAAAAATACTTTATTTTTTTCTTTTTAGTGTGCCAATGATTATGCTGCCCTGTGCCAGTGGTGGCACGCATTCCTAGGGTTGCCGACCCCTGCTATAGAATGATTTATTGCTTGTTTGGTAGATAATACAGAACCTAAGGAACTTTAAAAAGAAAAATCGCACACTAAATCGCAATCGCAATATTGGACAAAATAATCGCAATTCGATTATTTGCCCAAATCTTTCAGCCGTAACCGGGAGTATGAACCACTGACCCCCATCCCGCGTCCGAGCGTCTCTGTACTTACGTTGGCCCGCCCGGAGGACATAAGGATGGCGAAGTGGGTCAGGTGGTCGCAGGAGCACGTGGTGGCGGTGCTGTTGACCTGCTCCCTCGTACAGCCGTGGGTGGCCCAGTGGCCCTGCAGGGTGTCCGGGTCGTACTCCCAGAAGGCACACTTGGTCACGTCGGCGTCCACGTCGATAGGCTGAGCGGGGTGAAGAGAGGAGGGTGAGGTTGGTGTGAGAATGCAGTTTGTTTTCGGTGTGCTGGGTGTGGTACCTCTAGAGCAAACCTAAGGGACTATGTGTAGACCACAACCACTCTTTTGTCACTGTATATATTATTGATGCAGTAATATAACTTTATGTTTGCTTTGGCTTTCTGCTAAACCTTAAATACATTGGACTTTCATTTTTTTGGCTTTGCATTTTCTTTTATGTATCTATTTTATATTATTACTTCAACATATTGTAGGTTTGCTTTAGCTTTCTGCTAAATCTTAAAGTTATCTATCTTATTTTATTATTTCATTGCCTCGTCTGCCTCGTGTATGAAAAGTGCTATATAAATAAAGTGGCCTTGCCTTCCTTTGCCAAATTATTATCCTTTTATCTTATCCTGATGCTTACTACCAATCAATCTATCAATGATGTTGCAGCTCTAGTCTTCATCATAAACATTGCACATTGGAAACAATTGTGGGTGGAAGAAGTTGTCAGTTCAACTGCCCCCTTCCACTGCAGCCAAGCCATTGCTGTGCAAAATTTCACAGTTGGCTTTGTACATATTTGCGTATAATTCCTTTTAGCATATTCCTCATGCATCCTTGAATGGTTCAACGTTGCGTGGAGATGATTCATATTTGAATGGCAACACAACATTATGTTATGAGAAGAAAATACAAATATTTTCAGCAGCTATAACAAGCAAGGCAGGCTTGTTGGTTTGTAAGAGAATGTTTACGGTGATTTAGCATGCATGCAATTCAGAATAAATTAGTTATTTATACGTGAGCAATATTAAAGGTATTATCAGTTTTCTATAATGAGTAACCATTATGTTGTGCATCTTCACGTGACAAAAAAAGCAAATAAACACATGGATGGAACAAATATTGTAATTGACTGTAATTGACATTAATAATGCAATAAAAAAACACTTCCCCAATAGTTCCAGTGGGAAAAATATTCACGAGTTATTAAGAAAAAAACAAAAACAAAGCACTGCGTAGTTCTATAACAATATCGTTCTATAACAATAACGTCAAGCAGGATCTGTCATCATCACGGTGGAGTGATGGGAGTGATGGGCTTTTGATGACCTCTCAAATCAGATACTAACGACTTTAAAAGCGCGCAACAACAAGCCGAAGTGCAAAAGACGCAAAAACGCCGGCAGGCGAGTAAAAACAAAACAAATCGTAACTTTTTAAAGTTTTGCTCTCAGATCCGAAGTGACACACACCACGGTTGCTACGCTATATTAGCAGTGAGAACCGTACGAGTACAGCTAGCCTCAGCAGTATGCAGCTAAAGGTATCAGCGACCGCGGTCCCCCTTTACCTCGTTGTGCCAGAGAGTGAGGGTGATGCGTTCCAGTTGGTAGACGTCAGCAGGTTTGATGGCGGCCGCGACCACCTGGGAGTGGACCGTGATTTCCCCCGATCCGGCATAGCGCGAGTAGTCGGTGACTCCCGGGTCCGAACTGGGCTTCAGGATGTCACCGAGGCTGTCATATCGCACAAACACCACCGAGACGCTTCCTGACGGACCGGGAAGGCGAGGAGAGAAGGGAGGAAGCGGAGGAAGGAAGGAAGTGACTTTATTAGCTGACCTGAAACGATGACGGGGACGCTTTTTACCGTAACTCGTGTGACTCAGGAGGTTACTGACTGTGACCCACAAGTAATAAAAAATCTATATATAAAATAAAATCGTTGTGTATCTTGAAAACTCACACACTTACGCACTTACGCACACACACACACACACACACACACACACACACACACACACACACACACACACACACACACACACACACACACACACACACACACACACACACACACACACAAACGGTATAATAAAATACATTTTGTGCAAATAAATATATGAATAAACATTTCACCATTACTGCGGTCTTTCAGACCATCTTTGGGTTCAATCTTAATAAGATCTCCACTTAGGGACACAGACAGCGGCTCCTGGGACTGATCGGCGTCGAACGTCACCACCTTCAACTCTGTGTGTCAGAAAGGGAATGCAAAGAACATAGTCATAAGAATCTCGAAAAATGCAACTCATTAATAATCATATATATGCACACTATCCAAAATTGGTGATTCTCAGGGGCTGGACACCCAACCCTGGGTCCTATCCCACATTACTACAGAGTACCATGCGGCATCCACCGAGAAAGACACCTCACCCCTTCCTGCTGCTCGTGACGAATGACCAGCATTTGAACTCACGGTAACACCCTTACGACCCCAACCTAAATAACTACACGCCATTAATTAGGATCATAGTAAAGCATTACTGTCCACATGTGAACCGGTATGAGGTATAACCCGGCGGGCCTCTCACCCATCTCACTGGCTCTGATGTCCAGCTGGGTGGGGCCGCTGCTGCCCCGGGCCAGAGCCAGGGCACTCTGCTCCAGCGCGTGCAGCAGCTTGGTCACGGTGTTCTCCCTCAGCTCCTCTGCCATCCGGCTCCATGCCACCAGCTCCTCCTTCTCCACCAGGTTGTTCACCGCCGCCACCAGTTGCTGTCCCCCAGCGCCAGAGGAATGTATGAATACGTGTCGTATGGGGACTGCTTTGTGTTTTTATGCATGGCGGTATGGTTTGTATTTCAGGTGTGCTCTGAATAACAATTAAGATGAAAGGCACGTTCAATGTATGTAGGTACGTAGGTGTGTATGTTTGCATGTATGTATGTATGTGCATATGTATATACATTTGTATATAACTATACATATGTACGCATGTATGTATGTACATATGTATACACGCGTATATATGTCTGTCTGTTTGTATGGACATATCGTATATATGTATACATGTATGTATGTATGTATTACATACATACATACATACATACATACATGTATATACTTATAGACGATATGTCCATACAAACAGACATATATCCGTATATACATATGTACATACTATGTATGTATGTATGTATGTATGTATGTATGTATGTATGTATGTATGTATGTATACGTATGCATGTATGTCTGTCTGTCTGTATGATATTGTATTGTTTTCCGTTCATTTATTTGAGTGAGCTATGAGTAGTATAAATAGAACAATCGTATAAAGGAGTAAGCTTGAAAAATGTTTTCCTAAAATGATTTTAATCATTTAATCATTTCAATTAACCATCTTAATCTCAGACTGTTTTCAAGCATATCCTCCAAAACGTTAGAAAACGGAGCTCACAGTGAGAGTGGCGTTGACAGCACTGGGCTCGCTGACGGCATGATTCCCCTCGAAGCGCCAGGCCGAGCGAGACAAGGCCTCCACGTACGAGATGACCTCCACCGAGGTCAGGTCTCCGGACGTCTTCGCCGTGATCTCTCCCAGCATGCTCCTGGGCTCCGTCAAGTTGGCGATCTTCAAAAGGAATAACACCGTCAAAAAAAAGAGAGATTGGGCTTTGAAGTTTTATTTTTTAGAATCCCAAAGCTATCATCTACAAGAAGTTGATGGTCGTTTTGATAGAGGCAGAAGATATCTTTGGTGTTTATGCTAGAATATAGAACAATTTATTTTTTTGTGTAGAACAATAATTTTATGAATTTTATTTGGATGGTATGCTGACGAAAACAAAATGTCCCTATTCATATGGCTATAAATGTATCTATTTATTTGCAACATATAAATCTGGAAATGGTGAGAGATGCAGTAGGGCAAGTAGAACTTTGTCGCTAACTGCGACAAATAACATTGCAATACATTATAGCAAATCAAAATAACCTTTCATTAAGCTACTTAAAATGATACTGCATGTAAAATTCCCATGCTTTGAATTCTTTGATTCAGATATCTTGTAAAAAAAAAAATTCATGTCTTGACACATTCTCACCAACAGAGGGCAGTGTCCGACTATGTTTTAAAGCACCATCCATTGAGAATAGCAGCACTCACGTATTCAAGAGTTCTGTTGACAGTCTGTGTGAGGCACCCGGCGCTGTCATGGCAGTCTTTCTGAGGGTGCACTGAAAGCAACAATTAGTAAAAGTGTTAGGTTGATAAGTGGGTTTTGTGATCTCACAGGCAAAATAAATTCACACATTGTTTTTAAATTGCACTGGAAATTGTATGGTGCTTAATATGTGTCAGTTTTCTTTATCATCCCAATAGCCTTAAACTTTGGGAAATGAATATTGCATGATGATTTCCAATGAGGCTCCCACTTGTGTAGCTCTTATTATGCTGTGGGTGTATGTGTGTGTGTGTGTGTGTGTGTGTGTGTGTGTGTGTGTGTGTGTGTGTGTGTGTGTGTGTGTGTGTGTGTGTGTGAGAGAGAGTTTGCGTGCATGTTGGCCTACGTGGGCCTAAATGTGTGTGTGTGTGTGTGTGCGTTTGCTATGTATCTGTATGGGTCTGCGAGTGAATTTGTGTGAATCTGCCTACATTTGTGTGTGCCTAGGTGTGTACCTATGTGTGCATGTGGGTCTCTGTGGGTCTGAATATGTGTGTGTTTGCGCGCGCGCGCGCGCGTGTGTGCGATTGTGTGTGCGTGAGCCTTTGTGTGCCTGTGTGTGCAAATGTGTGGAAGCACAGCATTTACAGAGCTAAAGTATATACATCATTGTCCCGCGTATACCTCGGCAGTGTGTGCCGTTGTCGGGCTGGAAGTGTGCGGGCCCTTTGGAGGGGCTGAAGTCCCGCTGGCAGGTGCAGTAGAAAGATCCGTTTGTGTTGTGGCAGTTGGAATACGGGCCACACCGCTGTGCCGCCTCGCACTCATCAATGTCTTTACCGCAGCGCCCAGGTTGTAAATGGTCACAAAAAAAAACCAAAAAACAGATAATTTTTTTAAACTTTAAATATATATTTTTGGGTGTCATTTCATTTCATTTAGCCAGCATTTGTGAAATCTGTTGTGATGTTAAATTCTCGGGTCAGCACAAGAGCTGTGTTTATGGCACAACTTTATAGCTCCATCCTTCTGATTAAAAGCCACAAAGTCGATATAAACGAGATGCAAATATGTGGTGTCGTAATGGAATTTTAAGAGTGTGTGTGTGTGCGTCTGTGTGCGTGTGTCTGTGTGTACGTGTCCGATATTGTAATGGGTTGCATTCCATTGCACCGCATTGTGTTGCACAGTTTTGAAACGCTAGGAAGAGAATGACGCCACACTGGCGGCGCGTGCATGAAGGCAAAACAGTGAGCTGTTAAACGATCCATTGTCATTTCAGACCAATCAGTCCGGGATTGTCCTTAAGCGTCCTCCCCTCACGCACCCAGGGGGGCTGGGGGGGGGGGGGCGGGTTGGGGGAGTTGGGGAGGTTGAGGGAGGGACGTTACCGGTGCAATCTGTGCTGCCGTTCAGCCCAGTGGAATGGTAGCCGGGAACGCACGTGCAGTTGTAGCTGCCGTCGGTGTTGGTGCATCCCGCCCACTCCCCGCAGATATTGGTCCCGTTGCATTCGTTGTCGTCTGTGGCGAAGCGGGAAGAGGAGGAAGGAGTATACGTGGAAATCAAATGGAAAAAAAATCTGGGTTAGTTGCAAACGAAAAGCCTAAAGAAGAGGAGGAAGCGGAAGGAAAAAGAAACAATCCGAAAGCTGCTGGCCTACTTGGGAAGGGGGAGGAGGGGGGGTGGGGGGGGGGGGGGGTTGTTGGGTGTAAGGGTTGTGGTATCTCAATGTTCCTGGGCCGGCGTCTATTCCTAACGTCATGTCTCCGAAAATAGTTCTGGTGGTTTTTGCAATTATCTTTGTGCTACATCTGATAGCTCCGAAGACGCGTCTCTCCGTATCGCAGATAGCCCGACAACACTAAACCTTGCGGATTTATTTAAAAGGGCGTCTTCTTTGTCCCTTCCGCGCTAAAGTGACGTAGATTGCTAAAGAGCCACAGACGCAGAGCAACAGACGCAGAAGTACAACTTGGAGATGGGAACAGACAATTGGCAGGGTTTCTGTGTCGCTCAAAGTTTTTTTTGTGTGCTGACAATATCAAACATTTTGTTTTATACCGAGAGTCATTTCTGAATCAACCAAACGACATGAGCTAAGTGGTGGGCCTCCTCTGGGTATAATCTCAGGGTAGTTTTTGATGTGATTTACTAATTAAATCATTAATCTGTGGAACAACTTCATTAAAGCTGACGCCATCACAGGGCTGACTCGTATTCCTTTGGTCCTCTGGTAGCCTGCATTATTAGTAAGTCCTAGAGAATATTATTCCTCATCTTATCGCTCTCGGAGGGAGATGCATACCACACTGTACAAATCGTCTTCATTATTTTTTGTGCAAAAAAGGTCTTTAATAACCTTTCAAATCGGTTCTGGTCGTCAGGGAGAAAAAAAAAGAAGTAAAATAAATCACTTGGAGTGAATAAGAAAGCCTCTATTCCTTTCTTCTTCTGTGGCGCTGTCAAGGCGTCCATTTTAAATGACCTTCCCCCCAGTCCCACTTTGCTGGACTTGACCCTCCCAGACTTTCTGCTGTTGTCTCCTTTTCAGTTGAGCCATAATGGCCACATCAGTCTTCCTCCCCCATGTACTTTGTGCATAAAAACCTGTCCAGTAAGGGATATCCTGAGCTCCCAGAATGGGTGGAGACGCGGGATTCAGGGGAAATATCTTCACCACATTCCAGAACCTTTTGAACCGTTATTGTCGCACACACACAAACAGCGCCCACAGGAACCCTCAAATAAACCCCTTTGGTGTCTTCTCCTACTGCAACTAATGTACAAGAATGTGCTCTCTGCTCCATTCGATTCAACATCCACTAAGCGAGAATAAAAAACAATAAAAAAACAAACAATGGAATAAAGGGGTTTGCTTTTTAGAGGAGATAATCTCTAATTGGCGTGATTTGGATTGATCCAAGCCCCCATCCATTGATTGAGTGTCTCCGAGGGTCGATGAGAGATTTCCTTGAATCAACTCATTACTTGATACGAGTAAGCCTGAAGTAGAAAAGCCCACAGGTGCAGACACCATGAACTACGCCATGGCATAGCATTTACCAAGGAAAGGAAGAAAGAACCAAAGAAAGAGGCAACGGCCGCGACATCACTT
Organism: Gadus chalcogrammus; assembly: GCF_026213295.1. Taxonomy (NCBI): domain Eukaryota; kingdom Metazoa; phylum Chordata; class Actinopteri; order Gadiformes; family Gadidae; genus Gadus; species Gadus chalcogrammus. The sequence goes on along the minus strand of NC_079423.1, from coordinate 13,577,964 downwards.
CATTCAGGTCGGCCCAGCACTAATCATACACAGAAGCCCTCCAAACCCCGCCCCTGCGTCGGTCTGTGCGTTTGTTTGGAGGTCAGCGACTGCTCCGTGCTCAGATTGCTCACCTTTCTGTTAGGCCCCTGAGATGTGTAAACCTGACCGTGATTAAAATCAAAGATGGAAGGAAACTAGAAAAGCTACCAAGAACGCGATTTAAGTAGCGGCTACTTAAAAAAGAAAGCACAGGCCCATCGAAAGTTCATGGTCAGTAACAGAAGAATATCTTTTTATTTAATTTGCTTTTCCATTTTTTTTCTCCGTACTTTTATTAGAGATGACCTCACTGAGGTTTGGATGCCAGCTGGTAGTCGCTGAGCAACAAGCTACTTCATACAACGTCGTTTACAAAATAACCCCAGCGCAGCTGTTATGGTGTGCACGGATCAAACCTCATGCAATGCAATCGTTTTAACAGTATTATTCATCATTATAATTATAATAATATTTATAAAGCTCTTATCATTTAGGAGAGACGGAGGTCCTGTAAAGTGGTTACAAAACGCTAATGAAAAACGAACTAAAGACTGTCCGATACAAACACGTCAGTTGAAACGGTCCAGGGTCACGGTGCCCTCAGATGGCCAGGGAGTGCCTTCTAAAGACGGGGGCGGCAGAGCAAAACGTCCAGTCCCCCATGGAGCTTTGTCCTGGGGGTGAGGAGTTGCAGGCGGTTGCCAGGCCACAGACTGCGGGAGGGGTTTGGGGTGTTGAGGGCTTCTTTTGGTAGGGTGGTGTGCCGAAGATGGATTTGAATGTCAGGAGGAGGGTTTTGAGTTCAAATTCGGGAAAGAGATGGGGAGAAAGAGTGCAGTGATGATAGGATAGAGGGTGATGTGTTGATGTTTTTTTCGCACTCTCATCGGGATATAGACCGGACCATCCAGCGTATTCCTACTACTTCTAGCAGTAATACTGTTGTACTGAGTATGTGATGTCTGGAAAAGGCAGTGCTACATTCATAATTTAAGCAGTGTTGAGCAGTGAAGAAAAAAGAGAAAAAAGATTAATCATGTTTTTCCTGAAAAAAAAAGCTGTGTTTACTCTGGCAGAATCACAAGTCCTCTCTCTCACTTAGCAACGTGTCCAATCCACTTCTAATTCTCTACACTTGTAAACCCAACAGGTGTGGTTATTACCTTTTTACATGTTATGTTTAGCAAACAAGTAGTTTAAGAAAAGCCAATATTTCAAACTGGTTAAAGAGATAAACACCTGCCGAAAGCCACAGATCCATTGATGTGAGAAGTAGAGAAAATTGTGATATAAGGCATCTATTTCCAATAGCTTTTGTTGTTGTTGTTGCAATTTCAAATCATCCACTGGCTAAGCTATTTCTTTTGCCATCCAGGCCTAAAAGTAATTACTTTTCCACTGATACATGTATCAACCTTGTGAGTCAAGCATTTTGCTAAAAACATGTCATTCCTTTGCCAACTCGCGCGGTTATATGCGCACAAAAGAGCACAAACGCACACAAAACCCAATTACATCTCCCGCCTAATGTTTCAGAAATAAAGTTCTCCACGCGTAATGACGATCGCTCTTTCTAACATCAAATCCTCACATAAAACACCAATGTAGTGTAAATCCACACACACACACACACACACACACACAGACACAGACACACACACACACACACACACAGACAGACACAGACACAGACACAGACACACAGACACACACACACACACACACACACAGACACAGACACAGACACAGACACAGACACAGACACAGACGCACACACACACACAGACACAGACACACACACACACACACACACACACACACACACACACACACACACACACACACACACACACAGACTATAGGGAGTCGTGGCCCACTCCACCCCACCCCCCCCAAGCCCCAGACGTTTGTCTGTGTCAAGGCCGTTGTTTTGCAGTCACGGCTGGGTGAATGGCTGGTTCTATTTACCGTTACAAAACTTGATGCCGTCGCCGGTGTATCCGTGTCTGCAGTAGCAGCCCCTCAGTCCGCTGTGGGATTCGCACACCGCCAGCAAGTGACATTCGGGGCAGTTGTCAGCGCGGCACAGTTTCACCGCACCGTAGACCCATGCTGCGCAGCCAAACAGAGGGGACACACCATCTCAATTTTTGGGTGACGGACGCATTTGGGATCACGGCTCAGGTAGAAATCCGGCGAACCGGTTCGCTGTTTAGTTTCACTTAGCAGTTTGACTAAAGGAGCTCAAGGTGAGATGGGGATGCAGGTCATTAAGAAGCAGCTGGGGGGGGGGGGTCTCGCTTTAGGACCCCCTGTAGAGTCAGGTTGGACCGCTTCGGACATCAGGGATCGAACCCGGTAACTCTCGAGCCCCCATGGATTCAGAGACATAAGCCGCTACTCTCCTAGCCAATTCTATCCTAGCTGGTCTCCAATGGTTACACGCGAAAGCCAGCCTAGGATCGGTTCCTATTCCTCTTCCACGGTCACACTGTGAGTGTGTCGTCGTACAGTTTTATCATGGGAGCTGGGCCCTTAGTGGGGAAACCATTCCTTCAAGCCACCTGGAGTGTTTTGATGTATGTTACATCTGGTTACAAAACGTTAAACTACCCCAAACCCCAGCTGCTTGCATCACTCTGTACCTGAAAGCCCACCGTGTTATGCGGATAATGTATCATTTGGTGGTATGAAATAAGAAAAAGCCCTTACCTGTTAAAAGTACAAGTTTCATCGGGGACTTGAGCAAGGAGTCCATACTCTTGCGCTGGCTCAGGATTTCACTTTTAGTGGAGGCAAGCAGGGGGTGGTTGGGTGGGTGTGTGGCTGGTGACGTGGGCCGCTTCCCCGCATCAGGCTTCCTGTTTCCCTAAACCTGGCCCTTCCTGGCCTGATCTTTAATCAGCTTTCAGAGGCACACACGGAGGAGGAGAAGCAGAGGGAGAATGAGGAGGCCTTGCCGGTGTCTAAGCACGACAGAGAGTCTCTTTTTGAAACACACACTTTTTTTCCTTTTTTTTTCCTCCCAACATTCAACTCTCGCCGTTGTTTCCCGAGCCCACTCCTGGCCTCTGTAGATCACTTTTATTTCACCGTCATTATTCGTAACCTTTTTTTCTTTTAAGGCTGAAATTGGCCAAAAAATAAAGAGTTTTTAACATGCAACGTGACTCTGGTCTCCGCCATGTTCAGGCTAACCTTGTTCCATTGTTCCAGGGAGCCGTCGGCGGTACAGTAGGCTATGTAAACACTGGGCCAAAACAACACTGACTGACGGACTGACTTGACCGAAGGACAGCCCCCACCCTCTGTCCCACTCCCACACACAAACCTCCCTTTCCTCAGTATGGTCTACATGCACGTAGACGTGCACACACACACAAGCGCGCACAAACACACACACACGCACGCACGCACGCACGCACGCACGCACGCACGCACGCACGCACGCACGCACGCACGCACGCACGCACGCACGCACGCACGCACGCACGCACGCACGCACGCACGCACGCACGCACACACACACACACACACACACACACACACACACACACACACACACACACACACACACACACATATTACTCGGTGTTTTGTGTCCTTCACTGTCCAATGTCGATGTTCCAGAGGGGTAAAATATACCGTGGCTTAAGGAGATTTGTAAACATAATGTGCCTTCGTCCCTTTAATTGAAGGAGAGAAAAAGTGGAAGGGTTTGACATTGACTGTGATGTTTAATAAGTACAGACTTCTAGAGTTATAGTCGTGAGTTTTATATTTACTGTCCGCGTTTGCATGTCTCTCTCTGGACACTTATTTGAATGATGTGCGGTAATGTTTTATGGTTATTCAGGTGGCGTTCTTGTCAGCTGGATGCAAATCCAGTCGCAGCTTCACACATTTGGTGTGTGTGAGGGAGTGTTTGTGTGTGTGTGTGTGTATGGGTGTGAGAGACACAGACACCATTAGGGGATAGACACAATTGCAATGTATTCTCTGTCTGCTATAATATGGCCTCGCACTTATAACCATCACTTCAATGAGTGAAAAATTACATAGTTCAACCATTTTGTTTGGCTTTTATGTTTTACATCTGGGGAATACAAAAGACACTTGGATAGCACTTATTCAATATTTTCCCTTTTTTATTTTATACTTTATAGTCTGGCGAACATTACTTTCTCGGTCTGAAAGTGCATTCAAAAGACCCACGCTGTGTAAATACTTCGGGACAAATATCGTTCAATTCTATTGTTAAAATTTTTTGTGTGTGTTTTTGTCCATGTGTTCACGTGTGTGTGTGTAACACGTCAAAAAGAACAACGTTTCGATGGCGTTTCGATCAGCGTGCTTAAAATAATTTGCTGTGATGTGACCAAAAACGGAGGCACCAGAGCAAGGGAGAGATAAGGGTCTTTGTGTTGGAGTATACACTGCGCACTGTGTCTTTGATGATAAGCAATAAAACAACACGGCCTGCACTTTTTATTTCGGGTAGTTCAACACCAGCCATGCTGTAATGACCCTATTCTTCGGCTGGGAAATGAGAATGGGTGGATGTCGGTCGTTGCTCCAACAAACGTCACGGTGCAAAAGCATAACTCACAAACCAACAAAGGGCTGTTGATTGTACATTGCTGGCACATCTTTCCACTCTCTCTTTTCAGAATCACCTTCTTTTTTTTTTTTCGGCTCCCCAATGACACTGCCAGGGAAATTAAACCACACAACACGTTCTCATATTTTTTTTAAGAGGTTGTGATATACAACACCCCCCTTCCCCCTTCCGAAAAACAAAACAAACAAGCATAAATATTAATTTGTGTACAATTGGGCTAAACGCTGAGCTGGGTTCAGGGTGGATTAGCCATGGTGGTCAAGAGGGGGCTATAGGACAAGCCCAGGAGAGCTGAGACGCTGCCTGACACAACAGGACACAACTGGGCGTCTGGGCTGGCACATTCAGGTGCGAGGGAGGCTCACCACAAGGTATTCAGGTGTGATGGAGATTCATTCATGTTGTCCCGCACAACAAACACTTGAATAGTTCCCACTGGGATGGGGGGGTGGGGGGGACGGGGTGCGGGTTGGTGGGGTCGGTGGAAAGAGTTCTTTGTGGCCTGCATTGAACCGTGGAACGTGACTGCCTTTGGGGGCTCTGGGTTGAATTGCTCAGGCAGCGCAGGCATTGAGCAGCTCATGCCTTGCTGTTAGGGAGAAAAAGGGCAGCTGCTCCCCAATACCAGCCATTAGAATTACTCTGCATTTCTGTACTGGGGAAAGCGATTGGTGGAGAGAAATAAAACCCGGAGACATCTGAATGTCTCTCTCTCTCTCTGACACCAAACCCCCCCACGCCAACAACTCCATCCCGATGACGAGGAAGGAAGGAGATGTTATCTGGAACAAACCTGAGCTGATTGCTCCTTTCCTTCTCCATCCTTTTTTGTTTTGACTCAGGAAATCTCTCCTATATTGAAGGCATTTCTTTTGCTAAGCTTGTAACGGCAGCTTGCTCGCGGCGTAACGAACGTCGGGGCGTAAGAAGAAAATAAAAGTAAAATAGCAAAAATCAAAACACCTTGGAGTGATGATTTCTTTGAGACGGTGAGAAAGCAGCGTCGTGTGTAAATGTTTTTCCTTTTTCCTTTTTCCCCTGCACTCCCTCTCCTCCCTTATGAATATGGAGATGTGGTCGTCTCTACGCCGTGGCAGACACTTTGCGGTGGTGGTAGAGAGTCTGTGGGTGCGCGCAAACAACAAAACACACCCGAAAAAAACCAAGAGGCGTTGTTGACGCTATCGGGGGGAGCTATTTCAGCTGGAGAACACTGTATACAGTCAAACCAGAGATGTATGTTATTTGGACGGGTTGCACACACATGTGTTCAGAGGTTGGGCCCTGATGGGGAGCCTGGATGGGAGGGCTGGATGCTGGGGGGGGGGGGCACAGATGGCAGCCATCGTCTCATGAACTTAGGGGCTCCTGAATATTTCAGTGCGCAGGGGTTGAGCAGACAAAGCAAGCGTGCTGCTCAGGTTTCACAGGGCCCAGCTGGTGTGTGTGTGTGTATGAGACGCGGAGACGTGGTTTTACCAGGCGCAGCACGCAAACTTCTTCCGTGATCTCCGAAGCAGTTTGAGATTTGATAATTTTTTTGGTAAATTTTTTTTCTATGAAGGTTTGAGCAATCCTGCGGTTTTTGCATTTGGAACGAAAACAGAAGGGAAAAAACACATTATTTATTCAATGTTCACGCGTATCTTGAAACCCTGATGAAATACGAAAAAAAATAAAGGTGAAATTAATAAATAGATATATTTATTTTTTAGATTACAAGGCATGTATTATTGTTAGTAGGACAAAGTGGGTTACGGCCTGAATAATTGATGGCAATGCTTGGTACCAATTAACATCATGGTGTAAATTGCCTCAAACTGTACCAACATAGCATAGTATACTAACATTGCATTAGAGAGAAGGCAGCTGAGTGGATGATGTACCTATGGGGGATTATCTGGTGTAGTACACAAATGGAGCCAGAGTAGATACTATAGTAGGACCATCTATACCAGAGTAAAACAACCATAAAGCAAAGCAATTTATCTTACCCGGCATGATTGCAAATTTTTCAAATTAGGAGACTATTAAGTTATTATTGTATAGATTTGTATGTTTATATATATGTATATATATATATATAGCAATAATGCTACTTCTATAATTCAACTACTTCTAGTCTCATATTACTACTCATATTTACTTATGATAATAATATTCCTTGTGTTGCTCTTTGACAATGGAGGGTTATACGGTCAGCGGTCATATTCGTCTTTTATTAAACAACAAAAATGCATTGCATTTTGCACATTAGTGACAACTAACTAAGCATTCTACAGTACTTTACTGTGCTGGATACTGACAATTACAACTTCTTTAGAAATTAATAACGAGACAATGGTCGCCCAAACAATCAAAACAATTGAATAAATTAAAATTACAACTTTAACAGAGAATATGTCAATATATATTTTGTGTAGTGATGGCCAAATGATTCATTCAACATGCGGAACTTTGACATTGAAAAACCCTGAACCAATGAGCGCAGATTGGGGAATGACACGCAACATGTAGGACCCACAGACCAGCGCATGATTCATAGAGTTCACACCAAAACAGCTATAGCTACAGCAATTCTTCCACACTTACTAACAGCATTGTTCCCGTCGCCTTCAGGAAAGCTGTGCAAAAAAAACAATAACAAACGAAAACCAGTTTTGGCTCTGGCCTCAGTGTTGGCCTCAAGTGGTCTGGACTCAGGACAGAAGCCACTTCCTGTCACAGCTGCACAACAAGGAAGTGATGCTCCGCATTCCCCTTTGAAGATAGAGTGTCTCGCACGGTTCACCTTACTTCATGCTGTACAAAATGGCAGTGTATCTGGGCATGATTAAAAATGATATGTGAAACGTGACCGATTTTAGGGTAAGGAATGCACTGAGCATGTGAAACCAGCTTGTATACTCCCTGTCCTTAACGTGGATGTTTATTTGGGAAGAATAATGTTCAAATTAACTGTACAGACTGATTCTGTTCGGCAAAGCTATAGGACAGCTCAGCTCACAACTATTTCCTTGCGTTTTTTAAGACAACAATGGCATGGCACCAAATCCAAGCAAGTAGCGGATGTTCAGCGAAGCAAAACCAAAACCGTCCTTCCTTTTGTTTTGGATCTGGAAAAAAAAAACATAAGGCATGAAACGAAACTTTGATAGAATTATATTCTCTTTCAACTATTATAATGTGTAATTAATTCATATTTAAATCCCAGCAAGACTGATTTTTAAGTTAAACATTAAAGAGCCAGGATAAAAATTGCAATGAAAGCAAACTATGTTTATTAAAGTTGAGTGAAAATATTGTGGGTCACACTCACAGATAAAGATTAAAAAAAAACATACTTATGATATATTATACTAGGTTTTGGGGAAACCTTCATGTGTGTGATTATGAAAGATCAATTAATGAAATGCCTTATAAGTTTTCCACAAACAGCAAAAAAAATTAAATACTTTTTCTTTTCACATGCCATCCTCCAAACAAATGTAACTCAAAGGAAAAATACGTAACCTTCACACAGAGCTTTCAAAATGGGTATTGAAATCCAAATTACAATGTTTGCAAAGAGTTGCCAGGTTGTGGACACTGAATGAACACTAGCAAAAGATAAACCGAGCACAACATTGTCTTTTGAGATGACAGCAATTATTCTTATTTGGACTAAGCTTTGACGAGTCCTACACTGTAATCGATCCACAAATTTATATGATTGCAATTTATTTATTGTTTGTAATTATAAAGCAGCTGTGGTTTGTGGCATCTGTCTTGAAAACCTTCTAGGCTCTAAACTGTCACCATCTTTGAAATGCAACTCCAAGATTTACCTGTCTTTCAGCCCTGCTCCGAACATGGAGCGCTTCCAAAAGAGGATGAGGCTTTTCAGGTCTGGTAGAATCTAGTGCAATCTCAGTAGATCCAGTTCGTTTGCTTGCATCCATGGCTGCGGCACGCTGTGTATGAGGGGCCAATTTGTCTCATATCTGGCAACCCAGGGTACTCGGAAAAATACAGAATCATAACACAAGGAATAAAAATTCTGACCCGGAACCGAAATTAAAAGAACATACTGGCTGTGGGATTCTTTTCGGAGAAGATAGTATTTATCTCTGATGATATTTCATGGCCATTTTAGGATTTGGTACAGGACAATTGCTAGATTTAGCTCCTTAAAAAGCATTTTGCTCGTTGTTGCAAATGTGGCCAATTCACACAATTCACTATGTTAAATATATTTTCAGCTCTGTGTATATGTTGTGATTACTGAACTATACAGCCTATTGGGATTGTGCAATTTATGAAATAGTACCACACTAATGTGTCCATTCTCTTGTGACATTTGAAATGTTCACAATAGTATCACAATGCTACTATTAAGATGCAGCTTTTACATTTCCAATGGGAAGCATTTTCAATATAATTGTGTCATATCCTGAAATATATATATTTCCACTGAGGAATGCAATCCCAGTCCCAAACAAAACAGTGAAATGAAATAGACATTGCCCTGTGACAACTTGCCACTGGAGTTTTAGTGGCTTTACTCGAGAAAGACCTGTGTGCAATTTACAAATGAATCTCCCATCCGCGCTTGGCCGCCTCATAAATGCATTTGTCCTGAAGCAGATTGAACACAGCTGAATGATCTTATCCATATTCCCTGAAATCTTTTTTACGAGACAATGTTTTCCATTTTTGTCAAACACAGAACTCTTACATTTCCATGTAGCGCAGGTGCAACAAGTGTTGCTGATTGGGCTGCTTCTCTTTTTTCCCCTCCTTTTCCCTCCTTCTTCTGACACCAGCCTCTTGTTAGGTTAGCGACTGGAACCGACTGGCAGCAGTCAGCGAGGAGCGGGCCGCTCGAGGGGAAAATTAGCTCCCATTGAGTAAGCGGAGGGCCTCCACTGTCAATCTTCAAAATGTCATGTTATAAAATAATCAATAAATCCCTCTTTTTGTGTGTGAGGAACGTCAACATTGAAATCTTTCAGAATGCTAGGATGGCGTACAAAAGTCCAACTTCACGCATTAAATACAGATTAAACGCGTGGAGTAAAATGCATTAATCAGTGAGTGATTGGTATTCAAATACAGAAATATTGAATTTGGTATAATTTATCATATTTTATAATATATTTGTGCACATATGCTAAGTTACTTTCATGCACACGACCACGTACACACGTGGCACACCAAGCAAACGCACACACACGCACACGCACACACACACAGACACACACACACACACACACACACACACACACACACATGGCCACAATTACAGATACAAACAATTCTGCAGAGTTACTGCTGGTGTGTGTGCGCTTCCCAAATAAACTTGGGTAACATTGCAAACACTTTACGATGTCTAGAACAGCCTCGGACAAGCCGTGCCAAGTCTTTGGTGTAACCTTTGGTGCGATTGATTTATGCAAAGTTAAAGGTGAGACCATTAGTTTCTTGTATAGGACCCCCGGCCTGTGAGGCCAATTCTGTATTTATAAAATTTCAAGTAGCTCTGATAATTACATTTAGCATGCCCTTTCATAGGTTGGGTCACCTGCAGAGAAGAAGCCTGGCAAATTGAATTGAGGGAGAAGGCAACAGAGAGCGAGATGTCAGGTGAGGCCGTCTGCTTATAAAATCATTAGCATCGCTGTGTCTTCTCTCATAAAGCCGAGCATTTGTTTGGTGATTGAAATGTTATGAAGGTGTAGGGAGGAACTTAATTTATTTTTCATTATAGATTAACTAAAAGCTGGAGATTCTCTGGGCGGGGTAATGGGTACGCGAGGGCTGTAATCTGTTTAAGTAAATGAGAGACGCGCAGCCTTTTCACAACTTTAATCCTACATTTGGCGTCTACTTTTCATTCTACTTCTCTCCATTCGTTGAACTCACAGTTCTGAATGTGCAGCCGTATCATATGGGCCGGTTCAGACCGTGAAAGTCCAACAGAATTCAGCTAAATAGTTCAGGTTTCAGAACCCCAAATGTCTGTAATCTGCATCCTTAAAACAAGAAAGCGAACCCCGAATACTCCACTGTGACAGGGATAAAAAGTAACACGAAACGAACTCCCAGGCGCCAAAACTGCCAAAAATACTACATCAATATTCAATGCAAAACACATAGGTTTAACTTCAACTAAAACGGCAACCTCAGCCCGACAGGATAAAAAAGCCCAGAGTAGATGCGTACGGGGGGCGGATGGGGGGGGGTTGAGAGGGGACTCTTGCGTGTACCCCCTGCATGGATCTCATGCTGATGGCTGGGGTTTAGGGGTCATATCAACATAATACAGAAGCCCCGCCAAATCCTCCTCATCCACCACGGCCTGACACGGACTGGGCCCCCGGTGCTTCGTGTGTGTGTGCTCACAGCATGACACGAGCCGCGCGCCCCCGGGAGCCGGCCAAACCCTGCCTAATCCCCTCAGCGCTCTCACAAATATCTATATTTCCTCACTGGGTAGATCTAAAGATTACCTCCAAGGCCCGTGTTGCTCCGGACAATGAGTTATTATGGTTCCCGCATGGTGGGTCCTTTTTTGTGTGTGCGGCTGTTTGTGTCTGTGTCTGTGTGCGCGTGCCTGTGTGTGTGCGTGTGTGTGTTCGTGATTGTGTCTGTGTGTGTATGGCAGTGAGTGTGTCTGTATTAGTCTGTGTGTAATTTGTGTTTGTGTGTGTGTGTGTGTTTGCACGCGTTTGTGTGCATGAGATTGTGTGTTTGTATGAGCATGTGTGTGTTTTTGTATTTGTACGTGTGTGCATGAGATTGTGTGTGTGTGTGTGTGTGTGTGTGTGTGTGTGTGTGTGTGTGTGTGTGTGTGTGTGTGTGTGTGTGTGTGTGTGTGTGTGTGTGTGTGTGTGTGTGTGTGTGTGTGTTAGGAAGGCCAGCAATATATTTTATGGCTCAAGCAGATTTTCCCTCTTCCCTGGAACAGGGGAATACACAGGGTACAGTGCGGCAGCCTGCAGCTGCGAGGGGGAGGCCTTTGAGTAGTTTCTCCTTTTTCTCCAGGTTGTGAGTATATTGTTGCCTGGTGGTGTTTGTTCAGAGGCTGATCTGGAGGGGGGCTGGGGGGAGCAAGCTCTCCTTAAAAGAGTGCTGTTCCTACTGTTCTCCTTATGGGGGGCGGGAGCACTGCTGTTGCATGTGCAGGGATGTTACATTTGATGACGGGAGTTGTCGTGTTTTTAAAAATGAAGTGTGTTTTGTGCCTTTTGTATTTCATAGGTGTTTGGCATCAGCGCACTCCCAACTGTGTTGCAAAGTCGACATTGCTTAAAAAACAATTCAGTATCACAGATTGGGGACTGCACACGGAGAAAGAAGGAAAGAAAGACAACGCTTTTGTGTGATTGGGAGCAGTACAATTTTACACCTCTGTAAAAAAAAACGTTCAGTGTGGGTTATTATGAATTGATTGCCACGTAATGCTATCTTTTAACTTTTCAAAGCTTGCTCACCATGACCGAGTATTACACGTTTATAAACATATCTTATAGGTAGGCTGTATTGCATGTTTTTTCTCTCCTGTTGAAACCAATATGGTGATGCGGTCCCATCTGGATTGCTTTATTTACTCAATTAGCACTTCCAAAATGAGTGGCTCATACATAATGCCGGGCTTTATTTCCCCCGCCTATGCAAACACGGCGCTCGTTTGAAAAATAGAATCCGGCAAACATTACACAGATGTGTCTCGGACAATCATCTGCATACAATACAAACTTAATCTATATTCCCGTTCGCTTCAAAAAAGAAAATCTCCTTTTCAAACCGGCAGTTGGTTTTCCTACTTGGTTTGATCGTTCCGAATGCACCATTGGAAGATTATAAAACATCGGACATCGAGAGTATACATGTATGGGTAATTAATGCAGGTTGTGTATTAATTAGCAGCAGCGCCTCGACGGCTGTGTTTGAATATCAGCCTGTTTGAAGTGCCTCCCTGTCCAGCAGAGGATGCTAGCAGCGCTACGCCCAGCTCCCGTCAGGGGAAGGCCCCCCTCGCGCTTCCCTCCCTGGCAGGGGAACGCCACCAGGGACAGCCTGCTAATAAGGCCCAATCCCATTTCTACCCCTTACCCCTTCCACTTACCCCTTCAAAACAAGGGGGAGGGGTAAGGGGTAGAAATGGGATTGGGCCTAAATTCCCTGGGCTGCACCTTGCGCGAGCCGCTGGAATAAACCACAGCGTGCTCGGGTCACGTGCCTGTATTTACTGGTGGCTACTTTGTTGTTTTTTTTACCAGGGATCAGAAACATACATAGTAATATGTTAACCTGGAAATCATTTTTTTGAGGGGCGTTGGTGGGTGGATGGGGACTTGGAATTGAAATATTGTGTTAAAAAAGGACATTTAATCAATGCTCAGATATTCTCTTGCATTGGGTATTCATTCCCTTCATATGCCCTCAATGGGGGATAAGAAGGGAATGAATTGGCCTTCCCAGGGATTGGCCTTTTACGGCATTTCACACAGCTTCAACTATGAAAATGGAAATGAGTGGGCACATTCTTTTTATATACATATTGGCAATATTATAGGCCCACAGGGAAGCTTGAGTTCATCCGGTCCCACTTTTGGCACACGGAGGTTGTGTTGAAAGTCACAATGAGTCATAGTTTAGTTTTCTGTATGAAAGAAGGAATTGTCTTGTGCCTCGACCTTTCAATGGATTCTTTGTGTACTTAGTTCTCTCTCTTCTTGCTCGGCTGTGCCAGGGGTTCTCCTGCCCACTCAGCATCCACTCCGTCAACTGGCGGAGGTCTTAGATGACGGCGGTAATTACGATTCATTTTTTCCCCCCCTATTTACTTTGAGTTAAATGGAGTTGTTTCATTCAAATGTAATTATATTGGAATTAGGATATGTCATGCTTGCCATTGGTTTTTATATTTTTTATACACCGTCTCAATACACATTTAATCATTATTTTGGTCTCAAATAAGTGATCTTTTTGATGTGGAGAATCAGACATTACAAAGGAATAAAAAACAATGAATAAGTAGGCACACAATTTATTTATCAATCAGAGCTAGTTATCAGTATTCAGGTGATCCTTCCAACGTATTAGCCAACAATTATTTATGCTAGCTTCCGCACTACTCATTGACAGATGATTTCTCTTCATTGCATTCCCCTTGATGGCAAATCTATCTTTTTTTCTAGCACGTATTTGAACCAGGCGGCACCTTCCTCCCACCGTGGTTGCTGGAAGGCCTGTTTCTGCACGGGCAGTAATCACCTCTTATGGATCAAACGCAGTGACCACATTAGCCATTCATTGTGAAGAGATGAGCCACTCAGAGTAGATAAAACCACACTGCTCTTAAATAATGACTTTCCCTTGAACGTGTGAAAATGAACACGCTATATTATGTGTCCTTTGCTGCACCCTTGTCAGCTAGAAGTCAAATATTGCTGAATTTGAGCATGTTTAATAATTCAATACAGATATGCTTACAAGACAACACACTATTTGCTTTAACATGTTTAGTTGTCGCGATGTAGGTTGCATTCCGCATCGTATAAGACGATGACTGCGATCTCTGCTTCTTCTACGTTGTAAGGAGACGACGTAGGCCTTCGTATCATTCTGATTGTCTAAACCATGGCTCTACACATACTTTGATATATATATATATATATATATATATATAGTCGATTGGTCCTATGTTGTGTTCACCTGCCACGTTTGTTAGGACACAACTTGAGACTGTAAGTTCTTGCTCAGGATCGTATCAAGCAGTAGCTCTATGTAACCCAAATGGGATATGTGAGTGGAAGCGATTAAACAGCCTCGTCTCTGAGTGTTTTTTTTCAGGTTGGGATCTGTTTGTACCAACTGGTTCTACAAATTCATCCACACTTAAATCGTATCGTTCTTATTTATTTTTCTGCTTCTTGCTATCTTCAGACAAGCCTTTTTGCTTAAAGGTCACACAGCTAGGATGCAATCATCAAGCAGTTTTTATTTATTTATTTATTATTTATTATTTCCCCCGCCCCTCACAGCTAAGTGTTCTGCACTCAAATACACCGGAGGGACACTCGAATGACTCCAGAGTCTATACCGGCCAGCACTTGTGGTGGGCCTTACTTATTTATTAATTTGAGGTCTGTCTACTGACACATCTGAGTGGTCTAATTGCTGTGAATTGACACCGGTTACTGTCCATAATGGGAGCCGGGGAGTCTTTCCTGACCGCGGTTCATTCGGCAGCCCCTCGCTGCAGCTTAACTGCCCTTAAAATGTCTGATTGCAACACGGGAGCTGTGGGCCAAGACAGGATTATCAGTCTTTGTTGTGTGAGTGTGTCTATTATCCTGACCCACCCCTTCGACCCCCCTCTCAGCCCACCGCACACCCCCACCCTCTATTCACAGAGGGCCCTTAAGAGTGTCGCTCCTAACCATGCAGCAAAACTACCCGGCCCCTACAAACAACATGCGAGAAGCTCGCTCTCTCTCTCTCTCTCTGTCTCTCGGCCTCTCTTCCTCTTGCTCTCTCTCTGTCTATCTTTCTCTGTTTGTCCCCCAATGCACCAGACCACTGCCGGCTCGAACACACTGAGCCCTGAGCCCACTCCAGGTAAGGCTATCGAATCCCTATTGATTTTAATAAAGATGAATGGCAGCCCGGTTCTTTCTGATGTTATTGTCGTCACTGCGATGGATAGTTTGTTGTTGGGGTCGACCGGCCCGATATTGCCACAGGAAAAACAATTGAGTGACTGCCCCTTAAGTTTTGTGACTTGGGTTTGAACTGAACTGAGTTAAAAAACGAAAGTTTTGTTGTTTGGCTATTTTGTAGAGAAGTGGGCTGTCGTTAAGGAGTACAGGATGGCGCTCGCTTCACCAGAGTTGAAAGTTGGGTGCGAGTCATTTGTGTGTATTCTGCAGTTGTCGAGCCTGCTCTTACCCTAACTCTGTACATGTCGCTGTGTACGTGTGCGCATGTGTTTATGTGTGCAGTGTGTATGTGTGTGCCTGTGTATGTGTGAATGTGCCTGTTTGTTTGTGTGTGTGTATATGTTTACGCGTATGAGTGCATGTGTGCATTCGGTATGTGTGTATGCGTACGTGTGCACGTGTGTGTGCTTGTGTGATTGTGTTTATGTGTGTGTGGTGCTGTTGCAAATGGATTACCAGTTCCATATCGGCCCAAGGGAAAGCAAGCACGATGATTTCATAGAATAACATAAACATTACTTAAATGGGAGGCAGTTTCCTTGTAAAAGGGTAGTTGTTGTTGTTTTTCCTCTGTGGTTTCCTCTAGGTGTTTTAACCGGGGAGCGTATCAGATAAACCATGCTTAATGAAGCATAGAATAAAAACAGATGCAGATTTTATTCACTTCTCTTTCAGGAAAGGGCCCTGGAACATGACTAGGTCAGCCTTTAGTAAACAGTACAATTACACGTGAACTGCCTGAGTATCTATCTGAATCAATGCTTGTTGGGAGGGGGGGGGGCACCACTGAAGTATCTTGGCAATGCCATGGAAGATAAATTATATTTATGAAACATTAAATGTGATTAATTCAACACATGATTTGTTTCTGTGTTTTATATGACTGCGTAATTTACAAAAGTAAAAAAGGATTGTAGCATAATATTTTAATGCAGAAGCCTTGTTAACCCTTTCCTAAAACCTGAAACGTGATGCCTCTATTAATGAACTATATTGATTCATCTATGCCTAGGAAATGATGGCTACTTCTGTTATTTGAAGATCCATTTATTATTAATTATTATTATTATTTATTATTTTTTACTGGTCTCACTTCATCCTTCAAATAGCTTCATTCAAATAAGTCACTTCTGGTTGACCTTTAGTCCAAATGATTGGATAATTATGTCAGATTAATTCCTGTGTCGGTTTGTGTTGCTAACCAACAGTGCTAGAAGCTTCTTCACAGACCCTGCTCCCAGAGGTTTTAGGAGTGAGGCTTGGCACAATTCAACACATGCTTAGTTAGTGAGCTCTGGAATCCTTCACGCTTCCATAAATACATGCACATTCAAGCCCAACTGATTAATTCATCATATTTCTTCCATTTCGTTTTTCATGGTGGATGTCACGTTAGCACAAATATAAATAATATAGAAGTAATCATAGACAAGTTCAGGCTCAGAACCTTTTAAATATACATTGATGTTGTTGTATGTTTAATGTAAAATAGAAAAATATACTTATGATGAATCCAAATGGAAAAGAAAATAAAGATTTAGATCTCTCTCTATTTTAAGAGTCATGGAGGAAATGTTTATGATGTTATAGCAGGTCAAAAAAAGAAAAGCCAAATTAAGCAAATATCATCACTAATTGCGCTGGCATAAAACCAAATCTGGCTAAAGCTATTTAGCTATTCTTTCAGTATTCATGGGGCGACATATGGATTGTGATGGATGGATTGTGTGACCCTCCATGTTTTTTTTGTAGCATTAGAACTCAGCTAATACATCTAGAGATCAGCAAAAGTTTAAGCAAAGTTGAATGGTTGAACAGACTGTGGCAATCAAAGATAATTATTCAGGCGGTACAATGGTATCATTGTGTAAAGAACACCACTTTTTCAGCGCAACACAAAGTGAATAAACAGCAACGACATTACGGAACTATCTCCAAAACAAACCACTTCAGCGGCTGCCATCTTTATATCATTTAAGGTCACATAGTGAACATCCATCTTTGTTATGTGTCACAAACAAAAAAAATGATCCGCAATACTAAAGCTCAAGCCAACCGGCGACGCTAGCGAGACAGATAGAGATTGTCGGTATTTTGTTCTCCCTGTACGTCCATTACGGTGGAGGGCTTGTGAAGTTATCTCTCTATAGCTCGCCCTGATGTCAACTGGAGCCTGGCAGCCACTGAACGGCGCAGGTTCCTTATCGTCTCCTCAGCCCGCTACATCAGATGGAGCCTGATTGCAGTGTTGAAATCAATGAAACCACAAACCTCGCTGGTAATATTCCCACTTGGGTGGGTGTGTGGGTTGGGGAGGGAGGTGGAGGGGATGTAGAGAAAGGATACAGTCACTAGGCCCGTCTCCATTCAACCGTCTATTTGACTCCCATTTGGCAGGGCTTTGACGGCTCAATCTGAGGTGACCGTTTTGAACAAACTAGTAATGAATGAGTGAGGACATTAAATATCTGCAGAAATCTCACTCGGTAACTGTTGCACCTTTAAAACTCCCAAGTATTCTGTGGGTCTGTAGTTAACGATGAGCGACCACAAACAATCTGCTGAATTCTTTCCATTGATGAAATCACCCTATTACCCACGTGATATCTCCGCAGTAGCACAACCAATTAAGAATACATTTCAACACATAAAAAGAGAGATATTTATGTGTATGTACTTGTGGCCTCTGGCGCAGGAGGGACATGCCCGGGACCCCGTAGCACTTTTGTTTTGTTGATTTGTGAGATCATGTACCCAGGAGGGACATCCGCAACACTCTAAATGGACCCGGTGAACAATATGAAAGTCTCCCAAGCCCTCCGATCAATCACACCTCTCCACGGCATTATTCCCTATACAATAACACAAAGACAATCTCAGATTAATATATAGTGGAAGTAGAGGGTTATCCTTGAGGGGGCGGGAGACGTCTCCTTGTCTGGAGTCACCAGCCAGTGAGAAGGATTTGGTTGACGGAGCACGGCGGTGCTTGTTCTCGTTGAGCACACTGAAGGTCACTGGTGAATAAGCCCAGCTATCTAAAGCTCTCCTCCTCCCCCCCCAACCCAGGCCCCCGTTTTGCGTCGATTTCCACCCAATCGCCGGGGTGTTGTGTCAGGAGATGAGTGGTGCATGCATCTCTCATGACCTCCGGGAGCTAAGGAGATACTGATGCTTTTTCTCTTTCGCCCTCTCTCGTCGCGGTGTGACGTGTCAGACAATGCGAGGGCGACCCATGTCGTTCCGATTCTATGCTGTGTCGCAGGACGGGGCCTTTGTTGGCAGGCTTTGTGTCGGGCCTCCCATCGGAGGGTTGGAGCTGTAGAGTGGCCCATTTACACATGCTTTGAGAAAACGTATCTTTCCGTCTTTATTTCCACGTATTTGTAAAAATAATTATTATAATATGTTATTATTAGTAGTCGTAATAGTAGTATAAGTAGTAGGAGTAAAAGTATTCGTATTATCACATAATAATGATGATAATAATATATAATATTATATATATATAAGTTATAAATGTATAAATAATACACACTCAATAAATAAATATATATATAATACATATTAATAATCTATTTTATTACTTACATTTTTTTAAGTTAATATTTATTTCAATATTATCAAAAATAACAGGTTTAGAATATGGGTAGTCATACATAAATAGAAAGCTAATATTATTATCCTCTCTGTGTCACAATGATCTATAAATACAACTATGTCAAGTCATAAAAAACTAACTGAAATTCACAGCACATCGCCGCTGGTCAAAATTTCCCCTCTGAACGAGATGATTGTCACTGAGTAAATGCTCAAACTTCCCAGATGATTAATTAATATACATATTAGACCTAACCTGCAATCACAGTCACCCCCTCATTTTGACTGACAACTGTGAGTGGTGAGGACAGACCAAAACCAATAGAATTGGTGTCAAAATGTCAAACGGACTGTGTCTCAAGACGGAACGAACATCAGCAAAACGTCTGTATTTGGTCTCTCTGAGGACTGAATATTCCCCAAACAAAACCAGGATACTGGCAGAAGAACCACAGTCAGAGATCTGCCTTTCCGATTCCTCCAAAGCTGTCAGGTTGTCTTCTGGTTCTGCCAGTTGTGGATGTTCAGACAGCTTCCCCCTAAGGAAGTAGGGCTATCCAAACACTATAGAAATCATCCAGTGGTAGTGCTGGTCATTTCAGGGAGGGATTGCACTATGGCAGGTCATGTGAGTACCAAACCACTATGTGACGTCTTTCCATTTAAATCTCAAATCCCTTTTTGGAGGTTAGATAGGTAAAGTAGGTTAAGTAGCTGTTTTTGTTATTTATTGGCTTTTTCGACCATGCGTTTCATTGAAGTTCATATAACAAGTGAATAATTTATGTGAAGAGCTGTAAAAACATTGACATCAGTCGAATTTAAGGCAATGCATTATGGGATTTGATAAATCCGATAATTCCTCTCATGTTTAGTCGCAAAATGAAATATTTAGTTGCTTGAGAATGAAAAACAATATAATCAAGTGTGCTAAAAAGTGTGCTAAAATAAATAATACATTAATAAATACTGATAAATAATACTACTATACAAAAGTAAACTATACAAAAGAGTTCCAAGCTGTGAACGTTTAAGGCAGAAGGGCATACAGCAAGCAAAATGTTGGGGAAACATCTTTCGATATTGCGATAATTCTTTCGAAAGTCCTCTATATTATCGTAGGTCATAATGGTCCTTTTTTGCATAAACTAATAATATTCCCATAAGAAATGGCTTATGACTGCAATTAAGAATAACGTTCCCATAATTTCATCACTGCATATTGACTGCTTCTCAGAATAGAGAATTATTGTATTATGAAGCTATGTTTAGCTATGACATATTTTTTAATTAAATAAGGTATTTCTCATTCTACCTTTCTTTAATGTCTCTATAGGGCTAGGAAGGACACATATAAATATAAATTATCAAACTGAATGACTATATATTGTATCCAATTCACACATTTCTTGAAACAGTAGCTTTAATATTATATACATATCTATATATATATATATATATATATATATATATAGTTCAGCGGCCATTGTTTGCCTGCTAAACGTAATAGTAGATTGCAGATTTATTTCCTTTTAATCTTGACATTGAGTACAACCTTTAGAGCCTTCTTTGACTCTGATTGTGTGGATATGAAAAGAAGACGTCTGATCACCATAAAATATAAGACGATTTTTTTTTAAATAATTCACATGGAACTAAAGCTGTAGTGTAGTTGAGATCCTCTGCTTGAATTTGTTACCTGGCTCAAACAAATCATTGCTATTCAAAGCCCATTCTGAATCGTTATTTTCATATTGACGATGAGATGTTGTCTGAAGTACCATCCTTAAAACCAGGCTACGCTGCATAAATTCTGCTCTCTGATAACGAACTAATGAACTCCACAAGTTAAAAGAATGGCACAGCAAACAACCAACCACAGTAGGGTTAGATGGGGCATGGGAGGGTCTAACAGTTTAGCTTACTCACTCTAAAAAATGTGGTAAGACGCAAAGCACTGGTTTCCCTATAGAGTGACTTTAAACTATGGGACTGGAATGAGTGGAATGAAATTAGCGTTTCATCATAGCTTGAACTTCTGGGTGCCAAATAAATACAAAACTGTGTCTGTGTTGTGTGAAGTTGGTGTGTTTGAAGGTTTTAGCTGTTTTAAACTGTGTAACCATATACTTCCAATGATCAGCTACACATGCTGATCATGAACACATGCACGACATAGAGATGGCCTTTAAAAAGGAAAAGGTAGGACTCTAGTGAAGCTATTAGCTTGAGCACCTCATTCAAGTTTGCATGTATTAGGGTTTCCATTACATTGCTACTTATTAAAAAAAAAATACTCACACTCTTAACACTTACAAAAATAGGATTCTTTTAATAAAGAAAAGAGAAAAGGAGTTTAAAAGTAGGCCATTTGCGTTGCTCCTTAACTGTGTGGACCAGACAGCGAGAACCTGAATCACACTTCCAATATTCTGGCACTGCCTCAATTACAGCTGTAATGATATGCCTAGCATTGAGCAGCTAATGATCAGTATTGGAAAGGCGTGTGTTATCTGGGCTGCGTTCTCTTCCCAAGATCACCGCCACATAATATACTACCTGGGCCCAAGGCAGGATCTCTGTTTGTGTCTAGATAGTACCCCCTGCTGTGTGTAAAACTGAGATAGCGAACCACAAAAGTAGCCATGACCAAAGTGCCCGATAATGGAATCAGTGACATTTGATGTGTTAGTCTAATCCCCCCCCCCCCCCCCCCCCCGTACCACTTTGAGACTTTACTCACTATATTTATCGAATCATTTTGTGGATTTAAGTTGGCATTGGCTGAGAGCGGTTTAAATTCCTGGCTCGGGGTGGATAATTCAGCTCAGCTAAATATGTAATTCATAAAGATGAGTTATGATTCAATGTATACAAGGGTGTAGTGCTGTGCTCTAACAGCCGGACCCTGGAAGATGTATTTGACATTTTGGCCTGGTATTTCAGTTTCTTCTAAGGCAGTCATTACTAGAAAAAGAAGATTTGACAGCGTGACATTTCGGTAAACTAATAAATACTCATTAATGGAGCTTTGATGAAATATTAAGCTTCCAGTCATAAAGTAGCTCATTAGCTAGTGAGTAACCACTGACATTAAGTGTCCACATGAACAAAAGTGCCAGAGCCCTTGTGATTGTAAATATCTGATAAGGCAGAAATTGCAATGGATTGCGCAATGCATGCTCAATTCACAAGGGTAGCTTCCCTATTCTATAATAATATGAAAAGTGAGCGGGCTGTACTGTTGCAAAAGGCAGTTAGCAAAATTGACTCCAAGTTGTAACAACAGCTTTGAATGAAACAGGTTTGCAATGCTACCAACGCACTTGGCTCCATTCAACAATTAGCACAATGATGTTGATTGTGTCGAAACGGTGCAATACATTCCAAATGATCAAAAAGAATGATGAACTGGATGAGCCCAGACGCTAGGAGATGCCACTGAACTGTGCTTAGCTTTAGCTTGATGTTTGAGCAGCTTGAGATGACTATGCACAGTACAGCAAGCTTCTCTTCCTTGAAACCTCTTCAGAGCACCTTCATTTCAGATGCTTTTTCAAATTCTACTACACGCGTCGGTTAATTCAACCATAATATATGCTAATGTGTGTTAATCTCGGTCACTGATATGCTAATGAAGACCTAAACTCCCACAATCCAACGCGGGAAGGCGAAGCTACACACACTCATTGAAGAAGTGGCTAAATTTATATAAATCGGGAAAACACTGTTTAAAATACTTTTTCTGCAGTGTTATATGTTTGGTGGTGGAATATCAGACATGTTTTTATTCTTTCATAAATGTCTGTAGATTGGCAGAATAAATACTGCAATGCCTAAATTGGTTTAGGCATGTTGTTAAATCACAGCCAAACAGCCAAATATAGTTATATGTCTGTCTATCTGCCTAACAAGGTTGTCCATGTTTAACAACATTGGATGGCACTAAATCATTGTGTGAGTATAGAAAAGGATTTATTTTAGATTACCCATTATATGTGCTGTATCTTACAATCCAAGTCATTTATTTATTTCAATTATATGTATTTATTTGTATATTTATTTAATTGTTTATGTATTCATTTTTCATGGATCCAGTAGATGGCATTAAATTAACCTGCAACCGTAAAATAAATGTGTTGTTTTGAATTCCTGCTTTGCAGAAACTACATGTGCAGAATGCAAGATTAATTTGTTTACACTCTGCAAAGAGCATTCTTTTTCTAAAACCTCAATCTTCAAAAATGATATATTTTTTTCCTCAATTTTGAAAATCACTACATGCACCCACAGCTTAAATTTTGCAAAATGACAAGTTGATTTCAATATAATTAGATGCTTTAGCCCGTATTTCTCAGTCCTTGCCACAGCTCTGTTACTTTGCTGCAGCTAGTTAGTGAACCATACACAATATTCGTTTGTTTAACATGTGCTCAATGTGTAATGTTCAACAAGTCGATTCTTTAACCAATGATAAACTGTGATGAGGTACAACATAAACGCACTTAGACATTGAGCTGATCCTGATCAAATAGACTTTTCTTTTATCAAAAAACACCATGGTTCAGACAGTATGTTGAACTACAAGTGCAAAAGCTAAACGCGATTTAAAGGAATATTATGTTATTTCTGCCGGTAGGGGTCTTTCAATCAAAACTATAACAAAAGATGAAATTTGATTATTATTGTCATGAAGGAGCATGGCATCCTTGGAGTTTTTGTCTTCACCACCATTGCCGGTGAAAAGCCATCGGATGTGACGACGGGAGAAATCATGTTGACGGACTCTGAATCCCAACGATATGAGGCTGGGAACTAAAGCCGGGAACCCCAGGATGAGTCAGGATGAGTGACCCTGAGAGGGCACGGTCGGGCCGCAGCACCCCTCTCTATAGAGCCATCGTTTGGTCAACACTTCTAAACAATAAGCGAATTACAAAGTACCCTTACATAAACCATAGCCTAACTAACATTACGTTAAAGCCGGGACAAAATGTTTCCCCATGGATTCAAAATGTCTCAAAATGTTCTCCATGGATTCCAATCGGTGTTTAGAAGTGTCTACTGCTAGCTCACCAACAGCCAAAAGCAGGTAAAAAAACGGTATGGCCAGTGGAGTCCCACTGACTGTATATAATACAGTCTATATATAGCAAAAGTCAGATTCAACTGACTTTCCATGCGTACCTTGGTGGACTTTTTCACACAAAAAAAGACTCGCTAGTAAAAAAATTAGTACAAGGGTCCAATTGTTCCTGTTTAGACCCTGTATTTTAACAATGCATTTTAAGTATTTCTGGCATCCCTCATACTGAACGGTGAACTCTGGATTGATTCTATACGTTCTCTGCGGGGAAAGGCCAACAACAATCTCCTTCCCCCCGCGCATGATCATGTGTTGATTCAGGATGGGCAAGGAGAGGAGGGGCTATCCACCGTGGTCCGTGGTCGATTGGTGTGTGTGTGGGAGAGCTCGATTGAATCAATGTGTTGCCAGTTATACGTGAAATAAGATTGAACCCATTTGAAATATCGCTGATGGCCTGTAAAGAAATTAAAATTCAAAATGAAGCGGCCAAGTGAAGTCTTTTGGTGGGAAACACTGGATTAGGTGGGTGGCTGAGATACTTGTCAAAGAAGCACATTGCAGTAGCCCGGATCGATTTAAATATTATATCAATGGATGATGTCTTTCCTGGATAACGTCTTTTGCAAAGGGCATAACATGCCATTGAAAGGCTACTAAATGTCACAGACCGTTACTTTAAATAACAATAATAATGTTATAATGTTAGTACACAACTCAACAAAATATATAACATCAATCTAGATATTTATAGATATTTGAATGTGGAAATGGACATACTATACCTTTGGGGAACATTTTTGAGTAAAGACACATGCTGCACATATACTCCAGAATAGTCCAATGCAATGCAGCATGAAGAGCATCCGATCACTTGATCAGTGGCATGTGACTCATGATGTCCACGTAACCTCGGGAGACTCGCATCTACAAAGAAAACGATTCTCTCTTTTCAGCTCAATATGCCTGTGAATATTTTATGATTCTATTCCGCTCTATTTGTCCTGATTTGAGATGATCCAGCCAATTGAAAACATGTTTAAATTATTAACCGTTGCTCAACAAGACTCATCAGAAATGATCAGAATGATCGAATAATAATCTGCACCGTAATACCGGAAAAAAAAGATTTGAGGCTTTTTAAATTCATTTTCTCAATAGGAACCAAAATACACAAGGGGGATCACACAT
This sequence comes from Gadus chalcogrammus, assembly GCF_026213295.1. Lineage (NCBI taxonomy): Eukaryota > Metazoa > Chordata > Actinopteri > Gadiformes > Gadidae > Gadus > Gadus chalcogrammus. The sequence continues at coordinate 13,552,736 of NC_079423.1, read as the reverse complement.
ACAAGCAAATTTGGTAGTATTGATAGTTATGGTAAGTTATTCATTAGCTATACGAGCCAGTTTATATCTCGAATGCATGCTTGTGGTCAGTTCATGACACAATTGTTTTGGTTATGTTACGTATCAAAACACCCATTATTTTACTATCGTTATTATTATTAATGATATTATATTATATTAATGCAATATATTACATTGTAATATTCAGATAATGAATGTATTCTATGTATGTACATGTGATCTTTCATTTTATTCAATATTTTTGAAGGCCTTTAACAACCACAACAGCGGAGATCAACCTCTTGGCATTTGCTTAGTCAATGCTGAAAACATATTGACACAACGAAAATAAACAAGATAATTCATAATCCGGCTCAATCTGCCAGAGCCGCCATAACTGGGCCACACATTAATCAGACCTCAGTCCAGGGCATTATTAGATCTTTCTCAATGCCCCAGTAAATGCCCCGGAATAGCTATGTTGCTATGTAGACCTGTGGTTTGAGAGCGCTAGCACAATAGCAGCTAATTGCTAATAATGGGGTATACTCGGAGCACAATGTTGTACCAGAAATTCCACAGCACTGATAGCATAAATTAAACGTCAGAGCATACTTTTTTCTTAAATTTTCCCCCAGATTAAATAGACTGCTTGAGGACCCATTTCAATATAATAATAGCAACATAAGGATTATATAGGTTCACATAGATGTATGGAATTGTATTGAAGTGGTCTTGTTAATTAAGGAACACTTTCAAGAAGGAGTTAATAAACTATTAAAAGTAGTAGCTGTAGTTAAAAGTATAACATACTAGCAAACAAGTAGTCTAGTAGGGGCAGGATAGCTCAGTCTAGTGTTAAGTAAAGTTATTTGACTCCTCGCCTAAACCCAAACCCAACCGTTGACCTACCTTGCACTAGAAGCCCCGCCCCCTTTACCTGCTGCTCGGACATGATAGAATCCCTGTAAGTCCCTTTGGTTAAAAGAGCGTCTGCTAAACGACTCCATGTTAAATGATAACGCAATCACAGAGCACATGCATAAACCGAACTCATTACACATAGAAGCGTGTTATAGTTTAACCCCCCCCCCACTTCCCATCAGAGAGCCGGACCCAGGAGAGCCGGCCTTCAGCAGCACATCACCGTAGCGGGGCCTGCACCTCTCAGCACTTCTGGTGCCAGCCTGCATCGTCGCTAATGACGCCTCAACCCATCATCAATTTCCATCGGACCATCTGCTTCGCTGCCCTTTTTTTTTTTTAACACCACTACAGGGTTCACGTAATGGTCATTAACTCTGCTTAGGTTCCTTAAAGGGTAAACCAGTGGCGTGGCACAACTTTGTGCCCGTGCATGTGCACGGACGCACGTTTGTGTTTTAAACACACACGCACGCACACATGCATCAATGGATTAGCGCAGAGACACACACACAAACACGCTCCCTTACTAGTTAAGGTCCAAACCTTTTGCGTGTGTTGAATATGAACGGAGTGACACTCCTGATACGTGCGGCTCTCTGGCAATAATCGCAGACGAGGAGGTGAGAACGCTTTGCTCCGAGTAATTATGGTTCTCTTCCGCTCTCCCGGTATTGATTCCTATTGGTGTGGTTAAACACTGTGGCCCTCTGCCGTTTTGATACGGCGGACCCGGAACCATTTCCTGTTGCATGCAGATGAATTCCAGCTCATTTAAAAAAAGTAGGGCAGCTCGGCCACTGCATGACACTCCACTCTTGTGGACTCAACTGAACAGTACCGAAACCTGTGGCGTGACGGGAAAAGCAATCTGTTACAAGGAGGCAGCATGCCCCCGTTGATTGACGGTTGAATGTGATCAGGTAAAGATGTCCCATTGATGTCTACGGCGGCTGAGGGTTTCTTTTCAATGTTCGAGGGGCAAATTTCTTCCATGTTCGAGACGTCGGCCCCGAAAAACACACTTTTGAACTTACTTCGTAAGACCAACGCACAATACAATTTAGAACTACCTCATAGTAGGTACTGAACATTAGCAGCACAATATCAGCGATTGCAAAGTGAAGGCAACACATTGACTGGCGCAGCGCTGTAATGAGAGCTCTTTCAGGGCTTCATTTACTTGCCTGTGAGTCATTAAATGTTCCCCTTATAACTCGGGAACGGGATTGAATCTAGGGAGAGAACTGTGTCAGGCAGACATAGCGACGTGACAGCTTTGGGTTCTTTTCAAAAACGGCACACAACCAAAAAGATCTTTGTTCAGATTTTCCCGAACACAGATTGGACAATTTAATCCTTGAATCACACTTGAGTCACGAATCTCAAGACGAGTGGTGGCGCCTTCTTTACATTCCAGATCAATTCTAAAGCCTTTCTGGTTTGAATTGGCATCGACTGGTGACCGGATCTAATTATTACGTGAATTGACCTTGAGCAGAATATATTTATATATATATATATATATATATATATATATATATAGATAGAGAGAGAGATATATACACTCCCTGTGTAGGTAGTCGGCGTGTCCCACCAGGGAAACCCAGTGCTGCATTTCCCTTCTCCACAGTGTAACACGTGGGATGAGCTGAATCAATTTAGATTGCACTGACCTATTTATTGTACTCAAATGACTTGGGAGTAGGGCTCATTTAAATACTGGAGACATTATAATTGATTCACCGCTGGCTCCTGGCTGGAGCCCGGCATCTGTAGAGCGTCAGTAGGTTTACGTGAACTCATTGTTGGAGACGGGATGAAGGACGCACAGTCCTACATCACCTCCTGGCTCCGGAGGATGACGTGGGGTCTCTAAGCAACCAGCATCTGTCAGACGTCCTCATCAAACGGTTTCTCCTGGTTTGTTTTTCTATTTTCCCATGTCCAGGAAAAATCATTTTTCTTCATCTCCAAAACTTTTTTCGTGTGTATAATTCGTAATCTGAAACATGTTTGGGAAAAATAATATGAAACAGAGAAATGACATGTGTCCCTGTGTTGTATGATCCCTGGACACAGAACCTCTGTGAAACTAAACTTTCTCGGGGGGCTTTCTGGGGGAGGGGGGGGGGGGGGTAGAGGGACCATGGCCAGTCGCTGAACGTGATTGGTAAAACCACCTGTACTGGCATCCCCCGGGGCACATGCAACGCCCTCCATCCAACTCCATGAACCTCCACCTACATGTAAGGCAGGGAAGGAAGAAAAAAACACTGCGCAGCCAAGAACATGCGCAGGGGCTGCTTGGAGCAGCTAAAAACTGGCGGCTTAAGATGGCAGTTGGCTGGGATTACCCAGAGACCATTGCAGTGTCCACCCTATGGCCAGGTATTGTTCTACATTCTGGACGAGGGAAAGAAAACCCTCGGCAAGCCACAGCTTACCGTCTCCTGGAAAGACCAGAGGAAAGCCAAGGATGGAGACCCCGCTTTTTATTCAAAGTGCCTCGGGCAGGGCTGGGGCATAGGCCGTTTATTAATTGAGGGAAAGCTGGAGAGAGAGAGAGAGAGAGAGAGAGAGAGAGAGAGAGAGAGAGAGAGAGAGAGAGAGAGAGAGAGAGAGAGAGAGAAAGAGAGAGAGAGAGACAGAGACAGAGACAGAGACAGAGACAGAGAGAGAGAGAGAGAAAAGGGTGACAGAGAGAGAAAAAAGAGTAAGGGAGAGAGATAAAAGGAGTGAGAGAGAGAGAGAGAGAGAGAGAGAGAGAGAGAGAGAGAGAGAGAGAGAGAGAGAGAGAGAGAGAGGAGGTGGACAGCGGCTCTGCAGAAATCAGAAGCTAGTGGGCTTAGTGGCGCACCACTCCGTCTCCACTGGTGTCAGGTAGAATAGGATGGGTTCTATTCCGCTGTGGGCCACGGATCAATACGAAGGAACCTGATCAAATCACGTGGTTGCTTGAGCTTACCTACACAAAGAACCTTTGAACCCGGGTAACATCACTCACGGAGTGAATCAACTGATCCCGGTACACACTGAATCGTTTTTTTTCTTTGTATGATTATTTGTTATTGGTTCTTGGAATAATCATTCACCTAGAAGGGAATACCAGTATTGTCTGGAAGATGCAAACTTGTTAAGATGAAAACAACTGCCAAGCAAATATTGTAGATGCTTTATCTGATCACATTCACATTCATTCATCATCCTGCTGTTTCTTCTTTTCGTTGAGGGAGGGAGGGGGGGGGGGGGGGTATTTGCTTCTGTGCAAGATTAAAAGGAGTTTCATCATCTCGCGTTGCGATTTTCCCAGCTTTCATCATGATGGTGTTTGCAAGGCAAGTCAATTTTATGTCAAGTTTGCAGTGGCTATAGTTTGATTGAATCCCTGTCATAGCACTCATGTATGAGAATCCAATACCTAGATTTCCTGTACACTTCCTCATCCCTGACATTCTAATTATCGCCACATCAATCATTAAAATCTATTAAGAGTCCATTGGTACTTTACAGATTATTTCATAATAAATGTTTTATTTTTTTTGAAAGCATAATATTTTTAGGTCATTAAAGACTTGACTTTATTTGCCACTGTACCAAGCAGGGTTGAAAGGGAAATTAATTTACTTTGACTCAAGGTCTCATTAAGGGCATTAACTCTTTCATAATTTGAATAAAAACTTGAATATGTCCTTTTGTGTATTATACCTACAGGGTAGTACGTAATGAGAGGAAAGCTACCAATATAACCAAAGTAAAAACATGCCAATTACTTTATAACCACTAGATTGCATACAAGTAAGTGTTTGCCGCTTTGGAGCCAATTAGCTTGGTACCGTTCAAAACTTGTCCAATTGCATTGCCAGATACAAATGAACAAAAACGATGGTGCGAGAAAACACACCTATTAGGCTCATTCATTGATTTACTCCAGTTTCTTAACAAAGCAAAATACACACACAAAAACAAGTAAGTTGCTTGATGTGTTGTTTGAAAGAAATGCACATCCTGTTCCCTCTGCCTGATTCAGCTCCGAGTTGTAAAAGCCCATACACAAAGATTCATTACAGAAAGGACGTTTAGCAGCAGTTTGACTTGCGGTGGGGCTCTGAAAGGCGCATGACCTCTGCAACAACAGGAACCTGAAATCCTATATGGTATCCATTAACTGCACAAGTAACATGGACAAAGCCCAGAAAGAAGGTGAAAGTGCCCCAGTTGACAGCGGGAGATCGATGTCTTTGTGTTAGCCTTTGGTCCACTTTCCAATAATTTGTGATACTGCATTTGGTTAACAGTTAAACCCAGTCGATCACTAAGGCTATGAATGGCCCAGTAAGAAATGCCTATGTTTCTTAGGCCTATAAATGTCCACTAACTGTGTCGATTCTTTGTTCTCTGACTCGATTCTTCGGTCAGCTACAATCAAGTCAAACTGTAGCTAATCTTTAATGTTGGGCTGCCTACACACGCGGCCAAAGATCTGGTCACAGTTAATTAAAGCGAAATGTTGAATATGCAAATAATAACAATTCAATCAGTCGGTATTCAAAAAAAATACATTCAAGGACTTCAACTGTTGCTGCCTTGGTGAGGCAGAGAACAGGCCTCTTCAGAAATGTAATATTTTCAACATACATCTCTTGGTGTATAAATATGTAGGTGGCAAAAAGAAAAAGCTTAAATCCCATGTAAAGACCTTTCTTAGCAGGCTATTCAAATAAGACCCGCTAATTATGCTTGCATTGTCCAAAACAGTTTTCAAGCAATCTGATTATGCAAGGATAAAAGTGCTTAAACAACCGGCAGGGACATATCGGTACTTGGTGCAAGCTCTTATGCAGAGGAACCGCGCGTGTGATTCCGCCAGGAAAGAGGTACATGTCAATCCCAGTGATTGATGTCCATGGTCACCAGGGTCAGTGGTGTGAACCCCAATGAAAAGCTGCTTTGATCAGTCTGCTGCCTCCACACCCCTCCCGTGATACCTTATCCCCGCCGAACCCCCAGCCTACCACCACCACGTCTTCATGCAATTAAAACAAACTTCACAACACACAAATAAGAAAACAGCGCCAGAGCAGAGCCCACCGGAGACGCTGGAGGTAAAAAACCATTCCTCCACCTCACCCCCATTTCCTCTCTTTAGACGCGCCCGCTCCCCAGAGCCTTCGGTTTATTAACGGCGGCCTACGTTGTTGCTGTCCGTGGGACTGAGAGAAAAGGGCAGAGAGTTACTCATCACCGTGTACCCCCTACCCCCTTTTTGTTGTATCAGAGACTCTCCCTCTCTCTTAGTCTCTCTCCCCCTCTCCCTCCCCCTCCCCCTCCCCCCCTCTCCCTCTCCCTCCCCCTCCCTCCCTCCCTCCCTCCCTCCCTCCCTCCCTCCCTCTCTCTCTCTCTCTCTCTCTCCTCTCTCTCTCTCTCTCTCTCTCTCTCTCTCTCTCTCTCTCTCTCTCTCTCTCTCTCTCTCTCTCTCTCTCTCTCTCTCTCTCTCTCTCTCTCTCTCTCCCAATGTGCCGGGTGAAACCGGCCAATTAAAAACACAAAATACGACCGCAGGGCGGGCCGTCATGGCTCCCGGCGGTGACCTCCTGACAATATTGTCGGGGAGAAATGGCCCTATCGATGGAAATAAGTATCACTTGGTAGCGGCTGTTCACACGACATTAGTTTACTCCCGCCCCCCCCCCCCTTCGGCGAGGCTGTTGCCTGCAATTCAGCCCTTTTTTGTTATATTGTTGTTGTTGTTGCCGCACAGGTTCGCTGGTTAATGCGGTGGTGCTTTAACCAGCGGTGTGTTTGTACATTACATTGAGGTCACCATTACGGGGAGGTAAGACTCAGCTCTTTAAGTGTGTTAGCCGCTGGGATAAGCAGCAATAAGGCGCCGGCGTGACGATGGAACGGGGGCCCGGTACACGAGTGTGTGAGCGTGTGTGAGACCTGCATGTTGAAACGGAGCCGGTCGAATGGTGCACGTGGAGGAGGGCGTGAAGTGCGCTGGTCCGTGGGGTTTGTGATCAGCCGGCTTTGCGTTTGTACCTATAAGCGTCTTGAAGAAAGATGGGTGGATTTTAAGGGGGGCGTGCTTGGCAGGAGCTCGGTGGATATGCTTGTCATCAGGGAGGAGGTCATTGTCGGGTTGGTGATTCTGCTAAGTGAGCAAATGTAAACTAAACGCCACTGAACCTTTATTTCAACAAATCACCTGCTACAAAGTCTTGATTTCATGGTTAAATGCTTCGGGGATAAAAAAGGGAAAAAAACACAATTTGTTGGAAGGAATGCGCTCATTAAATAGACGAATGATATCCGAGGTTGCCTGAGGTTGATGGATCTCCACGGTGAGAGAGACGGTGCTGGAAAGGTGCTGAGATATGAACATGTCGGTATACGTATTCTGTACTTCTGCACTGACGGTTGGTTCCGACAGGTGCTCCGCCCCCCACCCAACGCCCGGCACCTTGTCTGAATTAGTTTGGCTTTGTCCCCGCCCCCTCCGCCAACCCCACGCCACCCACAAACACACGCCCACCCCGACGACTCCCTCACCCCAACCCCACGCCTGTAATTACCAGAGCCAGCCATGTCTGTATGGGTTCTGAGCAGGGCCAGTGTGAGCTGCCCCGGTGATCCCAGCAGGGTTCCTTTCAGCCCCTCTATATCCCACTTCTGCCATTTGAAAGGAGGTGGGGGGGGGGGAGAAAAATGTATTAGTGGTTTGGAGCTCTGGTAAATGTCATGCCATTCTCCCCCGCCTGGGAGAGGAGGGCAGCCGCGGCGGTGGTCAAAGAGACCCCCAACCTCCGGGCCGACGGGTGGGCTGGTGGGGGGGGGGGGAGAAACGGCCACAGATGAGCAAACAATGGCGGCTTTTCTTTTTTCTTTTATAGAAAATGAAATAGCAATAAAAAGGGCGAGAGACACTGAGAGAGAGAGGCAGGGAGAGAGAGAGAGAGAGAGAGAGAGAGAGAGAGTGCAGAAGCAATGGGGTATTTCAGGAACAACACGTATATATGCCGGAGAGAAGAATAGGGTTGAAATTATAGCTATGGATTATAGCTATGGTATTGTTACAATAACAAGCGTACCGTAACACGGGTACCCACCCCGACAACCATAATTACAGTCGGATTTAGCTGTGGTTTGTTCAATCCACTCCCTCTGTGAAGAGCCCCATGGGATTTATAATATCAAGCAAACCGGCTGCAGGCATACATACCTCTCTATATATACATTATATATAAACTTACATCCTGTGTTCATACGATA
>NC_079423.1:13527037-13542037 GCF_026213295.1 Gadus chalcogrammus | reverse complement strand
GAGGGAGGGAGAAAAAAATAAAAAACACGAGAGAGAGAGAGAGATAGAGCGCGTTTTTTTTCTTTGTAGAGTAGTTATAAATATTTGATTGGTTTGGAGTACAAAAGGTTTGGTTAAAAATTTAAAGGCCTCGTGGCTCAGAGACAGTCGGAGATGTCGAGACGGTTCAATCTCTCCCACGCAGAGTGTTTGGTCGGCCCGACGCACAGCCGCACATACACAGACATACACACGCATACAAACACACACCCGTGCACACACACACACACACACACACACACACTGGCTGTATCTGCGTATCTATTTTGACGTCTCAACGAACTGTAGGAACCTAGTTCGTTGGTGTGGGTTTAAATTGACAGATCTTCCTGCGTCATGTTTTACTTTGCAGACGAGGACCATTACGGTGGTGTCTGAACACGCTTTCGTTTTTCTCCTCCATGTGGTGGTTGCTAGCAGAAGCTGCAGTGCTAGCTCGAGCAGCTTAAAATAGCTCCATTTGAAAATACTTATACGACCATTTTGACGATTGCTAATAGATTGTAGGTATAGCCATGGTCTGCTATATGTGTTAAAATACCTATCTAAATATTAGTTTTTATTTATATCTTTAATCGATTGGTCGCGGTCTCTGATTTGGATGTATCCTCATCTTGTCTCTCGTGGTGTGGTCATTGTCTTAACACTATGGAGACCAAAACCATTATATGATGCAACTAAGTGGAAACAGTGAATTGCCCTTCATAAAGTACATTCCTAGATAGCAAAATTACCATTTGTGTGAAACAGAAATCACCTTTTTCTTTACAGAAATAGGTCAAGCATCATCAGTGCCTTGTGCGCCAACCAGTTTTTATTTAATTTGGTACATTTTATGGAGGAGGAAAGGATGGGGATTTTAAAAAAAAAATGGACACGTGTGAAATCCTGACCCAAGACACATCCTTACTGAGGCCTGATGAAAAAAAAGAAGGAATGCAGTGCTAGCCATCTTGTAGTGTTTCAATGCCTGTTGCACGCCCCCACATTTAACTCCATCAGTATGCAAAGCAATAGACAAGCAAAAGAGCCTCTCGGATCGACAGCCTTATGGGAATGGACTAGGGAGGGATTGAGGACGTCAAAGTATCTTTCCCACATTTTAAGTAAACCCATCAGCTCTCATACTGCCAGGAGGTCACGTTTGTGCCTGTGTGTGTGTGTGGGTGTCTGTCTACGTGTTTTTGTGTGTGAAGGGATGTCAGATCAAAAAGACAGGGATATATACACTAGAGCTATCAGGAGGACTCAGTTCAATCAGAAGCCCATCATCCTATAGGGTTCTGTTTGTGTGCTCAGTGCACAGAACTGCATTGAGTTCACTGTGATCTAGTGATTGACCCAATTAGCCTGATCCACCACAAGATCTTTACTCCACTATTTGTTGGATTTCAAAATCTTTTAAAATATGAACTATGATATAGTTCATAGGATAGAGCTTATAGTTGATAGAGGATAATCCTTTAAGTCTCAATGAAAATTATATTAACTTACTCCAATCCATCTATTGCAATATTTCAACTCAGAACATGAGTTGCCGATGATACGATTTAAAAGAGACATTGTTGTTTTCTAAGATGCTTAGAAAACAACTAAGATGCTTAGAAGATGCTTAGAACAAACAACAACAATGGAGGTTTACATTCCATTGGAATTCCATTGGTTCCTAAAAAAGACTGCTTATAACGTTATTAGTAATGTTACCGTGTAAGTATACAGTCCTTCTGTTGCATTTTGCAACAGAAACTATTCAAATGTTGCACTTCAATCATCCTAATTTTCCTCAAATTTCAAAGAAGGCTTACAGTAGATTTGGGAGGAGGACGTCATGCATTCGGATGGATGTTTTTGTCTTCAAATTCCACGAGCTTCATGTGGCGGAGAAACAGATGTTACAGATGTTTAGGGGGAAGTGTGTTCTCCGCATTGATCGCAAGGATGGATTCTGTTGACCCAAACAACGGGGGGCTCTGTGGCTTGTTTGAATACCTCTTTTTGGGAAACAATGGAACAATCTTTGGCAGATTGACAGGCAAGCTATTCCTGAGCACGATGAAGAAATCCTTACGAATGTCAGCAATAACAAAACTGTGTCAGTGTCTATTTAAATGTATCTTGTTGAGGAAACAAAAAATAAATAAAATAAGTCATAACGTGTTTAGATATTCATAATTGATAAGTGAATCCGTTTTTTGCATCGTCAATACTTTTAGCGTAACAGTGAGCTAGGCATATACTCCTGAATCTGCGGAAAAGTAAGCAGCCTTAGTGTGTCTGTGTGTGCGTGTGTGTGCGTGTTTGTGTCAGCCGACACTTTGCCAAATTACCTAAAATCCTCAGCTTTTCGTGACATTTCTTTAAAGGTATAATGAACCCGTCTTTGATGAGTGGAGCCGAGGAGACAGAGCGAACTGAGATGTGGTAAGGGTGTAGGTGTGCGTAGCGAGAGAGGCATCATGCTGGTGTCTCCCGTGTGTGTGGCGGATGTAGGAAGGGATGGGGGGGGGGGGGGGGGGGGGGGTCGGGGGAGAGGCGGGGGTAACCCTGCCAAGATGATGAAGAGTTCTCCTTTGCTGATTCCCCCCCTTAAGTGTCTCCCAGTCAGGAGTCATGCGAGAGCAAAGCGTACAGTGACACTTTGACTCGCAATCGAAGGGATGGGGGAGGGGATGGTTGGGTAATGGAGTCCATTGGTGAGGCTCCTCCCATTTCGTTTTTTTCATCCGTGAGGTTTTTTTTTTTTTTACAAATAGAAAAAATATATAATTATGTTCATTTTTATTTATTTTTCACACTGGTAATGCCTTTTTCCCGTGAGCTGGCATGGTTGTCTTTCGGGGCTCGCTATGTGACAGTGTTTGTACACCGAGTCCTGGAGGGGAGCGATCGGCATTCAGTCGGAGACACAATGTGAATTCCTCCCTGGATTGGGGAAGCATCTATGTGGGAATGTGGTGTGGTGTCGGTGGGCGAGGGGGGAGGGGAGATATTCTGCCAGTATGGTTGAACAGTGAGACGGGGAAATAATGATTGATTCTCAGAACTTGAGCCTTGGGGGCGTTGGATATGTTGGAGCATAATGATCAATTTTTACACTGTTGTTGGGTACGTGCTATAACCATATACTGCTACTCTCTCTGGAACGACGGAGTTGCTATTTCAATGCACACACAGACATAGACATACAGCTAGTGTGGCGTCACATAGCACAGAAAATAAATAGGAGAATTTTGGCAATACCGTACGATGCATTTTTCTTGCATCGTGCATGCAGATTGACAGTTGGCATGTGCTCTCATTTGACCTAATACTGTGTATAATGAAGTAAAGGAGCGGTCCAAAACAAAGGCCCCCACCCTCCAAACAGCCCCCTCCAGGTTTCCAACAAATTGTTGGCTGCACTCCGATTGCCCATGGCATTGTAATGGTCTCGGACATGAAGCCAAAGATGAAAAAGGCCTTTTTGAAGAGAGACTGTTGTAAAAAATGTATAACGCGATGTTTCTACAAAACGGTGCAAGGGATCCCTTCTGTCGAAATAGCATTCCTCTGCAAAAGAAGAGGGTAGGAGTTTCTCCTTTTCGGTGGTGTTGTGGTGGGAAACAATGCTCTTTTGTACATTACATTATACTGAAGGTTAATGAAAGGCAAAAGCCTCATTAAGATGCAACCTGTTCTCTTCAGTTGCAGAGGAGTGTTAGTTTAAGCAAAGCTGTTCCAAAAACCATTCTGTGTGGAAACAACATTCTGCCAGCACGTCAAAACACATCTGCGATCCTTTTTTATAATGTTCATCAAGTTTTTTACAATGTTCATCAACACACCATCACACTTCCACGCTATCGGGGGAGAAGAATCCGCCACCATTTGAACCCTTGCCCAGTCCTGAGAGCCACAGACTTAAGAGTGCTACCAGAGTACATGCTTGCAATACTGTATGTGTGAATGCCTGGCTGATGAGGAAGTTGGGAAAGAAAATTAGGATGGTTGGATGGTTTTGTTATGCAAGGAGGTGTTATAGAGACAGGTGTTATTTTAACAAGAAGCTGAACACAATCCTGTAGTGAGAGTCAGAAGCACATCACAGTCACCATCTGAGACGGAGAGGGGGGGTGTGTGTGATGGGCTGGCCATTAGGATAAACACAAATGAGCAGAATCCAAGTAAAAAACCTTTATAACACTGTGCTGTGCCTTCCTGCTGACATCCAAAGACACATTGAGACTGACACAGCCGAGTTCCGATTGAACAGAAGGAGAGCTAATAAGATAACTTAAATATACTGTATTAAAGTGTTTTTGACTGAGTGGAGATTGTGGACCTTACAATCAAATTTATTATTCATTTTTCCTGATATGAGTGTTGCAAGTTGGGAAGAAGCAAGCAAAGTTACTTCAGGTGCACAGCATGGCTCTACCTTCTTGCTATATCTAAATACAACACTGATTCCCAGGGGAACAAATTAGAAGCTGATGAGTAAAGGGGGGGGGGGGGGGGGGGGGGTGTATGATTGGGTCTGGTCAGAAATAATGAATCGGCGCTGCATTATTCACGTCTTAAAAAAGATAGATAAAGCCAGTGAGCCTTACTCACCTCAAGATTGAAAAACGCTCACAAATAAGAAAAATGTGTGTCAAAAGCAGGAATGGAGACGCATACATACAAACATAACAGGGAGACATACGTGTATCAACATAGCAGGGACCCAAACATTTATAAACATGAGAGGGACACATGCATGTATAAACATACATGGGACACATACATGTTTAAACATATCAGGGACAAAGACAGAAACATACACATGCGCACACACACACACACACACACACACACACACACACACACACACACACACACACACACACACACACACACACACACACACACACACACACACACACACACACACACACAAGTAGGTCAAATAAACAGTGGCTTTCTGAGACAGGGATGGGATATCAAAAAGACTTTCAGCATGGTATCGTGAATAGTATTAGCAGTAACATTTAACGAAAGGCCTTGCTTGTTCCAAAATGTCTTCAGTGTCCAAGTGTAAAAAAAAAAAGAAGGTGTACAAAAAGAGCAAACCTTAAAAAAGCCTTTCAAAAAAGGGCAAAAAAGCTTGCCGTCTGTCTGGTGTTGTGACGCTCTCTCACAGTTGTCACCAGACCTCCACTGCGTCCCCTCAGACTGCATTAGTGTCAGTGTGGGCTCTGCTCCCTCCATTGTGTGTAATCATTGCTTTGTCTCGCGGGTGCTGACACACACCTCACTGCATGCAACTTCTTCCACGGTCCCAGTGCGCAACACACACACACGCATTTATTCAGACACATTTATACATACACACAGACACACACACACACACACACACACAGAAACACACACACACGCATTTATTCAGACACATTTATACATACACACACACACACACACAGAAACACACACACACACACATTTAAATGCAGACACACACATGCCCACACATTAATATATATTCACACACACACACACACACACACACTCCTCCCGCCGTCTCTTGCACCACTGAGCCACACAAGGCCTACACCTAACGGGATTGCTGTCACACTGAAAAGGCCATGCTTTCCATGCCTGACAACTTGTGTATTTGTACCAGCAGATGCAAATGTTCCCCCCTCTCCCGACACACACACACACACAAACACACAATCACACACACCGCACACACACACACACACACACACACACACACACACACACACACACACACGCGCGCAGACACAAGCACGCACGCACGCACACACACACACACACACACACACACACACACACACACACACACACACACACACACACACACACACACACACACACACACACACACACACACACACACACACACACACACAGGCACACAGACTGATATTGTTGTGTCAGTAAACGGCGGTGTGCTCTACCACTAAGTGGGTAGACGTATCGCGGTCTCTTCCCCAGATAGGACGTCTTCAGTAGTCGTCCTTCGCGCCTGCTTCCAATGCGCTATTGTGATGATGCACAAAAGACTTTCTTTTTTCACGCTTTTATTTGTCCTCCTCGCCACACGATACTTGCTCAGAAGCCGTAGGGGGAGAAGTTTTTTCGCTCTGAGTTCTTGACTGAAAGAAAAGAAAAAGAAAAAAAGAAATTGCCGGCCTTGTTTTTTATAACCTGGAAATAATCCCATGTTTGGTGGTTTGGTTTTTGACAGAAATAGATTTGTTTTATGTGGATTAAAACGATATCGGGAAGAGATGTATTAAGCATTACTGCGATAGATCCGTTTCTGTCATCCTTCCGTATTTCATCAGAAAACGTTTCCCTGGGTGTAACTTCGTTATGGATTTAAATTCAATTAGTTTCTGGAAAGTTGGCATGGGGAAATTGTCACTTTGAAATGGTCCGGCTTTGTTATTTTCCTCATCTGATTGAGATTACCTCATTCCCCTTTAAACCTGTTCCAGTAGGACGTGTCACTCAAATTCTTGGTGGTTTTCATGATTCTGTGGCTCGGATTTTAATCAAACGGCGAAGGGAAATGAAGAGACCATATCTCCAAACCCACATTAGCATTTTAGCATCTCTACAATAGTTGCCAAATTGAGCTTGTAGACTGTAGTCTACAAGATCCTAATAAAAGGACAAGCTATCTGTGTTATGGATAAAATGTCCATTCATTCATATTTATTTTATTGTCTGATCTCCAACCCTTTGAAATGACCAATGCGATGGAATTTCACTCAGCAATAAATGCTTTAATGACTTGCTACTGCTCTGTTGTATACATTTTAATATTCATAATAAGCCGACCATCAATTAAATGCAAATTATTTTGCCAAAAACATATTCTAAAGTGACTGACACTGAATCCAGGAACATGCCTAGATGTTGGGCAAAGACACGCCCTAGCCACTATACTATATCTTCCTCTGCTACACTATTAAATTTAGGTTTATGTGCTTGATATTTTAATTACAGCGGATCTGATAAATCGATGTCCCTTGAATTTGTCGACCTGCTTAGGTGCAAACCAGCTTGCAAGCACATGCTGGAACAGAAGTAGCTTCTGTCGAGGGAAACTGCATCATTCATCATAGGAACATCATAGGAACACCAGGACCATCAAGTTGACTGGCTGGTTGGTTGCATTGCTTTCTGCCTCTCCTGCGGAGGCTAGGGTCAAAATGGGGCCAGATGTGTTTGACTCCACATGCAAGCTTGGCCTCTGGCAATAGTGTGCATAGCTTAAAATGTTTCCTGTCCCTGTCTCAGTATTGAGATTACTGTTTGCATCAGCGCTCAATGTATTACTTATGAGTGGAAATTGTACACTGATCAATTCTGCTAGAAGCTTTTCAGTGCTACAATGCAAATTCGCACACCCAGAGGTATGCCTGTATAGCTGTCATTGTGAGTTGAATATTTATAGACAATCGTATACGCATATGATTGAATACAATTTGTTTCACTACTTCTGGTTCTCATCAGGCCTGTAAACCATCAACTGAAACTCCTACTTTAGTATAACAACATAATAGCATATGAAAGGATAGCATCGGAGAGAGCCCAGTTGTCCTTGAAAATGAATAACCATCATTACTGAATGTCTGAAGCAATGCAGTTTCACCATGTAGGGATCAAATCCTACGGTCTTTCACACCTTTTCCTTTTGTGATGATCTCAAGAAGAAGGAATTCAGCTTGGATAAGCAAAGATTCTTCTATTTTTTCAGTCTTCCAGGAAAATGTGAACAAAAGGTCAGAAAGATTAATTGAACGTATTCGTTTTTTTGTTCTACCACAGTAAGGGATGCCTTGTGTCTATTTTATGCTAAAGTTGAGGATGTGCCAAGGGAGGAGAAAAGAAAGTATGCTGTCTTCTGACACCTGGATGATTTCAAGGACATGTCATACATAAAGCCTTAATACCTGTGGGATACACTTCCTCCCACCCCCATCCACCCTCAAGATACTTTAATAGTATAGGTAGAACAAGGTGTATCTGACACCCCTCCCCCCACCACCCCCACCCTCCACACTTTGCTTTTAATTAATTGTGAAGGCTATGATTCTTGCATACTTACACGCACAGAGTTTCTAAATAGGTAGCAGAGAGCAAAGGGAGCCATATGGTGCTGTCTGACATGAGGAAAATTAGGCCACCAATGTTGTCTATATATTGTCACGGCCACGGCCACCTGCTTTGTTTTGCTTCCACGGGGCTGAGCTAGTTGCGACACACCACCAACACCACACCTAGTACTCCATCCTATTCCGTCACAACTTTACACCGTAATGAGAATAATAGCTGCATGAAACAAACTTGGTAACCCCCTCGGATTCACCTCCGGACCTCTCGGAGGCGACGCGTGAGGAACGCTGGTATTGTCAGTCAAGTGTAGGTGGCAGCGCTCCAGTGAATTTTAAAGTTGTTTGGTTTTAAAAGGAACCGCAACGGGGGTTTGGTGCTGGCTACTCTTCGTGCTCATACAGATGGTTAAACTGGGCAACGCCATGCCGTTTTTTTATTTTTTGTCCTTGACTTTGGGAGATTACGAGGGGTAATGCCAAAGCCCACACACAGTGGGAAACTCATACCACTTTCAAGCGGCTTCCAATTTTTATTTGTATTTATTTATTTTTTAACCCGAGCACCCGCTCCTCAGAAACTCGCCTCTTTTTTTTTTTTTGCTGAACTAACAGTTACAGTCACCGGGGTTACCCGGAACATGGGACCACCTGGATGCATTCTTGGTGCATTGTCATAATGAGCTCCTCTTCA
This sequence comes from Gadus chalcogrammus, assembly GCF_026213295.1. NCBI lineage: Eukaryota > Metazoa > Chordata > Actinopteri > Gadiformes > Gadidae > Gadus > Gadus chalcogrammus. The sequence continues at coordinate 13,533,196 of NC_079423.1, read as the reverse complement.
TCATTTACCACACATACATTTGAGCGAGTTGCAAAAAAAAGAAAGAAATATGAAAAAAAAAAAAAAACTGCTGCAAGTTTAAACTACCTCTTCGGTCTGGGAGGGGGTGGTGCGGGTGGGGGGTGTTGGGGGGTGGTGGGGGTACTGAGGTCACATTACAAGCTGCCAGGTTTTCTACCTACGAGGCACATTAAAGCAGACACCACGACAACAACCAACTGTCTCCCCCACACTCTCTCCGAGGCATTTTAGTTTTTGTTTAAATAATGGTTTCAATTTTTTTGATCTGTGGACTCAGCAAGCCTCTGTGGTTCTGTTGATCCGCACTGGACCAAACTGCCACGCTCGTTTGGCAGACAACACTTAGGCTACAGCTGCTGTGTGTGTGTGTGAGAATGTGTGTGTGTGTGTGTGTGTGTATATGTGTATGAATGTGCGTGTGATTGAGTGTTGGTGTGTGTGTGTGTGTGACTGTGTGTGTATGTGTGTGTGTGTGTGTGTGTGTGTGTGTGTGTGTGTGTGTGTGTGTGTGTGTGTGGTGTGTATGTATGTGTGTGCACGAGTGTGTATGTATTTGATTGCGTGTGTGCGTGGGTGTGCGTGTGATTGCGTGTGTGCGTGATTGTGTGCGCGTGTGTGTGTGCGTGTGCGTTTGTGTGTGTGTGTGTGTGCGTGTAGCTACGGAGATTGTCCTCTGTCTCATAGGCTTGTCCTTGACTTGTTTGATGCCAGGATGGACTGCCAGGGCCACGCACCACCAAGCCTATTTATTTTTTTAGCTTTTAAAGGACACACCTAACACACACAGAAAAGCTATTAATATGTATTAGAGGGGAGGGGGGCTGGGGGTGGAAATTGTCTATCTGTGAATGAGGTTAGTGGTGACGGCCTTGCATATGTTTATTGAAGCAATCAGAATGGAAATTGCCACATATTTTTATATGCAACAATAACCAACATTTTAACAAAAGGTTGCTTTCGGTTTGTGGTAAAGGTTTGTGGACAATATGTTTATGTACTCTCTCCATTCCCAGAAAATGTTTGAAAACCTTTTTTGGTCCAGGAGGGATGTGAGTCGGGAAGTGTGGGGGAGTGTCAGTGGTGTTGATGGCGGGGTGTCGGTGGTGATGGAAGTGGAGGTGGTGGAGGTGGTGGAGGTGTTGGCGGTGGGGGTGATGATGGTTGAAGAAGCAGTGGTGGTAATAGTAGTGGTGATGGCGGCACGCTGGTGATGGTGGATAAGGTGATGGCGGTGGCGGTGGTGTTTATTTTGGAGGTAGAGGTGATGGTTTATAGCGGTGAGATGGTGGAGGGGATAGTGACAGTGGAGTTGATGGTGGTGGTGGTGATAGCGTCTTTTTTTTCAACTTTTTAAAACTTTTTTCTTGCAGCCCAAGGAAAGATAAACTGTGCGTTGTGCGTGTTGCTCTAGAGCAGCAGGCATGTGTTATAAGCGGGATGCGTGGGCTGCTGTTTTTCCTTGTAGGGGTCCACCCGCGACGAGAGCGGCAATGAAGTGTTATGACAATCACGTTTCAATTATTTGTGAGAAAACCGTAGCCGTGGCACTCTCAGCGTATCGCACCTTCACTCGTTTCGGGGGCGTCATTTCTTTTAGGAACGGTGAGTCACGCTGATCATTTAAAAGTAGGACCTCCAAATGATTGCGCCTGCCGACCGACCGGTCGACTCAGAGGATTCGTCTTTAAACAGCACAACCCACATTTTGTTCCACTTCCCCGGACACACATGTGCTTACGCTGATGTCAAGAGAACATTCTTCTCGGTGACGGAAAGCAGACTTGTCTTTCCGTGACATTTAGTTTTTGTTTTCTTCTTTTTCTGTTTTTTTTTTTTTCGTGGGGGGACGGGGGGGTGTTTCAAATTAATGTTTCAGCACCGTGATAAACTCTCAACAAGGTTGCATGGCTTCACTGATTAACAGTGGAGTGAACTGTCAGGTCCGCTTGGCAACAACTCATAGGGTACACCCACACTCTTCCCACCCCCAGGCTCTATCTTTCAGCACTGGGGAGAGGGATGACGGTTGGTGTGTGTGGTGAGTGTTTGGGTGGGGAGGGGGGGGCATGCTCACAACATAGGGTTTTATTACCTGGGAAATGAATGATCTCTTGGAAGAACAGAGGCAATGGATGCGCCATCTGCAAGAAATCACTCTGGGAAGAGGAGAGGAGCCATCGTAGCTGCTCTGTAACCGTCTAATCAGCCACAGCTCTCATGTAGAAGTGAATCAGTGAGTTATTTCAGTTTAATCTGTTTTTTGGTGTAAACAAACAATGACAAGTCGGCTGTGATTGAGGACGTTTTTGCAATTTATGTTTATAATTTCATGATTTGTGTGTCCTTACCAGATCTGTTTGTGTCTTATCATTGATATGTCTATTACAGGCTGTAAAAAAACAAGGAATATAATACATAATATACATACATTTATAAATAGTCAAATAATTTAAGGAATACCTGCTGGTTAAATGTGTGCAATTCTGCTGACATTTTTCGTATTTGCAAATATTTCTATAAATAAATTTGACGTAGTAAAAGTAAAAAAAGAGAAAGCAAAACCGTTGATGAGATGCAGGCCTAGTTTCTATGGCATGGCAGAGACAGTTGAAGACAATTGGCTGAGAGAGTGGAAGACTTAACCAATGGCATCGCTAGGGTTTTGTCTCTTGGTGTGCACACGGGCCAATCGTGAATCCAGAGGCTCATGCACCCCCTGTTGCAAGGTTTTAGGATTTTCTTCTCACTGCCGTTGCTCAGGCTTCGCCATATGGGGACTCTTAGGGCCAGATTATGACCGAAAATACCACAGATTCCACAAGGCCATGAGGCAGGAGTTTAGTGTGCAGCAGGACCGTGTGGTCACGATTTGCCCACACCGTGAAGCAGGCTTTGGGAGATGTGTGTGGACGCTCTGAGAAATGAATGGATGTACTTTAACGCATTTGCACTGTTGGTGAAATGTGTCCATCGAGATGTGAAAGGATTATTACGGGCTATTGTTACGGGTTAAGGGCTTTAACTGTAAATGTCTACTGTTACTGTAACTGTTAATTGGATTTGGTCATTTTGAAAGACAAACGTTTTGAAACCCAATGAATTTTTCTAGAAGGTAAAAAGAATTGTTTGAGGAATTTACTCTGATCATAATATATCAAATTGATTATTAACACACTTTTTTCATATTTTACAGGTAAAGGAAATATAAAACTGTAGGCTTAGACTAGAATAAACCTCGGGCTCAATAAACCAGTGCTGATAACCATACCACCCTTAGCAATCCCAACTCTATGGTATGCCCCAAAAATATTCCCCCGTTTTACATATTCCCAACACTCATTCCCCCAATCCATGTTTTCCTTTTTGCCAACCTGCTACCTGCAGGCAGAGACTAGGGGAGCTCGCTCATATTTTCATACTGTACAACATCTCTCTTCCAAAACCGGGGAGGCCGATGAACAGAGCAGGTCCCCACCCCCCTCCGACCCGACCCAAACCCAAAGACCCCGGGACCCTCTCCTTTGTGGGGCAAACAAACGGTGGTGACTGGGAGCCGAGCTCTGAATAGTTAATTCCCCTCCGCAGTAGGACTGTTTGCTAAACAGTGGGGTCCTCGGCAGTTCACTTTTTCTGCACCACTGCCACTGCACCCTTGGGGAGAGACAAGTGTACGCTTCAGTCAGACTTAAGATGTGCCTTCTGCTCTTAGAGCTAAGAGAGAGAGAGAGAGAGAGAGAGAGAGAGAGAGAGAGAGAGAGAGAGAGAGAGAGAGAGAGAGAGAGAGAGACACACACACACACACACACACACACACACACACACACACACACACACACACACACACACACACACACACACACACACATACACACACAGTGTGCAGATATTGGAAGGAGAGGGGTAGGGGGAAGTTTTTCTTTTGCCTTTTCAGCAGAGCGAAGAGGGAAAAAGCACATAGTACAAAAGAAGGGAAGCAAACAACCGTCTCAGTAGTGCGCCCCTCCTTTAAAAGGCCACTATTTATCGTTCGGAATATGACCGTGTTATTTTTTTATTACATTTGTTTGACAATGCACACAACAAGAGACAACGTTTTGCTAGTGTTAACGGCCCTACACGCACGCTCACACTCACACACACGCACTGATAAACCAACAACAGACAAAAATAAATAAAAAAAAAGATGCATTTAGTTTTAGAGTCTAAATGTAGCTCCCTCCCATTTTCTCTGAAGCGCCACTCCCCACCTCCGGTATACGGTGGTCTTTCATCATGCATAGAGGAATAATATATTGCCGGGTGATGCGCCACAGCCAGCCTCTGCTGGCAGTGTGTGTGACAGCCACTTTGATCTCACCGTGAGGGGTTGAAGCTCCGGGAGAAATTATCAATGAGGTGGGGATAGAGAGCACAGGTTCTGGAGAGAGGGCTGTGCCTCTGTGTGTGTGTGTGTGTGTGTGTGTGTGTGTGTGTGTGTGTGTGTGTGTGTGTGTGTGTGTGTGTGTGTGTGTGTGTGTGTGTGTGTGTGTGTGTGTGTGTGTGTGTGTGTGTGTGTGTGTGTGTGTGTTTGTGTGTGTGTGTGTGTGTGTGTGTGTTTGTGTGTGTGTGTGTAGGTGTAGGTGTGTGTGAGTGTGTGTGGGAGCGGGGGGACTATGTGCGGTTTTTGTGGAAGGGGTGTGTGTGTGTGTGTGTGTGTGTGTGTGTGTGTGTGTGTGTGTGTGTGTGTGTGTGTGTGTGTGTGTGTGTGTGTGTGTGTGTGCGTGTGTGTGTGCGTGTGTGTGTGTGTGCGTGTGTGTGTGTGTGTGTGTGTGTGAAAATGTGTCTAGTATGGGTGAAGTATGTGTGGGTGCACGTGTGTGCAAGAGGTGTATGTGGGTGTAGGGGTGAGGGGGGGATAATTATTATTGGCCTATCCAATTAGACATGATGAGACATTTATTATTCAGGGCTACTGGCTGCAGCTCCACGTGTGTGTGTGTGTGTGTGTGTGTGTGTATATTTGTGAGTCTGTGTATTTGTGTGTGTGTGTGAACATTAATAAATAAATACGATGCAAAAAAACAAACAAAACACCTGTCAGAATATTTATAGAACCCCTCTTCTCTTTATGGTTTTCGTCCATTGTGACCAGTTCCAAAAAGTTCCCAGATGAATCGTGAAATATTTCCAACTTTAAGGGCAGGAATTCCAGAGCAGCCACTTTCATTGGAAACCCTTTCACTCTATTTTAAGCAAGAGGGCAGTGCAGGACATCCCTACATTGGAACGCTTCCACTCTGATGCATTTCACTCTTGATGTTGAGGACGCTCTGTGAATACCTCTTTGTGTATCTATACACGTGGGCGCAAATTGATTTCTAAGAAAACACTATTTGTTTGAATTCGTACAGTACATAGTATTTTTTTGTCATCATAAAGCCATTCTTTAATTATGGTATTCTGTATATATGATGCACTCCTAGACATTAAATACTGACATCAAATATGCTTTGATAAATAATAGGAAAATTGTATTTAAAAAACATTGGGTAGATATACTTTCAAATGTAGTCCAATAATAAAAATAGCAAGCATATCGATAGCTATTACTATCACCCCATAAATAACTATGTTATGTTACAATTTGTGTCATGATTAACACTGCAACAGTAACAATCTCCTTCTATTAATCAAAATAGTGACATTAAATGTCCAATTGAAAGTGGGTGTAAACGGATTTATTCTAATGACCAATTGGGGACGAGAGGATGGAACAAAAATGAATGCTTATCCGAACCACCTCGGACAAGATGGTGGCGGCGTAAATCCCCCTCTTAATGAAGACTATGTGAAGGCATAATGAAGTTGAACAAGCCGAATACATTTGTCGGATCCACCTAGACAATGTGCCTGTCGTAGGCCCATCATGGCTCAGAATAGCCTGGATCCTGATCCTACAGGCTTGTGCAGTCCTGATGACCTGTAAAAAGTTCCACCATAAATATCTCTAGATGTGTTAAAAGTGTACAGAGAGTGAGTCCAGATGAACGACACACATCTGGTCTTTGTCGAAATAAATGATCATTTTTTTCACGATGGAAAACAAAGCGAAGAGCCAAGCAAAGTGCATTAATCCCCTTGCACTGTGCAACGTCCCAG
>NC_079423.1:13404537-13524537 GCF_026213295.1 Gadus chalcogrammus | reverse complement strand
TATGATGTGAGTGTGTGTGTGTGTGTGTATGTACGTGTGTGTGTGTGTGTGTGTGTGTGTGTGTGTGTGTGTGTGTGTGTGTGTGTGTGTGTGTGTGTGTGTGTGTGTGTGTGTGTGTGTGTGTGTGTGTGTGTATCTGTGTCTGTGTGTGTGTGTGTTAAGCCGCGAGTGTGTGTGTTAAGTACCTAATATGATAATTATTGAAAACTATTAGGGACATTGCACAAATGTCCGTTTAATTTCTGTTCTTATAATGGGAAAAAAATCCTACAATAATTCCATCTTTGTGCATCACTAGCTCTCTAAATTATTTTTGCAAAAAATGCTTTGTGCTAAATTTGATTTAATGGTACACCTTAACAAGATATTAAATATGTGGAATATTGTAAAGTGCATCAACAAAATGTAATATAAAAATACGTTGTGTGTGTGTGTGTGTGTGTGTGTGTGTGTGTGTGTGTGTGCGTGTGTGTGTGTGTGTGTGTGTGTGTGTGTGTGTGTGTGTGTGTGTGTGTGTGTGTGTGTGTGTGTGTGTCTGTGTGTGTGTGTATGTGCTTGCATTTAGGCCTACTTGTGTTTGAGTATGCTTGTGTGTGTGTGTATGTGTGTGTGTGTGTGTGTGTGTGTGTGTGTGTGTGTGTGTGTGTGTGTGTGTGTGTGTGTGTGTGTGTGTGTGTGTGTGTGTGTGTGTGTGTGTTTGCATTTAGGCCTACTTGTGTTTGCGTGTGTTTGTGTGTGTGTGTGTGTGTGTGTGTGTGTGTGTGTGTGTGTGTGTGTGTGTGTGTGTGTGTGTGTGTGTGTGTGTGTGTGTGTGTGTGTGTGTGTGTGTGTGTGTGTGTGTGTGTGTGCATGTACCCATGTGTGTACATGCACTGTACAGCCGGTGTGCCCGCCTTGTGTACACCTCCAATACAACCTCAAACATGTCTGTCAACTTCCCCCAGCTACCTATCTACAATGGTGATTGCGAGAAGAAAATAAAGAAAGAAAAAAAAAAGGGGGGGGGGGAGGGAGTGTGTGTTGCAAATGCAGATGGTTATTGACAGAATGGGAAATGGGTAGCAACGCTGGACTGTACTCCCAGTTTTGCTTTGCCTCCTTCTTGTTATTTGTGCCATTGCCCCCGCAGGGCACGCTGTCAGGAGCAGATAAACCTTTTCATGAGCTGCACTGAATTGGCTCCTATTATCCAAGGTGTGGAGTTGCTCGATGGTGGTGGTGCTGGTGGGAAGAACACCTTATCCCTCGCCTATCAGTCCACCAGTCACTCTCTCTCTCCCTCTCCCTCTCCCTCTCTCTCTCTCTCTCTCTCTCTCTCTCTCTCTCTCTCTCTCTCTCTCTCTCTCTCCCTCTCTCTCTCTCTCTCTCTCTCTCTCTCTCTCTCTCTCTCTCTCCCTCTCACTCCCTCTCTACCTGGAATGCCGAGCCACCAGGTCCCAACCCTGCTCATTACTACCCCTCTATTTCCCAATACAATTTGTTTCTAATACATACGCTTATGACAGGGAAGGCCAACAGTGTTCATAACTCAATGTACAATGCACATATACCCACAAAATATTAGCATTGCACACCTCACCCACAACCCCCCCCCGGAAAAAAAAATCTAGAATATCCCCATAACGCCAAGCTTGGAAATACATAAAAAAGATTTGCTTATGGAGGCAGAATGCCAGCTACCATAAACCTTAAATTTGCAATCAGGGAATAGAAACCAATGGAATCTTTGCAGAGGCTCTCTTGTGGCTTTTCCCCCCGTGCTCCCAGTCTTCCGTCTGTGATTGCGAAAGCATCGCATCATCCCGACATTGTTTGCCTAAAACGTTAACATTCTTGGTGCTGCAGTCGAGGGGTTTATAGCGGTCGTGTTCAAAAGGGGAAAAACTTCCGTGTGCCGAGAGCCGAGAGCCAGAGCTGTGGTTGCGTGTATTTACCAGAGAAAGGAGGCTTTGCTCATTGAAATGGACAGAGACGTAGCTACTCCCATAATTATGTTTAACACTTCATGTCAATTATCCAGACAGGATAAACATTTATTTCCCTTTTAAATTTGTTTAAAGGGGTGACTCGTCAAACATAGGGTCTTTATTTTTTCCAACAAAAAGGGTTGTAGGCCTACTGTTCCCTGAATGCAAATGTGGGAAACATACCATTCCTTCCAACCAGACTGCAGATAACATTGGTCAAATAAAGACACAAGTCATGAATTCTACCTTGCATTATGAACAAAATAGTATTGAAAGCAATTGAAACCATTGTGAACATTATCCAATATATATTCATAACATCCGTGCATGGTGTTTTTCCTCTAATGTGAGCATGTCTGTGATTACGCGATATAGCTGTTTAATATCGCCAATAGCCATGAAATAGCGATGATCACGGATATCCCAAAATTACCAATTCCTTTGCGTTATTGTGGGTCATAAGTGAGAATAAGCCTTACCATGTGAGACAATCCTAGCTGAAGAAAAAACATCCCAAGCCAATCCTCCTCTTAATGTGCAATCCACAGGTTCAGAAAATCGCTAATTGGATAATCCAAATTGTTTGAACCATACTGGCTCTTCTCAGTAACTACAGTTTTCAAGGTGGACCAACTCAAACAACTGATAAACAGCTCATTTCATTTGTCAGACAGAACAAAAGGAAAATAAGAAAAATGAAAGGTACAAATTAGAGACAAAACAAACTATATACATTGTTTGTGTGAATGTTTTTTAGTTAGTTTCGGGAAGGCAGCCCTTATATGCCTGAGAGGAAGTAGATTCGTACAAATATGTAAAATAAATAAAGTACAGCCATATTTCATGCACTGACAGATGTATTGTCAAAAGAACAGGAATTAAAGCAGCATATGTTGTAAATTGTTGTTGAATGGCTCTTACATGCAGAGACACTGTTAGAAGTATTACGCATTAACACTCAAACAAAATAATCTGCCCTAACAATATAATCAATATCGGCTGTCAAACGCACACAGAGCCAAACAATGTAAGAGTCGTAAATGACAATTTAACTGAAGAACAAACAATATGGGAAGCCCTATTGCTGACAGGTACCCAGTTGGTTCGATATAAAATTAACTGCCTGAAAGAAGCAGAGGTAATATAATCCACATCCGTCATCAGCTTCTGTGTTTAGGCCTTTGATCAGCTAATTCTTGCGTGAGTGTTTGTAATTATACCACGACACGTTTATGCTTGGTTTATGGAATTGTTATCAAAACATGAGGCATACGGCTGTGGACTCTTTTAAGCCTTTCCAGGTAATGACTTTGGGACAAAGTTTGTATTTTTTTATATATATATATATATATATATATATATATATATATATATATATATATATATAAATAAATAAATAAATTACCTGAAATAGTTGAGTTAATAACATGCCGGTCGTTTTGGCACCTTGAAAGATCTTGATTTCTCAGGAATGTAAAACCAAACAAACCAACAAATGCTTTAGCGCTTTGGCTCATCTTCTGAAGTGGTCAAAGTCTTGCATTTGAAATGACTGGCTGGGCTCCAAGATAATGTTTACCACAAACGCTGTGGCATTTGTTTACCACTTTGAAATCCAAAGTAATAAGAAAATTGAGCCAGAAAAGTACCTTTTCTAATGCAGGCTATTCACTTAAAAAATAAAATAAAATAAACGATTTCCTATTAAATGTATGTTTTTTGTGCCAGATAATATTTTAGGTAAAGATTTTTCCAGTGCTTGGTTTTTTTATATTAAAATAAAATAGTCAGAGTAAAGGAAAAAAATGCATTTTTCTTGTGTAACTTTCTGAAGATAGATAGACTTTCATGAGAATCAAAATGTGAATTGTTCAAGGATGCTATCTCAAACTATTTATTCGCTTACCGTCATTGTGAAACATAAACATCTGACATAAAAGTATAAATAATTGTTTCATTGTTTAAGACCAGTGGTTCTATTCCTGATATCGGTGTCAATAGTAATTCAAGAGATTTTGGATTCCACACCATACAAGGGGAGCGTTAGGCACTGTGACAGTGAATCTCTCCCTCAAGCCAAGTGTCTAATGACTCTGTTTATGTGGAGTATGGAACAAATAGAGCCAAAGATGGATGCCTGATTTACTGTAGCACTGTCTGTGGAATTTTGGACTGCTTAAAGCAAGTTAACAAAGCCATCTGTTTGGGCCTATGAGCCGTGGCTGATTAATATATCCACGGAATGAAAATGTCACAGTGGAACTTAAGTCAAGAGCAATGCATCAACACCTACTTGATTATTCCACTAGTTCAAAAGACTTAACTTTCCCCCCCCCCCCCGCTAAAAAGTAAAAGTCATTACGAGGAAACAGGTCGTTACGAGGATCTGAGGTGTCATGGGGGGCATTTGTTCCAAGTTTAAAAAAAAATTACAGTTCGTTAGCAAGCACTGAGTAAATACACCCGTTTTCTACCGGGCCATTGCAAGGTAGTTTTAATCTTATTAGCATTTAGATGAGCATGCTCACTGACATATTGCTCCGGACACAAGATAAAAACAAAGCTGAAATCGTTGACTTTGTACGAAACCACTCACAACCGCTCCGATAAAACGCAGCCGGATTTACCTACACGGCGCATCCATGCAATTTGAATTATTTCAATTCAATTTAACTGCATTTTCCCGCCCTTTCAAGCACCAAAACAACATTCAAAGTACTCAGCGACTTTCTATTTGGACTAATAATCCAGAAAACAGATTTCCCTCTCAGACCAGTAAGACAAGCGTCATTGATAGTTAAAGGAAGACATTAGCATGAGTCGCTGGTTAATGGCATTGTTTAATGGTGTGTTCACTTTGTTAATATGGCTGACAACACAGGCACATTATGCTCGCAACTTTGAGTTGTTTTGAGTTCAACATGCAAGCACTTTAAAGTGGGCCTATATGTTTCCTGTTGTTGTCTTTTTTAGGCATTTAAGGCACTAATTCAAACCGTTCTATTTTTAAAAAGTATAATCAGAGAGATCAAAAGTAGAGAGGAAGAGCCTTGAAGTGGATAGATTGAGTTGAGTGAGAACATTAAGTAAAACATCCGTATTCATATTAGCCATTGATAAGGGGCTTAACGTTTCCCTCTGTCCCTGAGTTTTAACTACTCTGTTTAATAGAAAACAAATGGGGGGAGCGAGAGTGTGTTTGTGTCTCAAACGGACCGAGGGAAGAACACAGCAGAAATGCATTCGGAAGGCACCGGAATCCTCTAAGGTAAACCTTTGAGATAATTAGCATAATCTGTCCAGGATGAGTTCACTTCCCAACGGTTAATTAACAGATCCTCTGTCAATGATCGAATGTTCATGGTTGAAATGGTCTGCAGTCGGCGTTGGAAAATATATAAACGTGTCTGACAACGCTGTCTACTTCCTGATTACCAGCCCTTTCTATGGCCATTAGAGACATTGTGTATCTCACATTGCTTTTCAATCATGGTTCAATATGCCTAGTCCTAATTGTAGGCTAAGAGACTCCAATGCAGCGCCCTTTAGTTTAGTTTTATAATTATTTATTTTTTTGCGTATTCAGATCCTCTTTAAAAATCACAGTGCACTCAACCTTGAGATGGTGATCAATAATTCAGACACATCATCGTCTCATGCTTTAGCTGTCTCAAATTGTGAAGACTGTGTGTGTGTGTGTGTGTGTGTGTGTGTGTGTGTGTGTGTGTGTGTGTGTGTGTGTGTGTGTGTGTGTGTGTGTGTGTGTGTGTGTGTGTGTGTGTGTGTGTGTGTGTGTGTGTGTGTGTGTTTGTGTGTGCCTATCCATTGGATAATGTTGCACTGTGTCACATCCACCACCTCACCGTCGCTGGTCAGAGTTAGTGCGGCTAGCCTCGATGGATAAAGGCTGAACTAAGGACACATTCTTTAATGATCTACAGTCCATTATCGCTATCATGGAGTATAGCACCCCAAAATCTAAATCAGTAAACTACTGTGCATCTTTCTCTTCACTTAGAATTACTAATTACATTTCATTCAAAGCAACGTACATAGTGTTGCTTAGATATACAAATACATCAGATACATGTCATTACAGAGAGGGTAGGGCTGAGGTCGACTGCAGACATTGGGGTTCCAACCAGAACCTTTTGTCTGGGAGCCAGAAACCCTGACACCTAGACTATCCTGCACATGTCTGGCTGGGAGAGATTTCTGATGCCTTGCTGCTCCTCTTACTGTGCAATCACAAATACACTTTCCTGAATCAATTTACACTCAAATACCCAAGATGCTATAGTTGGACATTTTACTCTGAGCCAACGGCTTTAAGAAGGAGCTATGGCTATTTCCTATTGACTCATACTATATAACAGTGAATAACATTGTCAACTGAGTTAACAATTGGGTCACGTTTGAAACTGGTGATATTTACTTCCAAATAAAAAAAAATTAAAAGAGAAGTGCAGGGTTATATTATAGATTATTCTTATTCTTATCCCCACTAACTAGATATGATTGTAATAAAACTTTAATTTGCCTTGTTTTGCCAACACTGACTTTATCCTTTGGATCATAATACAAATTAATGTTCCCCAACCAATTTGGGTTGTCTATCCTTAATTTGTAGCACAAGATTGGATAAAAATAAACTATTTCCCACTTTATTTTTTATCATCATGCAAGCTTGTAGTGTTCATTATGCATTCTGATATTGGTGCACTTTTGAGCCAAGAATATTTCACTGATGTAATGCAATCACATGTATAGCTCTCTCTCTCTGAGAAGTTTGGCTTCAGTTACAAGCTCTTAGCACTCCAAAAAAAGTGGTGTACTTGCCTCTTCTTCGACTCTGTCCAGCACTTGCAGCAGCAGAACCAGTCTGTTGTCTCAGAAACTCCAGTAGTACTATATGGAAAGAAAAAAAATGAAAAAAAAAAAAATTATGTACATGCATATTCATGAGGAATTTCAAGGTGGGAATTATTTGCGTGTAATACAGTGTCACAAAACTGGCCTTCAAACTTTGTAATGTTTGCTGGGGGATAATAAACACAACATTAAGTAGATTACATTGAATGTAAACATACTTTATGTGCGGCGCTGAATCCAAAAGGGAATAATGTATCTTTGTCTATTCCACAATCTTGTTTAGTCTCCTTGAAACTAAACCATGCTTAACATGAGTAGTCACGCCACAATAATGCCATCCTGTTACACTGTGGGAATGTTTTTTATTTATTTTTTGCTTCCCTTGGGCTAATGTTTGGATGGCGGAGTGAAAAATTGCCATGATTTCTGACCAATGAATCGTGTTACACTTGCTTTACTGCATTTCATTAATAATCTGCCCGCCAAAGGTAATTAGCGCAGGGGTTTACACATATTTCTACCATCAGGGTGCACAGTAGGTTCACAGTTGGCTGAGTGAGTTTAAGGTTATTAAATTAGGCCCAAGGTAAGCCGATAAAAGATGCTTCACTCGGGCAGGTAGGAGTGATAACATGTTTTGCAATTTATCATCGGAAAAAAATCCTAAAAATCTATAATTAAACAAAGCCATTATTATTAAAGTAAGATCCTATTCATACTTGTAATGAATTCCCAGTTGCAGCGTCCTGAATGTGTATGGCGGCTGTATGTCTGAGTCAAGTGGAGTAGCCTACTAATTTCAAACCCATTCCTAAAACATGACCTCGACACCGTCGCAGTGCAGACTAGAAAGGAGTGAGAAAGAAAGAGAGAAAGAAGGAAAGAAACAATGCAACAGAGAGTAAGACAGATCAATTAGCCTCAACTTCCTTTCTGAGTTTGTCATCATGAGTGATGTAATGCGACTTTGATGTGAGGCATACCTGGTCCGACTGGGAGGACGACGTGCAATTTGAGTTCTAAACAGGATTAAGCCATGATGAGGTAGCGATTAGTTGAGAGTATTAATAATCTTCTTTGATCAGAAAGATTTAAACATTTAAACAACGGTTTTACAAGTGTATCCCCAATCGCTTTTTCTCTAGGCCTACCTCTAAAATGGAGTTCTGAGCCACCAAGCCAGTACATTATCATACAACGTCCCTTTAAAGGACTGTGTATGATAAGTGATAACACAATGTGTGATAACGATAATGTGCTGGGTTTCAGGGTCACAAATGGAGTCACTGGCATGGAGTATGCACTAGCTTCATTACATGTTTGGGATAAGCAGTGTATTGACCATTTTTTGTGTGTAATATGAAGTAATGTCCACTCTTTTTCCCATTGAGAAGAACCTTCCAGTCATGAAAACGCACACGTTTTGTTCAATAACGGATAAAACCGTTATTCACTCACCTCGTTGAGGCTTATTTCCAAGGCTGGCGCTAACCTGCGTTGAATGGCGTCCTGAATGACCCGTGGTGCGTTCAGAGCTGCGTTAAAGAAAAACACAATACGGCTTCTCAACGTTGCGTGTAAAGTTAACAGGTTGTCGCAACAGCCCCGGGGAGTTGCTCCAGGTTACTCAAATAGTTTTGTATCTCACCCCATTTGCGCTTGTTGTTGATACTGACGGGTCACTTTAGAGACAAAGGCCCTACAATGCATCATTGGCTACCCTTGGAGGCGTTGGCGAAATTAAACATTGAAAGTCAGTGAGCTAGAAAGGCGGGTACACAGGTGTCAGTTATATTTATTAGTTATGCCAACATGGCACTCCCAAAACTGTCATTCAAACGTTTGCCATACAAAGGAGGAATAAGTAGGTTAACACTTTTGAAAACTTAATATTAGTGGGTTCTTTCAGCCCATACAAATGTAGGCATATACATTTCCAATAGGCAGGAGTACACTTCCATGCCAATCACCAAAAGTTAAATAACAGCTAAGTTTCAATCTTGTACCATGTCCAGTTCTATTGAGTTGTTAACCTCATAAAAAACAGCTAGGTCTACTAATGTTTTATCAGTTCCTGGCACGAGTTGAAGTACACCCCAAAGGCATAGCTGTCTGTTTCACAGTAAACTCACTAAACAGACGTAACCGGTGGCTCTCCCGTTGATATCCTCTGTGTCACAGCCAATCAACTTTGTGGCATTGAAAGTGATTCATAGTTTTCAGATGCAAGGGACAAGATAAAAAAAATTATTTAGATATTTAGAGGAGGAGGGTGAAAGAGTTGTTGATTACAGTGATTTTCTATTTCTTTGTGCAATATGCCTGATGATCATGTTTTCATCTGGGAATTGCTTGGTGTTAAATGGCAGATTGCTCATTTTCTGAACATTAAAAAAAAAAACAGTGCGATCACAGATGGGAAAACTGGACGTCTCTTCTGGTCAGACGACAGACTCTGTTGGATCGTAAAGAATCCTGATAGCTTGTTATTTATTCATTCATTGCTTTATTTTTTTATTTCTTCAGAATCAAACACATTGCAATGACACTTCTTGGGTATAAGCACGTCAATGGCAAATTAGACTATCAAATGATATGTATTTTGAACAATAATAAATATAAGTTCAGATGCTTGATTACAGAGTGAAGTGTGTTTTGAATGGTCTCAGCCTCACTTGTTTCAGCGTCCGCTAAAAGACGAAACATAAATTGAAATATAGTAGATAAAATAGTTGTTGCAATTTAATATGGATGAATGCCATTCAATAGTGATCGTTATAGAAGGCATGTCTTGTAAGTTTTATCTGTTATTTTTATTATATTAAATCTGAGGCTAGTTATTAAAATAACAAAACACTAAAAGGACCACAAAAAATCTAAACCAGGTATGTGAAATGATTGACATCCCAAGAATACCTCAGTAATTACAGTTTGAGTTGTAAGCTGCCTTTCTGTGCGTCCATCGCTGCCATCAGATTGCTGCTTGTGGAAAGCCTCTGCACCACTGAGCACAAACTTTAATTAGAACAGTGTGTTTTTTGAAGTTCGACTGGTCATTATCTGGCCAACAGAACGAGGACATTTTTCAGATTTTACAGGGAGAATGTGGACTCCCAGCCCCAGCAGATATGAATCAAATAGTCACACAGATGGTTGCATTTGATTCCAGAAATTATCTAGTCTCCCTTGACACAGCTGCGAAGCCTTCTCTCACCTTTTTAATAGCACTGTGAAATTACTTGCTAGTATATTCTGGGGGAAAAAATAATTTCATTTAGGGAAGTCTGTCCAACACCATGATACACTCATCATGCCCTTATTAAATCTTATCAGCAGCTAATAATTTAATTTGATTAAATATTGTATTGATGGTAAAAATAATTGTTAACAGCTAAATGGTTAAAATACACCAATATCTCATGTTATATGCCTATCTCTGTGCGTATGTCAAAAACACTTTGGGTAATATTGTGTATTCTAGTCCTTATTATCCGATTCCCCTCTAAAAGATACTCTATATTTAGGTACTTTATTTAGGCTAGAAAAAATTCTAGACTTTTACTCTGTAGCTCTTGACTTTCTATGTGGTACTATGTAGGTAATCAATAGTGGCAGCGGGGAGAAGAGCACCCTTGCAATGTGTGACAGTTTCTTCTGTTGGACTGCCTCAAATTATAACAGTCAAAACTATCACAGAACAATTTGTAAATCTGTTGAGGGGTAATAACACCTGTATAGTCACTGTTAGCACGAGCTTCACTCTTGGTCCCTTCCTGCGGCTCCTCCTTTCTTTCTTTTTTAATTGCTAGGGAAAATCCCTAGCAAAGATATCATAAGACGTATACCTCTCGATGAGATGGTATGCATCATTTTAGTTTATTGAGGAACAATATTCGCTGCTTCCATCAAAGCAGTCGTACTTAATGCGAGAATTACTCAGTTGTAGCTTACGGTGGTCAAACGTATGGCTTCATCCCAGGACATGATCAGACCGACGAGTTAGATTTTTGTCTTCCAGCAATATTCCTGATTATTTATAATAAATACCGGCAAATTGCCCTCATAGAATCCCATTAGGCACTCAAGTTGAGTAGAAAAGGAAATGAGAAAAGCTGGAAAATGGACAATATTTCCGTGGAATCAGACTGCTGCAGCTTTAATGACCCAGATGGGAGCTGAGGTTTAATTGAGATTTGTAGGATTACACCGTGGCGTAAGCAATACACGTAGAGGTAGTTTAAATGTCTTTTAGCATACATTTTCTTATGTTTAAAATAGATAAAATGGTTTGGCCTCACACCAGCTCTGCCTGCTATTAAAATGGCAGATTTTTTTGAAATGTGTGGTAAAAAATCGAAATGTTGCTAGATTGATGAATTGATTGATCATTTGATATATCCGTCAATTTTATATAATTCCTATTTAAATTGTATTTTTTTCTTTATAGAGCAATTATTGTTTAAGAGCAGAAGGGTGAGTTGTGTTACCAAGCTGAGTTAGGAGTACACAGCACCATGGGTGTCAAACTATTCCACTTATGAGATGCATAAAATTTGCTTTGGAATAAGGTGTAAGCTGGTTTACACCCAGATGGTTGCGTGCTATGTTGTACGGAGTCAAATTGAACAGAACAAAGTGTTGTTTAACTGTCTCCCCTGCAGTGCTAAAATAATGACCCGCCTTTGTTATTGCTTCTGCCTTGCTCATCTCTCTGCCTCTCTCTCTCTCTCTCTCTCTCTCTCTCTCTCTCTCTCTCTCTCTCTCTCTCTCTCTCTCTCCCTCTCTTGCTGTCTGTCTCTCGCTGTCTGTCCTTCTCTGTTTCTGTCTTTCAATTTTGCTCTCTCTCTCTCTTTCTCTCTCAATGTCCAATCTCTCTACCTTGTGTTTCTTTTTTGCTATCTGTTTCACTCTCTCGCTCTGCCTCGCTCTACCATTTTTATATTTTTTAGCTAATCCAGGCATGCAGCACAGCAGGGGAAATAGTGCTGTAGCTGGCGAAACAAGAGCATAAATGATTAAAATAGCATTATTAATGAATCTAAAGACATTATGTAAATGGAGGGAGCCCATGTTGAATCTATCAGTGTCCCTTTTTTTTGTCCACTTTTTTTCTCACTTTTCTGTGCATATTTAAAGCACCTCCTAATAGTTTGGATAATGACAGTATGCCACGATGTAGGTAAAGGTGTGGCGATATGTTTGAGGTGTTACTGTCATATGGTTCATAAAATTATATTATATTTATACATATGGTTTCTATAGCACCTTACTTAATATTTATATAGTATCTTAACAAGATTTGGGTTTTCATGGAGGAGCAGGTTTTGTCGTGTCTAAACCATGTTGTAGTTTACCAAAGTCTGTTAAGCAATGGAAAATGGAACAACTGTTGTAAAGTATAGGCAAATATACAATAAATAAAAGAGAAGTAAAGTGTCTTCTGGCACATTTGGTTGTGGAAGGGTGTACAAACCAAACTGCCTTTCGTCAGACTTTAGATTTGGGAGGTTTGCTGGGAGATTGCAGTGAATAATTAAAAAAACAACAACAGCAACCATAAACTCAAGGTCGCAGACGACAAGCTTGACTACCACCACCACCGCCACCTCGTTATTTGGTGTTGGAAGTAGCGTCTGCAGATGGTACGGGATGTCTTGGTTTAATTTGGGTTCGAATGGGGCCCTCCTACGAGACATTTAACGTCAACCCATCTCTTGTTACGTTAAATGCCGTCTCCACTCGTGGAGCCACGCTCATCAGCGCTTGGTGGCTGCTTTCCGCCCGTCTGTGAAATGTGAGCTAATTATCATGACACTGAGCAAGAATGTCACCGCTGATCACCTAAAAAATGTTTAATTACTCCTCTCTCCGAGCAACATTGTCGGTTGGCGAAAGAGTGATTAAATATGATGAGGCGCAACCAAACATAGCCAGCAACTGACGTACAGCGCCACCCCCCCCCCCCCCATCCCCCCATCCCCCCTGCCCCTGTGATCTTTCATAATATTACATCAATTCCCCGGGGGATGATAGCACTGCGTGCACGCCGTAACACCATAACACCATAATTTTCTCTAAACGAGTAAATCCGTCTTGGAGACATATCAGTGCATTTTCCCCTTTTAATCAGTGACCGTCGTTGGCAGCGTTTGTATGCAGTGGCTTTAGAAAAAATAAAGTTGCAGCTTTCAACTGTGACAAGACAACGGGAAAGAAGGAAAGGAAAAAGAGAAGAGGCTCAGCCATTAGTGTCCGCGTTTTTTCTCTCATTTTGACACAGACTCTGACCTCCTGTAATATGAAATCACTGAATCAACAATACCCAGTTTATCTTAGTTACCGCCTCGTAATCTCTGGCAATGGCCACTTTGTGTGGCCTGTCCTTCAAATGTCTGTGGATCTTGCGGAGCTCGCTCTCTCCCCCTCTCTCTCCCTCTCTCCTTGCTTTCACTTTCTATCTTCTCTATCTCTATCTCTCCCTCTCGTGGTTTCATCTGGGTTACACCGTCGCGCCGACCATCGTCCGACTGTCTGACTGTCCATGACACATCTATCCTTATCCCCCACTCCGCTATCATAACAAAATAAATAAATAAAATGCTGGGGGCCCTCCTTGGCTCCTCTGGTTAGTCAAACTGTGATTAATGTCTTCATGGTCTGGTCAAAGTGTCGATATCTTCAACAGCTGGGCCCATCTGTCATGTTTCCCTGCGACGGCACCCTTGAACACAACTCCGGTCCTATAAGCGGGGGCATCCATCACGGCGGTAAACAGAGACGTCTCGGGTGAGCAGCCCCTAACACTTTTCAACTTATACCATAACAGACAAGCAATCATCTCGCGTTGTGTTGTGCCATAGGCTAATGTGGAGCATCAACGCAAGTGTGTCGCCCAGCACCCTGCCACATCCGCCGCCGCTGGGAGATATAGGCATCTGGCTTCCTCGTGAGCAGGGTAACAAACCCCTCATGACAAGCTGTTGCATGGCTCGCTTTTGTGTGTTGAGTTTTCTGTTTGTAAAGCTGTGAAAGTGACCAGATTCGGGCGAAATGACAATGACATCAAGACCAACAAAATAATTTGAGAAATATGGGAATATATAGAAACATGGTTGTGGTGTGTGTTTGTATGTGTGTGTGTGTGTGTGCGTGTGTGTGTGTGTGTGTGTGTGTGTGTGTGTGTGTGTGTGTGTGTGTGTGGGTGTGTGTGTGTTTGTGTGTGTGTGTGTGTGTGTGTGTGTGTGTGTGTGTGTGTGTGTGTGTGTGTGTGTGTCTGTCTGTCTGTCTGTCTGTCTGTATGAGTGTCAATGTGTGTCAATGTGTGTGTGTGTTGGTACAAGTGTGTGTGTTTCTCTGTGTGTGCGTGTGTATATATTACTTCCTTACAGCGTTGTTTCATCGTAAGCATGGAGAACATATTGATTTCCGGCTCATAACGTTTACACCCGTGTGTAAAATGATTGCGATCCTAATGATGATGATACCTCGCGATAAGTCCTTCCAAGCCTTTTCCTCTTGGGGGCAGTAGAATCAGCCCTTGCAGCTTCCTCAGTGGCTTCTCGAGGACTGATCTGCCATATTTCCAGAGATAAACATGGCAGGGTTGGGGCCGAAGGCCAGCTTACTGGGGATCAACCTCTTCCTTGTCGCCGGGTCACCTTTTTAACTCCTATTTCCTCCTTCTCCTCCTTCTCGTTCTCTTTTTCTATCTTCCATCTCAGACTTTTTGATGATAGATTTAAGAGCTATACGTTGAGTGTATGCCATAGCCTTCCGTCAGGATTTTACCTATGTACGACACTATTACAATTTTGTACCACTACCCCACTCGTTTCTGACCAATAAAGAGGAGATCTCTTCCCTGATTGGTTCGGGGAATTGATCATGCCTGTCAATCACAGCCTCGGGAATACAACACTAGTCAGCGGTGGAGAAACTCAGGGAGGGAGGAAGCAGAGAGGGAGGAATGCTTTTTCGGTAGCATATTTAAAAAACCCTGCTCTTTTCTGCTCTTTCTCTATGCAACATTCAAATCGCACCGACCGCACCTTTAATGTTTTTTCTCTTTTTTATGTTTCTTGGCATATCCTGTTTCTATAGTTCAGAGCTGGCCATGCAGCAGAGGAATGATCACTCGTGGCTAAGGTAACATTGCCAAGTTACACTGTTGGTTTGCTAGAAATCTGTTGGATATGGCAGGGGGTTGCAGGGTGGTAGGTGAGCAAGAGGCCAGGATGGTGTATTGCCTATGGGTGTCTGGACTCAAAAGCCAGTTACTGTTCCTGGAGGCTTCTTTGTGCAAGATGCCCTTACCTTAGATGACATGTGTCCGAATTCCTTTTGGAGCTGCTTTGAATGAAAGTGTCTCCTGAATTACTAAATAGTAAGGTGAAGCTTGGGTTGAAAAAGCCGCATGTGTTATTTATCAACAAGGAAGGTGACGTGTTTGTTAAAGTTTGCACGATTGTTTTCAATGAGGCTGTTTCACGTGTTTTAAAGATGAGACAGAACCCGGACGCTTTGTCACCAGAAGTAAGCTTGTGTTGGTACATCGAGACAGGAAACGCCACAATGTGACTTTATTGTTAGCAAAACAACAGTTTCACATGTGGTCATATCTTCATTATTGCATTATTTGGATTTGTCCTACAGCATACCACATGGCCGTTGCAAGAACAAAAAAAAAGCTACATTAAATAAAGGAAGCATAATCGATTGCAGGCTTTTCCCTAAATTGAAGCAAGGCTGTGTTTATGTCCCCCCCTTTGAAACCTAAGCACAAGTTGCCACATATTTAGTGGTTCAAGGGGCTAATTGCATCAGCACCTTTATGTAGAAAGTCAGCGAGTTATGAAGCCGTAATGCGAAACAGAATTCCTCTGTGCGGCTTCAAATGAGAGTTGTTCCTGTAATTTATTCCCTCCTTCTCTAAAATGATCACTATTAATAAACTTTTGTTTTCATGTACTTGGTCTAAGCAGAGAGGCCCATTGCAAACAGCCGGATGCATACCTTTTTCGCTTTAAGGAATGAGGCAAAAAACAGCCATTTGTGGGGTAATATTATGTCTTTTTCTAAGGTGGAAACAAATACCCCCTGGTAGTCCCTGGTCAAGAGCAGTGGGTAATCAGCTACTATAATTCCACAGAGCACTTTGCCCCGAGCTAAACATAATACTTCCTGCACTTAACCAAATCCATTTTAACCTCCCAATAGTCATGGCATGTGCGTTACTTATTGCACTAACGTCCGAAAATGTCACAAAAAAAATTCTGCAAAACATACATTGGCTTTGGCCGTTGGAATAACCACAGGAATAAAAAAAATAGGCACCTGGGACTCTATGGTATGCATGGTATACTATGGTCGCACACCGGAATTACATAATACATGATTATATTTAACCTTTATTATCTCTGTGGGAATATCCAGCTCTAAATGTCAATATTAGCATTCCATGCTTATACTTACTCCCTGCATCATTTAATTTCCACTCGTCTCCTTCTTTGCAATGTTATTATTATCATCACATGTCCGGAGGTTAGTCAATACAGCCTATCGCCGTTCCATCGTTTGCTATTAGCATGGAAGCTCTGCCTGGTGATGCTGAGGCTTTGTTTTTCATGCTCCACATAGTCTGGGTGCTGACTGGGGTGAACTCGGATAATTATGCACTGCTCGGAGCCACAGGTCTGCGCGTTACTGTGAGGACTCATGGAAACATTGTTTGTCATGCGTGTTTCGGGGTGATTTGGTGGAGGGGTTGTGTAGATGGGTGAAAGGGGCGTTGTGGATTATTTAGCACATCAGAGGAATAACTCTCCAAAGACAGAGGAAGTCGGATGTGGTAGTAGCTGCATGAGGTCCTGGGTTGGTGTTTGGATTACGCATGGTGTTCTTATTATTCCTGGTAGGTTCCTCTGAGCCTTTCAGGTTGACTGGACCACAACTAGGGGGGCGCTATCTCCACTCCGGCAGACGAATGTTAGTGTGAAAGCCAGTTTTCAACTCTTTCATCACAGGGTGTTCAAACCGCATCTTTACCACATCTACACAATTGACCACAGCCAGATTTCTAAACACAAAATGAAAAAATTCAAACTCATTTAATTTTTCTTGTGCAACCCACACACACCGAGCTCATTGTTTTTTTTATCCTCCCTCCTGTTTGTTTCGCACACAATTTAACGACTGCCCTCTTAAGCGTGCGTGAGTCCGTGTCTCAGCAGCAGGGGGGCAGCAGGCTTGCTGGTAGTCGAGGTGGTGGTGTATCTTTGGCCCCACAACTTGCGCAACATGCCGGCGGATGAAGCGCCCTCCCGGCTAACAGCATGCGTCGCCCCCCTCGTCGTTACATCACTCCCCATGTAGCCGCGCGCATGACACTCCTAATTAGAGGGTCCTTGTAGCTCAGTGTCAAAACACAGGCCTTAGCGACATCCACTGACCGCATTACGCCACGTAACATGGTGTTTTTTTCTCCACCCACCTCCCTTCTCGCACACACAGGTATAAAGCATCGTAAGGGCGTGCATTAGTATGCACACGCTCTGTAATTGACACTTTTTTGTACTTGCTTTATGTCTTTTGGCCGTGAACCCGGGCGTTGCTCGCAGCCCTCTGTCCACCGTGCCGGTGGTGATTACGCCGTTAGCCGGATGTACTTCCTCCCCAGACAATGGGCTCTTCTTCTGCCCCGGTGCAGATGATAGGGTTGCAATATCAAAGGCAAATGAGATGGCTGCCAATTAGGGAGGGCTTCCAGGTGCATTTTAATGCAAACTCGCACCATTAACTGCACCCTGTAGCGGATCTATTCAAAGACACGTTATATAGCGTCGTAGACTTCAATGAAGGAAGAAAAAAGTAAAAAGGAGAAAAAGTATTTCGGCAGAAGAATGACGGAGTTCGTCTTGAGTTGCGTCGTGGGGAGCTGAGAGCTCTAACTTTGATTTGAGATCCTGGTAAATGTTTTAAGCATACAGTCCATTTGCGTGTAACCTTGTATTTCTGTGTCGCTCTCAAAGTAGACCCAATTGAATGGAATAATCCCTTTTTCTCCTCGCATTCTGGGTCGACTCCAGTTCAAACAATGGAGAAACAATGAGCCACCATGAAGTGATGTGGGCAGCCCCCCCCCGCGCTCCCATGGGGGCACAAAGGGCTTTTTCTTTCTTTCTATTTTTTGACAGTTTCTACCCATACTGTCGCACCAAAGGCAATGAAACACAGCCAGAGACAAAGCCACTCTCTCACCTCTCAACCGACTGTTGCGTGAGCCCCTTTGAACAACACACACAACATATTGACCTTGATTGGTATAATACATGAATTAGAATGCGTTTTGCTTGGGTTTCGTTGTGGGAAAGAACTAAAAACAGTCTCCAAATGTATCCAAATTAATTGGAACTTGACGCAAAGCCTTGAAATTATCTTTATTTTGGTGTCAACGCATTTTTTTTTAACTTGCCCTTTAAATACATGAACTCCACTTCAATAAGAAACCGGGTGACAAGAAATGAAGAAAAAAGCTAGTTTATTTTTATCATTTTTCCTTTGTACTTCATTGATCCTGTGCAGAGACACATGGTAGAACCAGAGTGGCCCCTGAACCAAAAATCGTCCAATATTATTCAAACCAAATCCAGCCGAGGCGAATGGAGGGAAAAAGCAGAGAGAAGACGCAGACTGCTGTAAATCTAGAAGCTTTACCTCTGTGATTGCTTTGGCCACCGTGGAATAAAGATTAGAAGAAATCACTAATCACAGCGGATGTCATTAGCATATTGCCAATACGGGAATGTGAGAGCGAAAAAAGCGGAATTGCCTTATAATATCGGTTGAAGAACCAAATCAATGCATGTATGGATGCACACAGCTGCCTGACAAACAGACATATTCAGTACCCCAACTTGGGTAAAGGAAGTGTCTAAAAATGACGTTTATTTTTTTTTCAATGTTTTTGTCTGATTCACTCAATGATGCACTTGATCTTTCTGTCAAATTCTCTCTTTTGATCAACTTTTGCAGCTGGGCTGCCCTGCTTCACTTTGAATCATCAACAGAGCTTGAAGTGGCCACTCATATCTGGTTAAGTATTAGCTTAGTTGGTGGGGGGGGGGGGGGGGTGGGGAAATTAGTCAAATTCTTTTAACTTTTCAAACAAACATAATACCGTCAAACGTGATAAATCTGAATTCATTACGAGCACGAGAAATAGCTTGGCACTGCATATCGGGTTCATTTCTGAACTCTTTGTATACGTTTATTCAACTCTTACTGCTTCTCAGTGTTTCATCAAAGTGGATATACAATATTTGAACACACTATCTTTAACAAGTCTCGGGAATGTATGCTGAAATGCATCTGGAATGCATAATTTTCTACCAGCAATGCTATATACAATTATTTAGAAAATTGTTTGCCACCTCGGAACAGGACCTTTTTTAAGGAAACGATAGAAAAGTTGAATAATTTATCCAACTCACTTTTTGTAATTTGTCATATTAGCCAACAAATCATTGTAGTGGGCATATTATTGCGGTTAATTATTTCAGTTTGTGTAATGCATATCCTGAACGAGGTCTTGACTCCATGATTTGAGAGTCCCAGCAGTGGAGCAGACTTGGCAGGCTGATTATTCGTCGCTTTAGCGTTGCCAAATTTCTGTGTAACTGATGTGTGTTTAACTCACATCAAATACATGTGGTTACCGAAGGACATATGTTGGAATAGACCTCATAATGTTGTGGATAAAGAAATAACTCAGTGGGTCAGAAAGTTTGAGTTATTATCCATCAAAGGGCCTGTAAAATGGCCCTAGACTAGAGTAAAACAAATGTTAAATTTGATCCTCTTTGACAGGTTTTACTTATTTTTATTTTTTGAGGTGCAATTCTGGCCGAAAACAAACTACTTTTATCGGGTTGCCTAGCAGATGGTTCAGTGGGGGAGAAAAAAAGAATATGAACACAATACAAACATTTTTGTTGCATTGAACATTTTCCTCCATTGGATCATGCAGGGCAGATTGTGATCATTTCTCAAAGTGTCCAACGGCTTTGTCTGAGCGCGATCTGTTGAATCTGTCTTGCCGCTAATAAACTGCCATTATTCCTTCCAACAACACTGCGATCATTAATAATGCCTCTGTCAGATGCTCATTCTCCTCTCTGAAAATAGAAAATATCATTAATTACACTTTCTGTCACGGCACTGACAGCCTGGCGATTGTTTCCAATGGTGTCTTCCCACCTAGTGACCACCTATTCTTTACTGTCTCAATGGGTATGTCCAGCAGGCGGGGGGCCAACAAAAGCCATAGGAGATCCCCCCATACACCGCACACCCCTCCTCCCACAAACGCATTAGTCATCCAGGGAACTCTCAAATGTCTAATATAATAGTCTACTTCATTTAACTGGAGATCAGGCTGAAGAATATCAATCAAGATCCTGTTGGTTAAATTTCTTTTTTGATTATACGATAGAGTTGTTTGTTGTTCACAACTGAAATGTCCTCGGAGGAGAAACGTCAGAGTATTTGCTTGGTGAATTGACAAAAGGAAAAGCAGAGGAAAACAGTATGTTTGTGGCTACTTGTTTATTCTGTGGAGGACTTCGGAGCAGTATATCCCTGAACATTGCATAAGGATCCTGTTTCTTGTTGAACGCTCTTCAAATAAAACAAGTTGTTTGAAAAGAGGGAACTAGTTGGAAAAAAGTGAATCATCCAACATTGTCCATGCTGTGCTTCAATGAAGAGGCTCTATTTAGAAAGTTCTAGTTTCACATTATTTCAGTGGCGACTACCACCTGATGCAAACAGCACTATCCACTAGTTCCTTAGCTTTGCATGCTACTAGTGGTATCTGTGTGGTTAGGGTAAATGGCAATGCTATGCTGTAAGTAGTGATTGAATGCAAAGTCATTCAGTGTGTATTCAGTTGAAATGGTTTCTTTAAACTTGCTTGACTTGATTTGATGTTTGGTCTGCAATGACTGAGGACACCAACAGAGCAGTCACAGCCAATTACACTGGATGCCATTTTGATTACTTTGCATTATTCATCACAGTGGAGGCAGGACATTAAATGGATAAACTTAACTAAAACACGCTTAAGACTCAAATGCAAACAAAAAAACGCTACACCATTGAATCGAGTGGGCTGCATAACCGGCAGCTGTTTTCTCAGACCCTCGGAAGGCGTTGTCAAGACACCGCAAGATAAATGAAATGATGAACAAATTATAACCATCAGACGCACAGGATTCGGCGGCAGAGATGATTTGGAATTGATCAATTGGAGTGAGTTTCTTTGCTTCATATAGGCTGAAGATAGGATAGAGACACACCCCAATTGATCAATTTGAGTGAGTTTCTTTGCTTCATATAGGCTGAAGATAGGATAGAGACACACCACCACTCCCCCTACATGTGTTCAGACAAGGCTCGAGTGATAGCATTAATGTATCATCTGCCGGAGCCAGACGCCCTGGCTTCCTGTGAACCAGGAAGTTACCAGAGACAAATGACTTTTAGAGAGAGCGGATGACTGTGTCCCTTTCAACCTTCTTCCCTATCGCAGACGGAGACAGAAACAGCGATGTTGGGAGAGGAAGAGACAGACAGGAAAGAGACAGACAGACAGAGAGAGAGAGAGAGAGAGAGAGAAAGAGAGAGAGAGAGAGAGAGAGAGGGAGGGCGGGTATGGCTGCAGCCGTGTGTTGCCTAGCCAAGACGAATGGACGCATCTCACTTCAGTCAGTGGAGAGCGTGGTCTTTTCGTAAAAAGAGGCAGTAGGTAGAAGGAAGTGTTGCTATGGCGATGAGGTTGAGTATGTGTTAACTCATGTCTTGTGTCACTGGCACCTCTTTTTTTGAACTGCTCTGTTTTATGAAGCTGCGAGTAGCATCATCTTATTTTTGTTAAAAAAGGGAACCCACAAATGATGCACATTGACATACCGAAGTTAAATAGATTCAATATGATTCAATTTCATGAATCGCACAACCGGTTTACTTTAAACATGGCCAAAAATAATGATTTGCTTCTAGTCCTAAATTTAGCCAATCGTGTCGTACGCATCGGCAAACACTGTTTAGCTATTCATTACAGGATGTTTGGCCCACACCAGCAAGAACTGCTGAGGTGGCAGGATTTCTCTATTATTGCATATCATTACATGAATAAAATATGTGTCTGATTACATGCAAAAGTTTGTTCAACAATTTTCCAATTTAGGCTTTGTTTAGTGAGACGGGGGGAAGTCTAAGCGAGATGGTGGCGTCAATATCCTGGGAAATAATGCTCCTATGACCTGGGTTTTATTAAATTGAGGAATTGCCTAAAAATTAACGTCTATATTTCCGAAATATTTCCTTCTCTTTGTACCGCACAGTCTTTGAACTTGTCGTTTTTTCGTGTTTCAAAAGCACAAAACAAGAAACTTTCAGCACAACGTGAGCATGAATGCACCTCCAATCTTCTAGCTGTCCCTATACCCTACAACCTGTATGTACCCACCCAGAGACTATCAAGGTCCTACATTTTCTCATTTTTATACCGTTTTTTTTTTTTGATCTCATACACTCTGGTCATTTCCTCGCACACAGAGAAGACCCCCGGTGCTGTGGAAATCATTTATGACTTCCTATAGTCTGGCCCGTCCCCGGGGGGGCCGGGGTCCAGTAGGGTGTCATGGGAATGCAGATGAGCCCTCAGAGGAGAGGCGAGGGGGGCTCTTTTATTTTTGGATAGAGCTACTGATGATTTTTCCCCTTTCCCTGTGAGCGCCGACCCCCCCCCCCCCCGGGGAGACCGTTTATCCTGATCTCCCGATCACAGGTGATTCAAGGTGCACAGCGCCACCCCTCGCCCCTCCGCCCATCCCATAAATATTCAGACCATTGCTGTATAAATTGTCAGCTCAAGTGCAAAAATGTTGCACTTCATGTGCCCAGAATTGATATTGGGATTGCTTTTGATGTAAATATACAAGTAGCGGGAACAACGACCTCCCACTAATCTTGGATGTAAATGGCGCTTCCCAGCGCGAGGGGGGGGGGGGGGGGGGCACACCATATCCGTCAGAGGTCGTGAACACGGGGGGGGGGGTGCCTCCGCTGTGTTCTTGGTTAAGCGACGTGCGGTTTCAGTCCGATACGAGTTGAATACATTGGGTTGATCTCTTCACCACTTATCTCCTCAGTTCTAGAACCTTCTATGATAATCGTCGGTTGGAAATGAAGTGTCACGTTGGGTGTTTTATAGAGTAGTGTACAGCGAGTTGGCACAACTTCCTACAGCCTTGGGAATTTTTTTTTGCTTTGAACGCCAACTTATTTGGCTATTGAGTTGGTTGCTATAAAAGATAACATGAAAGAATATTATAAAACGATTATAATTATGTACAAATATATATTCGTTATTATTATTATTATATTTTGCATCATTCACTTGAGTGAACCTAACAGTCACGTGATTAAACATGTTCCGACAAAATATTAAAACATTTCAAGCGTACACGACGAGACAACCACTTAGGTCGTTGTCTGTATTGAAACGTGAGACGTACAGTATTCCAAATGCAATTTCTCTGGAGATTTGAAAACATAGCAACACATGAATCCATCAATCCAAAATAGATTTATGGCCCTGGAAAGGGCGTTGTTGAAGCATGGATTAACCCCTGTCCACCGGAGTGTACAGTCTCAGTCTAAGTTTCATGTGTCTTGGGTTACTGGTGTTACGGACTCCGGGAGTTATGTGCTCCAACTCCCAACAGAGACAGAGCGCTGTGGATTACAGACTAATGTTGAGCAGCCTCCCAGACTATAGGCTGCATTTGAAGATTGAAAGAGCTTCCGCATATGTCTGCATTATATACGTTCATTTGTTATACGACAACACGACCCCTTTCAAATGAAACCCATCTGGTCCTGCGTTTCTTTTCCCCCCCACCACCACATAAGCGGGGGGGGGGGGGGGGGACACCAAGATTAGCACATGGAAACTTCCATACCATGTGGGCAATTTGGAAATGTCTCGATGCTACGTCCTATTAGCCTTGCCTTTGATTCATCGTCTTTGTGTGGATTCATGTTGGGGAAAATACTGAACATCCTCCTTGAATGTTAGCATCAAGAGAGCCTGTGTTGCAGGATGATGCTGCTGGCCATAAAAAGCATGCATGCTGTCCGTAGGTAAGGAGGATCGATCATTAGCCCTGATTAACTTTGGCCACTTCAAAGAATAGCGATAGTTAACAATTATTTGGAAGAGACCGCGTAGCGTCGATACGCCCGAATAGCATATTGCCTCTGGTGAATTGCTTTGTGAGGCTTTTTGTGACAAAATCATGCGTCCAGCGAGTGATTCGACGTGGCAGGTCTTTTGTGGATGGCAAAGAATAATTTCAAAGGCATCTCGAACCGAATCAATGTTCATTATGTCTTGTGTAGCACCTGCGAACTATCCGCAAGCTTTAAGATTGCTTTCACAAAAAGTCTCAGAAAAAATATGTACGTTCAGTCTTGGAATTCAAATCATCCAGATATGTGAGGGAATAATCTATGGATTTGCATTAATTGATTTAGACCTTTATCCGACGCCACTGAGAATGTGAGAGAAACCAGAGCATGCATCACTGAAATCAGCAGACGAATGCAGAAATGCTGCGTGAATAATATAACATTAACTATTTAGTCATCTAGCAAGTTAGTTTATGTCCATGGAGCCTTTTCTTAAATGATACATGTAATTTAGGAACAGGTTGGGGATGTCTACATGTAGCCTTCTAACAATGGGGTTGGAACCGAAAACCCTTCAGCTGGGGGTCAAACACCCTAGACTATCCTTCCCCTATATTTGTTTTCCTATCCAATGTGAACAGTCCAACAGCTAAATCAATAACTAAATATTTGTTCACCACAGAGTGCCAAGAGCAACGATAGGTCAATTCAAACTAAACACCAAAATAATTGTGAAACAAAACACAGTGGTAGGGTTTTTCCCTAGATAGATTGTATCCAAAGCAACATACAGTTAATCTGATGCACGCCATTGAGGAGAATGTAGGGGATAGGCATGTTGCTCAAAGATCCCTAATGATAGGCTGTGGACACTCGAGAAAAGCACCCAGTTCCTTTCCACTTGGGATCAGACACCCTTGCAGCTATACAACCCTGCCCACTAGTAATATAGTAAACTGTTTCGTCCATAATATAATCCTTCCAGACATTTTCAAACACACAAATAATCCTAATTTGCCAAATTGCTTTAGTCCTTTTTATAAAGTCTGTACAAGCTAAGGGAGAGGCACAATAAAAGCGACTCTAAATATGGTACAGTAAATTAATAGCATTATAATTATATCTTTACTTATTGCCTGGACCTCTGCCAAAACCTTGTGTGCTTCATCAAATAAATGCCTCAAACCAATAAAAACAAGTTATAGGGCTTTCAAATTGGAACATTGGTCTCTGTGGGCTCTGTGTAAAATTGCTTTAGACTCTTTACTGTTGACCCATTGGTCAGGTCATTAGTGTAACTTCACTTTGCAAGCGTTTCGCTCATCATCTCCTGGTACCTCTGCATCCAAATGCTGAGGTCTTTTAAAACATGCTTGCTCTTGGCTGTTGTTAAGTACGTTTTTAGAAAGAAAACCAAAGGAAAAAAGCAATCCATTTTGTTTGGTTCAGTGGAAGTGGAAACTAATAGAGCTGGGGAACATTGAAGCTTCAAATAATTACAAAGCTATTGTTTTCCTTATTTCAGACTGCAACATCTTCCACTTTTATTCACCCTTTTGTCTGGCAGACGTGATGAATTAAAGGAATGATGTGTTGCAAAAATATGGGTGCGTCTTGATGGCAAACTTACGTTGCTACGCCCTAGTTTCTTTTGTTAATTCTGGCTCAAGGCACAATAGCAAACGTCTAAATTCCTAAATATCCTTCACCAAAGCCATCAATCAAAAGCTTCCATTTGTCCTAAAACATTATGATTGTTTCACAGACTTGTAACTTGTATATGTTGACAACTCTGTTAGTTCTGGCTCCTACCGAAGCTTTCAAACCAAATCAGTTTACTTAAACGTTCTCCTTTGGATGAATATTGCTTTTATTATGCGGGAGAAGGTAGACTGCAGCCAACTCTGAAAGGTATAAATAATTCAAGGTTGTCATTGATCTTAATCACTATTTTAAGGTACACTTTGTTTGACAAACAATTTGGATATTTATTTTAATAGTAAGAGCATGGAATATTGTTCAATACAGTAGTTGAAGGAAAATAAAGTGTGGACAATTTGTAAAACAATTCTGGGATCGTACACCTAATCATTTTCATATGAATCCAGAGCAAAGACATCATTTAAATAAAAACACAAATATGCAAATAGATCATAGTATTTAATTAGAATAAAATAGTATTTTTTTCCCCCAAATGGCCAAGTAAATCAAGCACTAACGGCCTCTTAGTCCCATCACAGTTAACCGGAGATGTTTGCTTAACAGCGGAAGCTGATGAGTAAATTTGTCCCCAGAGGCCTCATCCTCTGATAGTGTAAGGCATTGCTGCTACACTCCTCACTCCTTATTGGATAGATTACCCTGGGGCCAGGAAGTGACCCCTGTCATGAAGACATTTGACCAGGGCACGGGGGGTCAGCACCTTGTCACAATTATCTTTGAGGTCCTGCAAATTCCTCAGTGCACATTGCTCAAAGATCTGCTTGTGTTTCCCGAGCATTTCCTTCCCCCTGTCTAGGTTATTTTGTTTCTGTGTGTGTGTGTGTGTGTGTGTGTGTGTGTGTGTGTGTGTGTGTGTGTGTGTGTGTGTGTGTGTGTGTGTGTGTGTGTGTGTGTGTGTGTGTGTGTGTGTGTGTGTGTGTGTGTGTGTGTGTGTGTGCAGGAAAGGAAGGAACTTGTTGGCACACCTTGTTCAGCCCATCAGCACTGTTGCATGAAATGGGAAGAAGGCCAGACATCTCTCTTGTAGATGCTCAGCTTCTTGGCTCGCTCCTCTGTAAGCAGGTCCTCTCGCACCCTAACTGGTTCATGTCCATTTGGCAGACGTAAATAACCTTTTCTTCCCGTGGATGCACAGGGTTTGGGTCAGAGGCAAGAAGCACATTTGGTACTTAGTGATGTAATCAACCGATACTTAGAGCATTAAAAAAGTTCTTTCAGTCTTTTGTGTTACATACACTTTTGACTCCGAAATGTCTCTTTGTATTTCCTGATCGTTATTGCTGTTAACAATATGTGTTGAAATATCACATCTATACAAACCACTCTTTGCTTCTGAAGCTACAAAAGGTAGTCTGTACCAATGATATATTCTTTCCATGAACAAATACCTTGACCTTTTTAGATGCAACAATATTATCTATTATCATTTGCCAAAACGTGTTGGAGGCATTTGTCTTAGTTATTCTTACATTATTCGCAGCTATTGATAAAAATAGAAAGGATGGATAACCGGATAAAGTTGATACATAACATTTCAAATAATAAAGTTTGTTATATAATTTTTCACAGTGACACACAGACGCGGACACACATAGCCATATGAAATAGTGTGCATATATTATACAGTATTGACTCTCTGACCATTTTAATTCTAGCGGGATCGGTCATGGATCAAACTAAGCAGCATTTAGCTGGCACCCTAGCTAAAGCTGACACAACCCCTTACCCTGGGACTATATCAATAACAAATGCAAAACCTATGTCCTGGCAATAATCAATAGATTTTAAGAAGACGAAAATAAAAAGGTGTGTGGGGGGGGGGGGGGGGGGGGAGGTTGGCAGGTGATTTACTGAGCAAAGAGGCAGAACGTCTTAAAAAATTAGATGAGTCATCGGGGAATATGCTACAGGTTGGGAAGAAAAGAGAGAAAATGAAGACATTTACATTAGCCTCGATTCGGCTCCCGTCTTAAGGGGCTGTCTCTATTCGTGCTGATGAGCTCCATCTAAGGACCATGTAATCTGTGTCATGCCGTCGCTTCGTTATCACCTCTCTCTCTAGGTATGATAATGGCTAACACCTTGGGGGACGCCATAGCACAGTGCTCTATAGAGGCAGAGCCTGAATAGCTTTTAAGTCACACTTTGATTATAAAATGTCAGTTTTTGAATAAAAGTAGGACTCAAATACATACTGTACCTGCCCACCCGATTTCCTCATTGGTCCTCAAGGAATGGGCAAAGGAGCCCGAAATGCCACAAGTCCAGACATTTAATTAGCATAACAGATTAATGAAAATCACTGCAAGCACCCATGCAAAATGGTTCAATGAATCACATGAAGGAAATATATCTAGATCATAAAACCCTGTGATTGATGACGTCTACAACTTATGATTAATGAGCTGGGCTGGAGCATACTTACTATACTAGGGAAAATATGTCAGTTTTATACATACCTAAGATACATATGGATGGATTTAAAGGCCTTGTGGATGATGCTAATTTTGATTTGATGAAATTTGTCGTCAGTATTAAAGTATTCATGTGGACGACTGACTTCTGTTGGAATAATATGGATGGCAGAATACTTAGTACTTAAGCAGCACATCCTCTACAATGTACTACACCTCTTGAAATGCATAAAAACATAGACTAGAAACATACTATACTCTGTTAGAGCAACCTGTGGGTTGGGTTTCATAAGGACCCAGACAAAGCCAAGCTAAATAACACGCCAAAGGAACATTTTCAATTATTCATAATTTAGGTAAGCACACTTCTGAAAATTAAATTGATAATAAAACAAGACGTATTTACCTTGTTTCCAGCTTTGAGTACCAAATCTATAAATTATCTTCGTCATGGAAACCAGTCTCTTTAATGATCTGCTACTACCATGAAAAGTTTGAATATTGGCCTTTAAATCTTAAAGCAATATCTATCTTATTAATATAATTTATAGGCCAGCTAACCTCGACTCAGGGATGCCTTTGCTAATTACATCGCATGGTGAGTGATATTGGTGTGCCGTTATTAATGGTGCTCACTATTGCGAGAGATAACCAATAAATACGGAACTGGTGATACAAAGCAAACAAAATGGAAATATCTCTCACAGTATCTTAAAAGCCGTCACTGTGTGTGCCACATAAGTTTGTCTTTATCGTATTTCCACACACGTATTATATGGATATTTAAACATCTTTTGAGTCATCGTTATAGCTGAAGAACCAATCAACGCAGTATTCTTCCACCTCATGAAACAATAAAAATACAGAATATCTGCATTTAAGATTCACAGCAACGCTTTGCTTCACTTGTCGAGGACAATAAGCACTGCTGCGGAATATCATATCAAGTTCTTGTTCTCTGCTTGTGCTTACCCTGTTGGGAGTAATCGACATGAGTTTATATTATAGACTTGGGCATTTACTTGGATGTGGGGGATGGCGGAGGCAGGGTGTGCGGACAATCCCTGTCTTCCATCACCTTTCATTGGAACATAATGGAAAATCAAACATCATTATCGGTACATTGGGCAATAAAAGACAAATGTGTGTGTTACTGCTCGCACTCTCTTTCCCATGATGCTTTATGGGATCCCTGAGGAGACGTTGGGGCTTGTTGAAGATCGGCCATAAATCCAAAACATGGCCCTTTTTTTTCTTCCCTTTTTTCCCATCGTGGAGGGTGGTTGTTGTCTGGCTGAAGATTGACCAGCGCTCTGAGGGCCCTGAAGAGAGAGAGAGAGAGACCTCTATGACAGGCCCCAGTGAGGGGTTGAAATGGATGGCACACAGAGTCTGATGCATGGCCCGCTCCTGTTGCTTTATCAAAAAGGCTCTCAAAGTAATGTGCCACCAAAGGCCTGGCAAACTCAAATCACACCATAAGTCCACCTTTCTTTTTTCTGTTGTTGTAAACTTCAGTGACACGCGCAGGCCTTTGGGATGTCAATGTGCCTTATTCACCCAGCGGCCATCTTGGTTCTAAATGCTAACTGGTTCGGGGAAACTGACTTCAGGATTTCAGCGTTATGTTCCCACACTGAGCTAGTGTTTAGAACCAAGATGGCCGCTCGATGATTAAAGCCCAGGGGATGTCAGTTCCACTAATTAATCACGTGCACACTTTGGATCTGTCGTTGAACATGATTAATAAAACTTGCTCATATAGGCATTTGAACATAGGTCTTGTGCAAATTATCATTAACATTTATGTGCTTTTGAAACATCTATGTTTATTGTTGATGTTCACATACTTCACATTTAGTTACTTTGTGTGGGATTGTATTACATTGTCAGTTTCACGAGTTGGGTATGTTATTAGTTATTCTACAAATTCTTATTTTTTGAAAGTTTAGTTTCGTCTATAAAATATGCATATGGAAAAAATACATCCAATGCTTAGATACCAGACTTAAACACCTTTACCACTCTTTTATTCAAGGTTCCTGTGTACATTTTTCAAAGAGTTTGTAAAAAGAGTTTTAAAAAAAAAAAGGAGGAAATCTGAAGTCGTTCTCGTTTGACATTGAAAAATGAATTTCTAATGATGTCTGTACAAATATTTGTGTCGGTGCAAGATGCA
Organism: Gadus chalcogrammus; assembly: GCF_026213295.1. Lineage (NCBI taxonomy): Eukaryota > Metazoa > Chordata > Actinopteri > Gadiformes > Gadidae > Gadus > Gadus chalcogrammus. Next base: position 13,494,130 of record NC_079423.1, on the reverse strand, counting down.
AAAAAAAAGAGGTGACCGCCAAATGCGCACTTCAGTCACTGCATATTGTCAAGAAGAAGGGAAGCCGAATTGTCCTTCAAAGTCCATTATTATTGGGTGGAAGCGATTGCGATGCACGACGCATGGTGTGTCGAGAGCGTGGGCTTGCATTTGCTGTACACTCCACTGCAAAATGAGACTAGCGAAGGCCTAATGTAACCAGCAAAAACTGGATAAAAATCTATCCTAAACCAATTAGGAATCAATTTGAGTTTGTGTCAGACAGTCTGGTGCCAACAGAGTGGATTTTTTATTAACTTATGGTCTGGGAAGAATGAAACACTTTTCATTTGTGTACTTCAGTATGTTGCCTCATGATTCACAGGGAGGTTCACACTTTGTTTTTTGCATGGCTTATCCCTCGCGCTGGCCTTCGTCTATCTATTATCTTTCTCTCATTTTTATCGTTCATTTTGGATAATTTTTATATGCTACTTAGTTTTACGAAACATTGATGTACTGTACCTATCTCTGCATGTCTGTCCATCTGTCCGTCTGCCTCACTGTGTATAAGTACATATACTTATATATATATTCTGTCATGCACTCATGTGTCCTCTTCTTCCCGCATATCAAACTAGGTCATAAGTATGAATATTCATGACTCAACTCCATGACAACTCCCCGCTATTCATGTCAAGGCCTATGTTAATTTTGGGATGCACAAGTGCGATCACTCACACACAAACACACTGGCGCACACACACACACACACACACACACACACACACACACACACACACACACACACACACACACACACACACACACACACACACACACACACACACACACACACACACACACACACATACATACAGACACACGCACACACCTATCTGCTACTATTTCACTAAACCTCAAAGTTAGAGAGCTCTCAGAAACAGTCGGACCATAACTCCACACCGGGGAAAAAAGGAAATTCGTATTGTTTGGATGACTTGTGGTATAAATTATGAAATATAGCCTTTGCTATCGACTCCTTACTGGGGGAAGTTGTTCTTCTTGCTTGTAGGACATATGGCTGTCATTTCAGAGTGCCATCCGTTCTACAGCTGGGCTAGGTTGCCGCGGTATTGATTTAAGGGAGACAGCCAGGTGGTGGATGGGATTCTCAGGAATATCTTCTGTTGGCCTGATAGATTGATTTCTCTCGCCCCTTCTCCGATGTGTCAATACAGACACAGCGGTGGGGATTTGAATATTCCGATGTCTGAAAAAAGAAGAAGCTGGCAAGTTGGAACCCTGAGCTCATCATTGTAACAATCCACCTGCCAGTCATTGTCCATCATGCTATTATCAGCGGGGAACATGTGCGCGCACACACACTCACCGGTCCCCTTGGTTCTATTAAAAGTTGCCCTGCAGTACTGAGTCCTTCCCTGTCCTGTCCCTTACTCATGCACCTGCTGATTGCTGCAACTACTGGGTCGGTCCCCCAACGTCAATAAGGTACCATAGAATTGCCCATCAGAAGTGACAGCATTTTCCCTGGGTATTCAGACCCAGTGTGTGATGACCTCTCATTAGTAAGAAAATGGGTCATTGGATAGAGTAGTTATCAATTCTTAGGTGAGGGAGAAAAGCTGTGGAGAATTCATCTCGGGAAATGAAACAACCCTCCTGGTAGCCATTTACTTCTTTGCTGCCAAGAGCAGAATCATTAATTGGAAGTCGTGTGGAATTCTTGGCATGGTCTTTCTCCAAATTGATGACTGAGAGGCGAGGAGCTTCCCCCTGCCAATGTCGTGGGTGCATGTAGCATAAACAGTGGAGCTGAGTGAATGCAACGGGGAGCATGCTTCTCACACTGCAAGGTGTGGAGCTACGGCACAGCAACAAAAAAGGAAAAGATATATACCATAAAAATTATATCCACAGAAGTGGATAGGAATATCAAAATGTCATCTCTTTCATGACATCTAGCCCCCCTCCCCCCTCCCCTCCCTTCTCTTTATTTCCCATATTTCTTCTCTGCCTCTCAGAAAGACATCCACAGTGTCAGCGCATCTTGAAGATGATTGTTCTTTGCTCTGAGGAGTCTCCTTACCTCGACTGTAATAGAGCAGAAGTCAAGAGAGAAATGGAGGAAGAGAGAGTAGCGCATAAGAGTCTGAGCTGAACCAAAGCAAGCTTCTATTCCTCTCGAATGGCATCTGGGCCACTTCTGTTACGCTCTGTCCTCACGCAGCACCGACGCTATGAGGACGCTAACCTCATGTGGCGGTGGGTGCTACTCATGCCTCGCTGCAAATGTAACTAATCCTCCATTAGCATTTGAGCTAAAGATGTGTCTTGTCCCTGGATAGCATAATGGTCGTGTTACTCATTCTTATACTCCATCCTTGTATTGCAACTTAGGTCTTGGTGTGAGTGGTCTTAAACAGTAGTGTGACCAAACGTACCATTTCCTTGGTGACAGGCCTCGTTTTTTGGAAGCTGTCCGCAGCTGAAGCTGTCCCCAGAAATGTCAGCATTTGAAAAAACAATAGGATTTAAAATATATAAGAATTCACTTGCCCATTATTAATTACTAAACAATTTGTAATTAGTCCCGTGTCTATCTATCTGCTGTGACGCTGCCTCACTACATGGGCTTGTATTGATTCACTTGTTACCATAAGCAGGCATGACCGTTCATAAACGATCAATACGATATAGAACGGTTCCCTATTCGATTAGCATACTGTTTTGGGCTGATTTACCAAAGCCTTAAACACAACAGAGTGAAAATTGTTCTGTATCTTACTACAGTACACTACGGTCCTAACCACTCAAAATGGACAAAACTTAAATATATAATTTTTTTTGGAAGAAATAAAATAATAATACAATTATGTTGTTGATATGTGGACCGCCATAAGGGAAATATCCCCATTCTTAATTTCAGAAAACCGATCACCTTATTGAATAGAATCGACACTAAATCGTTGTTGCATACTATCAAAGCCAGAGTTGTAACCTGTTCTCCTACAGCATTTAGGCTCGTGGTACTGTAGCCTCCCAGCCTGATCCTCGACCACAGCCTTGGACCGGAGCCCTGACATCTATACAGCACTGGTAATCTTATTCCAGTCTATTTACAGCAGCCAACGATTCACAATACTCTCAGCTTTGTGAGACGGTTTACTTCCAACTCCGACGTTAATGAGATCTACTAGTTTCAAGGTGCCCGTCTGCCCTTACCACCACCACCACCACCCACCACCACCCTGATCCCTGGAAAGTAGGGCATCTAGTACGGATACTGACCAACCGCGGCCACGGCCAATGTTTAAAAGATTTATCTCTTAAATGAGGACCTGCAGTAAACAGGCTAATCTGTTTGGCAGCTCTCGGAAAAAAAACGTGGCTGAATAAAACATTTGACAACGCTAAGCTCCTCTGAATCTTCCCCCCCTATCTCCTCGCCGACAAAGACTCCCACTCTACCTCCCTCCCGGGCTCCGTCATTGTTAATCCCACTGATCGCGCTCTTGCGGCTCCGCACTAGAGCTGCAGGGGTGTGGCCAGACTTTTGTCTCGCCTGACAGAGAGTTCATTATGTGATTGGCGAGAGGCTAATGCAATCACACCCATCACGTGCCCCTCGCCGGGGCCGCGGCGAGCCATTCATACGCGTACTCGTTTTATTCGCACTCCCCAGGCCTCGCCCCGTGCTCTGCTGTTTCCCCCCCCCCCGGCCGCCTAGACGACTCCGCCGGAGTGACAGGTTCTCTCGTAGGCGTTTCCACACACACACACACACACACACACACACACACATACACACACACACACACACACACACACACACACACACACACACACACACACACACACACACACACACACACACACACACACACACACACACACACACACACAGTCTTACCCAGCCCGACAGTACAGCCCAATGCATTTCGAGGGATGGGAGAGGATGGAAAAGGAAAGCAATGGGATTGGTAAAGGTGTTCTTCATCGCTTTCTTTTAATTTTCTTATTGCTGGACGGTTTGCCAGGGTTTTCCTGCTTTCACTCTCCGTCTTGTGCTGTCTCTTCCTTCGACGTCTGTCTATTCTCCTCACACTGTTCTTTGCACTGTCCGTTTCATTTCTGACCGCGTCTGAAAGTCTTTGTTGAAGAATCTCAGTCTGACTGCAGACAAGCAGTGAGTTGATGTTTTGTTAGAGTCGTGACCATGGGAAGAGTTATAAAGACATATATATATATATATATATATATATATATATATATATATATATATATATTAGCGATACAGCCTGTACGTCTTGGATGTGTCAAGACAAAGAACACAGAGGCTTTATAGAGACAGGGCTAGGGTGGACTGCAGGGCACTGAATAGTAGCTCTATATATGATCATAACCACAGGTGAAGAGGGCAAGGTGTAGTTTATCCACATATGGTCCTAACAACAGCTGAAAATCAAGGTGTGTGTTTGGCCCTGTAGACTCCTTACAACAGGTGAAGCGATCAAAGACTATTAACTCTGTATACTGAACACATTTGCCTTGTGGGATGCTTTGCACAAGGTATCTCAAAGACTCTGAGATACCTTGTGAATATATGGTCATAATCCCATGAACCATGTGAAGAATGTGTATATAGTTTTTTTTTTTTTCTTGTTTTTGTTTTATTTATTTCTTATTGCTTATGTTTATTTATTTATTTATTTATTTATTTATTTATTTATTTTTTCCACAATGTCTTGTTTTTTTTTTATTTATTTGTTTTTTAAATATGTATGATGACTATATGCTCTGTAAGGTGACCTTGGGTGTTTTGAAAGGCGCCTCTAAATTAAATGTATTATTATTATTATTATTATAGATTGACATATTTCTCAATAACACTGGAAGGAGAAGGTTTACAAAGCAAACTTGATACACAAAGGACTGTATTTTTAGACCAGACAATCAGACCTTCTACAGCCATTCTTCAGGATTACCTTGAACTTGCACTTGGTATTTTGCAACAGAAAAGGAATTGCCCCAAAATTGCCAAGTCAAGCATCTGTTATTTTCTGGTGATAGAGATGCTTGTTGTTGTGGCTGAACTGTGTCTACGTTAACATCACAACACAGTCAACCGTGTTGGGTGGCTCTGTCATAGGCAGGCCTGGGTACCACGATGAAACACCACCCTGCTGTGAGCTGTCATAACTCATCCGTTAGCAAGGCTAATACCGCCGCAGCCAGCGCCTCTGGCATTTCCTAATCCGATAGGTTTACAGGTATTTTGTCAGTTGTTAGCCGTTTCCTCGTCCCTCTCCAAATGGCAGACCAGCTAATTCCTAGTTTCATCATTCAGATACATGCCATGCTAATGCAAATATGCTGTAATCGGTTGCTCATATCGTTAGCCTCATAGCGTAATTGCCATAAAAATCATATTTTAGCCAAATTGGGATAACTAGCCTATCTCTACTCTACTTCCTGATGTTGCTGATTCAATATTCCTCATTGGCTATATCCTAAGCCAATCAACAGCTTTTTCCATTCTATATTCTCCATCTACCAGTCATCAGATAGAGAGTCATCTATTTGACTTTTTATGCTAAATACAAGATTAACCTTAAAAAATTACTTAGAAAATTATGCTATGAGGCATGAGGAAACGAAATATCGAATGTGTGGATTCAATGACTATTTTGGGTCACCAACATAATTGAATACAGCAAAATATATGTTTTTTGAGTGGACCCCCTGAAAGTGAACGTTAGAGCAGTGATGACCCGGGGCTGAGGAGGGGATCTAGGGGCCTTTTCCTCTTTGGGCTTCTGTCTGCTGAATGAGTCTCCCAGGATGATGATCTTCATCGGGGAGGTCACTCTGGAGCATGCAAGCCAGACACTTTTGTGTCCCAATGAAGAAAAAGGACGATATTATCAGGACTTCTGCTGGGCTTTTGCTATAACCACTAGAAACACACTCACACATCCACCCTTGCACACACACACACACACACACACACACACACACACACACACACACACACACACACACACACACACACACACACACACACACACACACACTTCAGGAATATCTCTTTGCCTGCACTTACATTCTGAATGGCATACTCTTAAGGAAACCAGAGAGTGAGAGAGAGGGAGATGAATCTAGTAATATTTACTAATACATTTAGATACAAATAAGCAAAAAGCCAGGTAAACTACCTCAAACAAGTCCTTATTTTTCAAAAGTTGCCATGATTGCATAGCATAGCATGTATAGACAAACTTTACATATTTTTAACAAAATCAAAGTCAAAAATGTATTTGTTTTATATTGAAATAATTTGGTCTTGCTCTGCGTTGAGCAAATAAAGATATATTTTGTTATCATGAGAAAACCAACAGCAATATTCCAGCTAGGACACAAAGTGTAATTCATGTAGGCCTATAACACGAACAACAGGGATTGCTTGGATCTCAATTGAAAGTATATATTATGCATATAGTTTGGGTTATTTTGTGCATGGACGGTTAACCGTGCAAAACCTTAAAGACTAAAACCTAAATTATTTCTAGTGCTTATGCTTCTTTGAATGTATAGGTATTGAGTCTTGGTATTGTTGTCAAAGTTAGTCAACTTTGGACAATTATTCAAATAAACCATCAGACAAGTGGGGATACTACACAATACAATAATAAAGCTAGGCATGAACTGTCAATGTAAATGTGGGAAAATAAGTATTTCAAGAAAAAACCCTATCTGCCACAGATAAAACCTGTTGTTCTCAGCCAAGAACAACAACCATTTGCATAGAATTGCAGAGAACATTTCATGCCGCCAGACTTTATTTTCTTGGTCGACCACTCATATATGGAGTGGCTGCAGGAGGTGAAGGACGTCTGAGAAAGCTGCTGAAGAAGTTGGCTTGAAAGCCGTACCTTAGCTATACGGCAGACGTTCAAAATAAAGATTTCAGGTTCCCCGCAGGACTTATAGTTTGCTGAGAATAAAGGGATAACGAGGCAGGTAGAGAGAGAGAGAGAGAGAGAGAGAGAGAGAGAGAGAGAGAGAGAGAGAGAGAGAGAGAGGGAGAGAGAGAGAGAGAGACAGAGAGAGACAGAGAGAGAGAGAGAGAGAGAGAGAGAGAGAGAGAGAGAGAGAGACTCAGACAGACAGACAGAGGGAGAGAGAAAGAGGGAGACAGAGACAGACAGACAGAGGGAGAGAGAAAGACAGAGAGGGAGAGAGAAAGACAGAGAGGGAGAGAGAAAGAAAGACAGACAGACAGCCAGAGAGGGAGAGAGGCAAACAGAGAGGAGAGTTAACGAGGGAATTGGCCACAGCTGGAGGGTGGTGTGGAAAGTACGGGGCAACCGGTGGGACCGAAGAGCAACATGTGGACACAGGCAAAAGGGCCGGAGACGACTGGAGATACCTGAGACCTGGCCACCATCTGAAACAGGAGCGACCTCGCTGACAGGCTATCACTCAGGGTCTCCCCATGCAGCCCCTCTCCCTCGTCTACCCACCCCCCTCCCTCCCCCTTCCCTCACCGCAAACCCCCTTCTTCCATAACCCAACCCCCTCGCGACATTTACCGTCTCAAACTCAAACAGTAATGGGGGGGGCAGCACACTGGGTGTCAGCGCTTTCATTAAGGTAAGTGCTAATTACACACACTGACACACACACACACACACACACACACACACACACACACACACACACACACAAACACACACACACACACACCCACACACTCATCCTCGTACCAAAGCTTGCTATTACGATGTACTACACACGCTGCACACAGGTTTGGTTACCTCAAGGTGAACCGTTGACAGAGCGTTGAATCGGGATTACGCTTTTTTTATTCTCTCTTCACTTTTCTTCTTGTTCTCTAGTTCTAGTTTTTTATCTCTATAAATTAAACTACTAAAATAATATATATATATATATATATATATATATATATAGAGAGAGAGAGAGAGAGAGAGAGAGAGAGAGAGAGAGAGAGACACACACACACACAAGCACACACCTATATATAGACACACACCTTTCTCTGCCAATCCATTCTTGATTTGGTGGATATGTGTGAGGCACACCTGGCCAAACGTCAGGCACAGATGAGAACTCAGGGCAAAATGCTTTCGTTTTGAGGCCCACTGATGGATAAGTGGACAATGTGTCATAGACAGATAGTTGTGAAGAATTGCCCTTGTTATGTTTTTAGACAGCTAAGGATTCCATGCAATGCACTGGGACTGAACCCCTGCAACCTTCCACCCTAGCCAACCCCACCGCCCATCTTGACTGGAAGCTGAAAGCTATCCTCCATAGGTGTGTTTTCTTTTGTTCTTCTACAATGTCGGACAAAACTTAACACTGAACATAAAATGGACCGGAATATATAGAGTTCAGGAAGGGTTAGCTTACTGCGTTACTCAAATCAACATTGCGATCGAGTCTGTCGAAAGATTTTGTGCAAAATAATATTATTCAACAAGTTCAGCCTAACAATAAAATATAATGGCCAACTTGTTTAATTGGCCCTACTAATATGTTAATAGCTGACCTTGACTTTGACAAGGTTTAAGTGAGTTCATAGTCAAATCACAAGGGATTTACATTTGTACGTTTACTCATTTTTCAAAATCCATTCATAATGAATAAAGGTGATATTGGGCTGGTTTTGATCAAGGCCTTGGCTTTGAAAGCAAACATGGCTTCACAATAGCTTAGTTTTTCAGAAATTGGTCACGTAATCTTTTGGTCGTAGGCCGGTCTATTCCGCCATCAGCCAAGAGTTATTATTTCTGCCGGTTGATGCTAATGCTGTCAATGCAGTAGAACGGCCTGTGAGAACATTGCTTTCACCGGCTCATTTTCATGCCGGTGCCATCGCACTAATAAATATTTCAATTTTTATTTGCGTTCCAAATTCGTATCCACTCGTTTAAAAATGCATGGTTTCAAAACAAATCCATGATGACGATATTAACCCCCTCAAACAGCAGCCCGCCTTTGCAATTACACCAATCAGGACTCTGTATTAATGGCGGGGAATGCTGATCTGGCCGCCATCGCAGGAGACGTCGCCATCGCCCTATCCATCTCCTCTCCTTGATACCGGGAGATCGCAGACAGTTGAAATAAGATATTTATATCTGTTTGGGAACAATCGCTTGAGTGGAAAATTGCTCCCGTCTTGTCTCTGCTACTTTTCTCGCCTGTTTCCCGAGGACGAGGTACACAAAAATGTGAGGACATTTTTGTGAGGGGTGGAGGTAGAGGGGAGCTCACTCCTCCATCGGCGGCAGGTGATGAGTTGATGTGTCCTCAGTCTCTGGGGGGTCCGGGGCCCTGACCCTCGCAGCCACCCGCACACGCCCTCCCTCATTTCACCTTCATCAGCGCAATATGCTCCAATGGAAGAAAGGGAGTGGGACAGAGGGAAGAAGGTGAGAGTGGGATCCACAGAGGAGAGTGGGAGAGAGAGAGAGAGAGAGATATGAGAGAGGGAGAGGAGAGGGGAGGAAGGAGACGAGATGAAGAGAGATAAGAGAGCAACAGAGGAGAGAGGGGAGAGAGAGAGATATGAGAGAGGGAGGAAGGAGACGAGATGAAGAGAGATAAGAGCAACAGATGAGAGAGTGGGAGAGAGGGAGAGGAGAGGGGAGGAAGGAGACGAGATGAAGAGAGATAAGAGCAACAGAGGAGAGAGGGGAGAGAGAGAGATATGAGAGAGGGAGGAAGGAGACGAGATTAAGAGAGATAAGAGCAACAGATGAGAGAGTGGCAGAGAGAGATATGAGAGAGGGAGAGGAGAGGGGAGGAAGGAGACGAGATGAAGAGAGATAAGAGCCACAGATGAGAGAGTGGGAGAGAGAGATATGAGAGAGGGAGAGGAGAGGGGAGGAAGGAGACAAGATGAAGAGAGATAAGAGAGCAACAGAGGAGAGAGATATGAGAGAGGGAGAGGAGAGGGGAGGAAGGGGAGGAGATGAAGAGAGATGAGAGAGCAACAGAGGAGAGAGATATGAGAGAGGGAGAGGAGAGGGGAGGAAGGGGAGGAGATGAAGAGAGATAAGAGAGCAACAGAGGAAGAATGGGGAGGGAGAGAGATATGAGCGGGAGAGAGAGAGGGGAGACAAGATGCAGAGAGATGATAGGGGACGGAAGAGAGGAGAGAAAGGGGGAGGGAGAGAGATATGAGAGAAAGGGGAGGGGGAGCAAGGGAGGAGAGAGGTGGAAAGAGAGAGAGGGTGAGACAGATGTGGGAGAGAAAGAGAGGAGAAGAGATGAGAGGGGGGGGAGAGCGATGAGAGGCGAGAGAGAGAAATCTTCTCCCACTTTGGGCCCAGGGATGGCTGTTACTCACACTGAAGGAAAACGCACCAATAACAGAGGTCACAAAGGACACTCAATCCCCTCTCCTTGTCTAAAACACATCGCCCTGTGCAACCAGCGCTCACTCACACACACCGGCGAGCGTGTGTCCCCACGCTCACGCAAAACAGCTCAAGGCAAACCGACCGCACCACAGCCCTGGATGAACCTCAAGCAATCCGTGCTACTCCCACACACACACACACACACACACCACCGCACACACACACGACCGACTCGCTCGCTCGCTCGTGGCGGTGGCTGATGAGCCCATGGCCCTGTGCATTGTAATATATTTGGGGAGTCTGTAGCGGGATTAACAGCTCATTTCGGCGACGGCATGCTTGGCCTTCACCGGCTCCCAGAGGATAGTGGGGCTGGGGAGGGGGGGGGGGGGAGCAGCTGTGTGCTGGGCCACTGTTTAGAGAGGACTGGGGCGCGGGGGGGGGGGGGGGGGGGGGTCGGAGGTGGAGGGAGTTGATGGTGTATGCTTATCTGACAATGTGGGGAGAATTTGAGATGCCCACGCCGCCCCTCCCCTCGTAACGGTTGGACCACTGTACACCGCTGGACTTAATCAAGACTGGGGAGGGGGGGGGGGGGGGGGGGGGGGGGGCGTGCTGACTCACATGCCATGAGAGATAGCTTATCTTATCAACAGGGCCTTTTAAACAAACCATAAGTTTGTCGGGGGTTTAGGGAAGCTTAAGCGCATGTGTGTTTAGACGGTAAAGAAGCGACGCATGCGTCGCCGGGGGTGCTTTGTTTTTTAAGACGGAGAAAAGGGAACGGACATTTATATCACATCAACGCCTAATTCTAAGAGACAAAGGCCGGGCAATTTGTATGTTTTTATTTCAAGACAGCAGGGCTCCCAGGGGTCAAAGCGCTGTTGTCATAATTGCGCTGTGAGCCAGCTACCTTTAATTACATTTGGCTCTGGAGAGCGAGCGAGCGAGCGAGGGGGCCCCGGTGAACACCGCCGCTGTTGATCCAGGTGGGCTTTTTTGTTATGAGAGCGGGAGAGCCGTCGTGAATGACACGAGGGCCCGCGCGGCGCGACAGTGATGAGTAGTCCTGACCTCACTCCCAGAAACCGCAGGCAAAGACACACACACCGCCGTGCCGTAGACACCGATACACAACTAAATATTTAAGCGGCGTTTTTTTTTGCGTGTGTGATGCTGTCATCTGGGCAGGCCAAGCCCCCGAGAAACGGAGTGCCTTGCGAGTAATGAGGTGTGAACCGCTTCTGCTAAATATGATAGTTTTAGTTTTTTTTTTTTTCGCGTGAAGAAGGAGAAAATAAAGGTTGTACACCTCGTTAATGCCTCGGAAAAAAAGCTGTGTTTGTTACTGGAAATGAAACAGAGTTACACGTGTGCGCGACTGTATTTCAAGACGGTTGGGTGTTGCGGTTAGGGTGTGCTACCAAGCGCACAAAAGGCCCCGGACAATCTCAACGTTTTTTTTTTGTTATTCCAGGTTAACGTTTCAGTTCTGTCGGTGGGCCCGCTTCCGGAATCCTTTGACGTCAACCGTCAGTTCCAAAGTAAACACAAGGCCGAGCCCAGGACTCAGCAGGGAGAAAAGGAGAAACTGTGAACGAATCCAGAGTCCTCTCCTTCAAGAAAACTCCTGGCAAGGGTAATATGCCATGACACGAGTGTGTTCGGGGTGTGTGTGTGTGTGTGGGGGGGGGGGGGGATGTGAGGAAGGGAGTGAGTTACCCTGCAAGTTATTTCTTAGCCACCATTGGGGAGTATTACAAAAATGAACATTTGAAAAAAATAAAAAGGGGGAGGAATGCTAACTGATGTGGGCGTTGGTAATTCTGCTGACAAGGGACCTCTTTTTACTGGGTTGTGTCCATTCTATTATGTGGAGCACCATGAGCTGTTATGGCATTTACATGAGAAATGGGACTGGCAGCGGGCCTGGGCTGCGTCTCACAGTTTAGCAGTTCACCTAATCCAATCTAGGCCCCTGGTCCCGGTGTGGCCGCACCCTGGCCACAGCAGCAGGGGACGGCTTTGTGGAGCAAAGGGAAGGGGGGGTTCTCGGATAGTTCTTACAATACTACACCCCCCCCCCGCGCAACCACGCAGAAGTCATGCGTTTTTTGGCCCCTCCTGGCTTCCCGCTTGCTTTTGGCCGGACACGCGGCGATGAGCATTGTGTGTGCGGGGTGTGGAGAAGATAAGCGTCGAGCTAAGTAGCGACGCACTGTTGTTTGAAATGGAACCAGGGGAGGGGGAGAAGGGAATGCGATAAGCGCGTAATTAAAAAATACATATTTGTTTGGATTTCGTCCTTCGGTCTTTGATTAGACGTTCTGCGTTTTGGCTTCCGTGCGAGAAGGCATCCGCTTTGACGATGGGTGGTATCGTCGGTGCAGCTGAGCCTCCTCCATGTCTAATGATCCCCCCCCCCCACCCCCGACTCATTTTCTGAACCGCTGAATGGCGTACCAAGGCCCTTAAATATTGGCTAAGCCCCCGACGACACATAGTTTAGATACAACTGCTTGCACTCAGGAGCTCCTCTTCCATTGTTGTCTCCCTTTCCCCTTACTCTAGAACACATCTTCTGCATCGGACATCGGTCTGCAGTGATTGGGTTGCAGGACAGAGAGAGAGAGAGAGAGAGAGAGAGAGAGAGAGAGAGAGAGAGAGAGAGAGAGAGAGAGAGAGGTTTCTGCGATGGGCTCTGGTCCTCATTGTTGCTAGCACAACAGCTGTGACTTAATGAGTCGAACCCGGGATGTTCAACCAACCCCCCCCCCCCCCCCCCCCCTTTTTGGCTGACCCTGAGCTGCTACCACTGTTGCCTGTGCGTTGACCACATGACCATTGTCGCAGAGGTATTCACTGGGTCTTAATGGTAAGACACACAAGAATGCAGCCGTGGCTGAGCTTTGGCCACCTCAGAGAGGTGGTGGGAAAAGCTTCCAGAAGCCAATTCCACCGGCTTAGGTTCAGCGCAACAAACCCCTGACCCCCGGGTTCTCTAAACTCATTTTTGGGGAGACCCCCGGTTTCCATAGCACCTTCTCACGTGTCTCTCTCTGAAACTTAAGAAATAATTGTATTCTTTCTCTTCCGTCTATTAATGTATGCATGTGCAAGGGTGTGTTTATATGCAGACGCACGTATGCTATCTTTGTGTCTCTTTACGCAGAAGAAATAAAAAAAATGCAAAGGCAAAGAGGCGATGTTGTTTCGGCGATGTTGTGTCAGTAATTGATATTTATCCTCGGTGCGGTACATAGTGACTCTACGTCCCAGTGGAGCGTATTTCGAGCAGCGGGGATGAAATAGTTTGGTGTGGTGTGGAAGCGGCATAATATTATCATGCTCTCCGTTTTGGAACTGAAACAGGACGCCATTCGTGTCGCAACGCATGACACTTAAAAAAGAGAGCCAGACATCTGATGTGCGTCTCACCAGGAGTCTGGATGAGGAGGCTGGCTGCAATGTTGCCATAGCAATTGGGGATGAATCACTCAAATAGTCTTTTTGATTAAATCTTTTGTAGATTTGACAGCACGGTACAGGTGGTGACAATAGCTAGCGCATAATGAAACGTTGCTTGCGATGCATGGATTATATTTGTTCTCTGAACAAAAGTTCCTTATGATAAAAGACTTAATTGTAAAGCTTGTGTGATTTTATGAAGTGAGAGCATTCACCATAGAGATGTTGGCTCAAAGATGATTTGACTAGCGTCCATTTGTCCTCGAGCCACACGAGAGACAGTTGCTTTCATGAGCAGAATATGGCCGGCAATAGTGAGCATTGAAGTGGATCCTTGGAAGAAAAAAAGGGGAAGAAATAAAAATACTGTTGCTAGCCTTGTGTGTCTATAGGGAGCTATGTATTACTGAGGAGGATTGTCTTGAAGGACAAAAGTAACAACTCTGTCGAGGTGGTTTGTCTTTGGAATTGAGAATAAAGATACGGAAGCAGATCCGAGCAGAAGAATGATGACTTTGTTTTTATATGCATGCATTTGTATGTTGTGTTATTGAAAAGAGAAAGAAGCATTGAAACCAATCAGGACATCACCATGAATCATCAACCTGCGATCTTCACTTACCTACAATAGGGTGTATATTAAAAGATGCTCTCATTTGAATTCGTATCCCCAAAAAGTACAGCTCGTACTTCACTCTAAAACCGGCCTCTTGATAATATTGATTTATGGATTATAATTATGATATTCAAAAAGTAGGTAGACTTCAATTACATGTGTGCCTTGAAACTACGCTATGCAGTTAGACTCAGCTAATGATTTGGATGACGGGGAAGTTTTCAAGGCATTCATAATTAACTTTTTTTTTAAGACATTTTAATCAACTTTGCCAATGTGCAACGCCGTCCCACCACCACCACCACCAGCACCATAGGCCCTCATTACGGCGGTTCACGATTCTCTTAGCACGATCCTTGCCTCTGAACGCACACCAAAGCGGAAAGAACCCAGCGAGTCTTCTGCAGTTTGACCCCTGAGCGTGAACCCTTGGGAGGAGTACAAAGCTTGTTGAATCCCAGATTGGCTAATTTCCCAGATAACCTCAACCCCTTGTGCGGTCTCATTGGTTTTGAGTTTCCTTAAAGCCGTCATCCAGCCTCCTGGACATGTCATGCGTAAGGAGGGGAATGACATGATATTAAAGCACTTCCTCATAAGATGGAAAGGCGTACATTTTCCTGCCTGCAAGCAGTCAATTATTTGACAAGTACACATAATGAACAATGCAGGACTAGTCGGAATTTAATCAAAAGGCAGAGACAGGGGCCCAGTGCAGATGGGAAATGATTAACACTGTTAATCAAACAGCCCAGCATTAGTTTAAACATGGCAAGCCTATCCTATCATGTGAAATATGTATGGGATCCATTGGATATTACCATATTTCCTCTTCCCTTTTGCCAGTCTAACAGTTATTGCATCTATTATGGTGACCCCTATTTATACTGGACTCCTTTCTTTTTAAAGGTCTTGATGCTAGCCCTAAGCTATCCGACTGAATTAAATCCTCCGTCTTTTGTGTGAGCCGCCCAACCCAAGAAAATATTAGGGACAACATTTAAACTCAAAAAATAAATGAACAGACGTCGATTGCAACGTTTTTTTATATTTAATATCGATGTAATATCTAAGTAAGTGTCTGTCATTCATTTTGCTGCCCAGATGGCAACAATTTGAGAGATGGTGTGGGAGACATAGCCAAACAGCAATTATAAGACAAGTGAAATATTGTGCACTGTATTGAAAACTCCAACAGGCCGATGAGGGGTGACTAGGTGTGATGCAGCGTTAATAATGACAAGAATACTTGTTATCATGCAACATATTGCAAAGCTGACAAACAAAATGTGGTTTCTTGTGACCACATTCAACCCTGTCCACTGTGTCTCTTTCCTGCCACGAGTAACTAAATACACTGAGCGCTTACAACAACTTGTTGTGTGAGCTTGTGTTAAATCACATTCCGTGAGGGAAGAAAGAAATCAGTCACATTAAAACATGCTCAAAGTGGCTCAAACTTGTCTCTGACGTTATCTCTATATTTATTCATCCAATTCCTAATTTGCGAGTGTTGACATGTTGGCGCAGTGAAGCGGCATATGCCTCCCACAGTCTTCCTGCCTCGCGTCCTCTCTGTGTGGAGTTTGCTTGTGTTCTCCCTGTGTCTGTGATTTCTCCCAGTTTAATGGTTTTTCCTTTCGATTCCAAAGAAAACGAACGGTACGGTAAATTCACTGAAAACCCTGAACTTCATTCCTCATCGGAGTGAATGCTGTGTGAATGTGAGCATGGTTCACCACCAGAGAGAGACTTGCATTAAAAGAGTACAGGATCGCGAGCCCTTTCATCCCTAGGAGCAGAGGCCACTTGGGCCACGAAAGCTAATCTCATGGCCTGAGGAGGCATGTATCTATTTTGTTTCCAAAGCAGGATGGACCAATAGATGAAGAAGGTTAGGTGGATGAATGAATTCAATGTTTGGATGGATAGATGGTTGGTTGAATGGAGGGTTGGATTGATGGATGGGAACATTGGTTGGATGCACTGTTATAAATGGTTAAAACCTTCACTTTTTCTAAACTTAGTTTTACCAAGCATCCTTTTATTTCTTGATTGAATGAAAGGGAAGGGAACAACCACAATACTGCCTTCCCACTTTAGCATGCTACGATAATTAGCGATGATTATAGAGTATCTCTTGAGAAACTGGGACAGGAAATGGAGTTCACAGATCATTCGACATAAATGAGGGTTGCCCTTTCTTTCTTTTTGTATTTATTTTCTTCCTCTTCTTCTCCTTGGTAGGCCATGAAGAATCACTTAGAAGAATAATAACCACTAATCACACAAACTCTTTGATTGGCTTGGAGACATTTCAATGAAAGCTTTCTGGCTTAATAAACAGTTGAGCCAAATGACTCAACTGTTGGGGTCGAAGCCACCCCGATCTGAAGAATGTGAATTTCCTATGAAAGGCCTTTTCATTTATACATTTTTTAACACATATTTACTGGATTGTACCCAGAAAACACAACACATAAGTAATGGACATCAATAAGGTGTTGTTCAGTCATGCTGACACTTTTTAAAGAGGTAAAAGCCCCTCGTGGACTGTAACAAATGTTGTTGACTTTTAAAGTTCAAACAACCACAATAAACGGCGGGTATTCATTTTTGTCTCTCTTTTCTTATGCCTTGGTGAGCAGCCCCTAGATGTATTTAGAACAATAATGTTTTATGGAAATAAGCTATATGTATTTAAAACTTTTATAATTGTGCTCCTTTATGCCAGCACAAAGCAGCCACTTTTTAAATTAGTTGAATTAATCGGAATGCACAATTGAAGGGTAGTAAGGTGCATCCACAATGATGAATGCTTAAGAATGATTTTACTTCAATTAAATTTGAGGCAATTATTCTAAAAGATTATTGACCTCTAAGGGCACTTTCGATGTCACATATTTTTCCTTCCTACTCTGCTTATAGTATTCATCTTAATTAGGCAGGACTATTGAAGACGTCCTCCTCCTCTTGGTTAATACTAAAAGGTATTAACTCGCCCTCTGATTTTCCTGTGCAGTTCACCAGTTTAAGTTCATTTATATTATTGTCTGACCAGGGAAAAGGGAGGTGTTTCGCTGCTTCATTATCATTAAAACTAACAAGGACATATTTGATGGTATGTATGTTTGTTTTTGTGTTTGATTGTTTGGTTAATTACACAATATAGACGATATAGATTACTTTGATGTATTGCAGCCTTAAACAAATACACTTCTCTGACAGCCCCGTCATATCAAAGCATAGTAACAGTGACTATGCCACCTCTTTTGTTTCAAAAATACCACAGAGCACACGACTGCAAGGTGAAGCCAATTGGAATTGTTAGCCTCTGCTGAACCATATTACTGGTCACCATATATCATTTTTCTGCGTGGGTCACACTTCAAGTACATCTGTTTTCACTCTGAGAAGTTTCCCCACATAAAACAAGAGTTGCTTTACTGATATCTGTCCCTGTGTGCTTGTTGAAGATATTCATGTTGTTTATCAAACGTGAATAACAAAAGGGGTCCACTGAAAGGGCTTTTGTTCCCCTCCAAATAACTCTATCTCCTCGTTTTTTTTAGTATCATTTTTGACTCCACGATACAATTTGGTGTTAATGATTTGTTTACCTAGCATGCTCTTTTAACAGTCCACATATTTGACAGTTGTGCAAGCCAGAGCCCAACATGGCCACCCTGGACCTATTCTTTCTTTTTTTTTTCTTTTTTTTCTT
The DNA here is from genome assembly GCF_026213295.1 of Gadus chalcogrammus. Classification (NCBI taxonomy): domain Eukaryota; kingdom Metazoa; phylum Chordata; class Actinopteri; order Gadiformes; family Gadidae; genus Gadus; species Gadus chalcogrammus. The sequence continues at coordinate 13,475,925 of NC_079423.1, read as the reverse complement.
CTTCAAATTAGATCTCAAAGCTCCCCGTGTGTTTGACTCTTTTTTTTGTTTTAATTGCTTCCTGTCTGCTGGCTCAATTATAAGCACAGGTCCTTTTGGAGGAGGGGTCCGGGGTCTTGGGGGGCCCAAGCAACATCAGCGGACAAGCGACACAAAGTGATTAAATAACAGAAATTTGAGCAGGGGGCGATGAGATCATTTGGGTGCTTGATTTGATAATATTTTACTTGATATAGCCGCTCACAGTTTACACATGTCAATGTAGGTTTTAGAGCCAGCTTGATTGCCTGAGCTGCTTTAGTAAGCCAGTGTAATGAAGAGGGGAGGACAGACGGCACTGTATTGATTCAGAGCGGCTTAAGAAAGTCTTACTCTATTATCCATTATTGATTTTTGGGTCAGTTGAACGCTGTTGTCAATACTTGATCAGGATTTTTTTTTTTCAAAAAATGTGAACTTGTGACCATCATCAGAACAAATCAATTCACTTTAGATATATCGTTAGATATATAAGGAAAACTCCATAATTCTGTCATGTTGCCCCGACATAAGAATTTGACTTTATGCAATGACAAGGTTTTTAAATATGCAGGGGCTTGTAAGCAAATCTACCAAGGTAGCAATGCACACTGAATGGAAAACACCCTCACATAAGCAGAATGTTAAACACAATGTTTGCAGTTGTAATCATAACATACACTGCGAGCAGACAACCTATCACCTTAACTGCAAAGACAATACACACGCTTATTCCTGATGGCATTTTCACAATAGGTTGCCATTGTCAAACATAAAGATGTCAGGAACATTACATTCAAAATGGATGGAATTGATGACGTGCAGCAGTAGTAAAACCTACAATAAAAATCCTTCAACCTCAAGGTTTTGGAAGCACATTCTTAGAAAGCAAGAAATAACTCATGGTACAGGAAGGTCGGTGTACATTTGAGAGAAAGCAACCATATAATTGAGCCTGTAGAGAGAGCTGTACCATTGCAAATAAATATTGATCAACATTGTTATCAAGAAAATGAAATTGCTTATTTAATTTAATCAATAATTACTTAATAACTTCCTCATTAAGGTGTTCTTTGTTTTTTTTCCTCTCCAGTTTCCCAGGTCACCGTATAATGCACTCATTTATACTAAACTACTATTACATAATCAGGTTATCAATCATCATCATTTGGAAGAATTCTCTAAAAGCACTATATCGTGACACAATGAATTAAAAGACCAACAAATACATTAATGACACCACGGGAAGACAATAAAGTAGAACATCACATAGCACAATAACAATAAACCACACATTTCATCGAGATAGTTCCCATTCAGTCGTTTCAATGGTCGGAACTTTCAAAAAAGAGTCAAAATGTTTTCCACATCAAATTCAAAACACATGGACCGTGAAGGCTATTTCAATAAGACTGAGGGCCACTGCCTTGATGAAAGACAAAACAGCAGCTTGGGCCCCTCTTGATTGCACAACACTGGATGACAATAATATACTGCCAGGGTTGGCTTGGGTTATTATTGATGGGCAAATTTTACTCTCAACAGAAGGAGGGTTAGCTCCTTTCCTGTGCAGTAGAAAGGCAAGGTTAAGACTCAGTGCTAACTCGTAGCCCATGGCTACATAAATATTAACCACACTATCACTGTGGAGAATAGGCCTTCTTTGATTATGAATCTTCGCTGAGGATCGCTAGATATATCTTTGGAGATGCTCAAAAAAGCCTGGGCCTGAATTTTTTTTTAAATCTGCAAAGTATATTTTGCCGCGTTGCTCCCTGGTAAAAATAACATGAAGAAGAGCTCATGCAGATGTGTGTCAATTGATGCTGGGGGAGGGGGGAACCATGGAAACGGACGGGGCTCGCATATAGAGACCAATGTGTCTCCTCTGATCCCGCTGATCTGGTTCGATTGGAGGATGATCGGGAGGTGTTTACGCATGACTCGCAGTGTGGAAATCCCGACTACGTATGAAAGACACACATGCACATGGTATCAAGATCTATGTGAGAGGTTGAAAATGTTCAAAAGTAACAAGAAACATCTGGGCACAAAACAGCAGTTAACATTGTCCTAACTCTTCTCCTCAACTCGCCGTGGACCACTAGCCTTGGTGCCCTCTCAGAAGCGAGGATGCCGGGGGAGAGGGTACGGCGTGGAGGGGGATTGGGGGGGGGGTCAGCAAAGGTCTTGTGACTAGCCCTGTGTGCACGGAACGCCAGTCCATGTCCAAATATTTCGGAAGGAACCAATAAGAATTGTTTTGGGGGAACAAAAGAAGGTTCAAACCGCCAGTCTGGGGGTTCCACGTGGGAAAGAAATAAACGACATGAGACGTGTTTACTTAGACCGGGGTTGACCGACGTCTGGTCTAAGCCTCCTCTCCCATCCCCAGCCAAGCTGAAACAAAACATGCAGTATTTATTGCTGACCGGTGCTAGCAGACCCTAATTCAGCGTCCATGGACACGGTTGGACGTCATTAGTGTGTCGTTTTCTGTCAAATGACTAACATGCTATGCGTTTTGCGTCCTTGTTGGTTTGTGTGTGTGCGCGTGTCTTTTTTCAGAATGTATTTTGTACACCGAGCAACAAAAAGCAGTAGAGTAAATACCAAATTTCCTTCTACTTACCCCCAAGCTTGCACGCACCATTGGTAAGTGATTATGTGCTATACTGTGTGTGGACCTTGCGCGATACGACTATATCGGAGTCTGAGAAAAGGAACGCAAACACAATTTATTTCACAAACCACCGTGACGGCGTTGGGCACTTGAGCAACAGCTGAAGTTTAGCTGTTTTTTTCGTGGAGTCGTGGTAGGTGGTCTCTAATCATTAACAAGCCAACTGTTTTAATATACGTCTGATATGATACGAGCCGGCGTGGCTGTGTGCCTCTGTAGGCCCCTGACGTTGAATATAGCGCGAGTGTGTCCTCCACACACAGCACACTGGCTAATGCCCTCTGTTGACTGTTTGAGGTAGCTGACTGCGATTACACTATGCAAAATGGATGCTGTGTTGTTTCTTTCTTTTCTCCAAGACATGTGAAATAATTGTACCCATTGCTTATAAATAAACATTATCCGCCGCAAATATGGATGCCTGCCCCCCCGTGACCTTTTTTCACATCTGTTTTTTTTTTAAAAGATGTTTTGTCCCCTTGCAACGATGTCTATATATATTATTATGTAAAATTATGCTTATGAAAACACACGCGTGCCCCTCTCTCTCTTCTGCGTTCACCTTCACCTGGTGAGCATGACTCAAATTCACATTTCTGCTCAACGGGTGAGAGACGGCTTCATTGAAGCCAGGTGCGTGCCCATGTCTCGCCTGATCATTTTCCCCCCCTCGCAGAATTCCTCGACCAGATCACAACACGTTCCCCGGCATTAGCGAAGAGGGAAAGGAAAGTAAATAGAGTAGGGTGGAGAGGTATGGAACCGAAATGGAGACGGATAGAGTGGAGCACAACAGAATTAAGGCAGAGGAGAATTAAATAGAATAGAGTCAGTGGAAGAATGTAGAGTGGAATGACACAGAATAGAGTAGAATGGAATCGAGTGAAATATAATAGAGTAGAGTAGAGTAGAGTGGAATGTGTAGTGTAGTAGAATAGAGCCGTTTAGAATAAAATACAATATAAATCAATGGAATAGAATATATTTGAGGGGAAATGGTAGAATTCAGGTCTATTGTGTTGGAATAATCCTAAACTATTATTGTTTTAAATATTAAGTCTGTTGTCGTTGATAAAATATAAAGGAGAATCAAAACAATACTATATTCATCTGCAAAATAGGGGACGTAGAAATCCAATTAAAAAAAATAATTACAAGGAATTAATACTATGAAGTTAAAAAACTAATCTGGAATGTGATATGAAAAAAAGAATTGTTCTCTTAAAAGGGGATTTAGGAAAAACACTGTAGGATCACACATATTTACTGTGCCTTTTATATATACTGCATATGATGTTCTGGTTGCATGCAGGAGCTCAGCTTTCACCCTGCCAGTTGCACTATGATCAGCGAGCCTTGGTTTTCTTACTGAGGCCAAGAGGAAAAGGGAATGAGGAGAAAAACACAAGCAACATCCGTCTGCACTTTCGTGCTCTTTCGCTTCTTGATGCTCGGTTGTGTTACAGTAGCACACGTCCACTGCCATTGGTTGAAAGGGCTGGACTGCCTACTGTGACCGGGGCACGGGCCTCCCCAATCCCAAAGGCAAAAAAATAAAGAATGTAGGCCTAGCCGGCAATCAAAACTGGAAGGGGCCAAAAAAAGGCGAAATATATTTAATCTATTTGCCATTTCTATGATGTGCTGCAAACTTCCCTTGGAACAATTAAAACAAAAGGCAGAGTGTCTGCCCGTTACTCGATATGGTAATGTTACCATGTGATCCGTTCTTTCTGGACATGAATGAATTTTGACTCCGAGCCATTCCAGCTGGAGACTCCATGTCGGGTTTTGAGAGGCTCTCTCAGCACAGACAGCTCCTGCAGACGGCAGCCTGCGTCGGGCTACACTGGCACTGTTTACTGGAACCCAGCTCCGCGCTGTTTCAACCAAGTGTCTGAGCGCCGTGAGCGGGATCTTTCACATAGTCCAACCGGGGGAGAAGAACCATCTCAGGCGCTTTCGAGTCCTTTTTTTCCCCTTTTCACCATTCAGCGGAAACCGGAAGAAGAGGCTCTTCGTCTTGCGTCTTTTTAAGCGGGACAAAGATTTTTGGTGTGCCGCACAAGAACCACAACGCATAGTCTCCAACGAACCGAGCTTCTCGTTTCTCTTCTTTATTATTGAACCCCCCCCTCCTCCATCCCCACTCCCCCCAACCCCCCACCAAAAGACGTGAGAGAGAGAGAGAGTAACAAAACGCTTAAACTGAAGTGTTTGACGAGTTGAGGACTGTGAGCACATGCAACACCTTGCCATGGAAGTGTGTGTCCGGTGCAGGGGAATGTATCGGCTGAGAGGGGAACCTGCCAACTGATAAAGAGCCGAGCTGTCCCAGATAAGGGAGCATGCATCAAACCTGCAGAATCTCTCTCTCCACCGCCCGCTGTCCTCCTCCGAGCTGCAGAACAGTCCCCGTCAGACTGTCTTTCAAACTACCTGCCATCTCCCCGTTTTGATTTCCTCCTCCGCCACTGACTTCTTCTTCATTTTGAAACGGCCGTGTCTTGGGTTTGACTTTTCCTGACCAAAAAGGTAAGAGCAGTAGACGCTTCTTTCTCCGATTTGATCGGCACTTTTGGGGCTCACGGTGGGAAACGAGGTTTGGGGGTTTGAAAGTTGACACGGAGTGTGTTATGTGTGGTGGATCGGGGGGTTTGAGGTGCGTCTTACCGGGGGTTTGTGGGGTCACTTTAACACGAGGTCATCCTCGCCCTTAAAGCGGACACCCTACCGCTCGGTGATGTGTTTTACTGACTCTAAAACACAGGGGGAGAAACACACCAATGGACTAGACGGAATGGCTGGAGCTGCCCCTTATTATTATTATTATTATTATTATTATTATTAGAGTCCTTTAGAAAGTCATACTAATGGAGTTTCGCTGTTTCTCAGAAGAAACAGGACATGAGTGTTTGGAATATTTAAAATGAGGGGTACCATGGTTAATTGAAAAATGGTTAATCAAAACACAACCAGATGTGGATGGATCTGGCCGACTGAGTGGAGGCTGGATGGAAACTATTAAAGTGTGTTCACATGAACCAGAACACGGAAAGACCCGTTTAATGGGAATGGATGCTTCCAGAGTTGAAGAAGCTGTCTAGGTGGGGTTGGTGTAAAATACTACGTGGGGTGGTTGTAGGAGACTATTGGTGGGTTGGTGCTGGTTTTAGATCCACCGATGGGTGGTTGAAGGATTTTTGGAGACGAAGCGTCGGCGACCTGAGTTGTGTGGGCCAGATATTAGCATTAGAATTGGTACTTTACAGTTCATCTATTCAAGAGAGCAGAGAGAGAGAGAAAATTTCAGAAGGTTTCTTTAAACCCAGTAAGGTCAGAGTAATAATTACAATTCGCCTCGGATATATGGGCTAGACGGCATTAGGTCCTCCAAAAATACTTCACACGGGAAATATAATCCACTATAAACGTTTGAAGAAAATGATTAAATGGACTCGTCCACACGACGAAGGACGCCTAGTTGGAGTGAAATGTAGCTATTTCACTGCATACAAATACATATTTTTCAAGGCCAAACAATTCCAAAAGCCCACCATGAGTTTCAAGCCCGACCCCGCTGCCTTTACGCGTGGCGAGGGGGGGCTGCTCTCGGTTCGAGTCCCGGTCAAGCCAGCGACCAAGTCATGCGTGTCTTGCCTTGAACAGATGACGAATCTCAGATCATCGATCATCAAATAGAGGGCGCACAGTTTCGCCTCGGTCTCTAGCCCAGACACACGACCCCTCTGTGTGTGTGTGTGAGTGCTTCGTTAGGCTTTGCGTCTGGTTTGGAGAAAAACCCAGCGGTTCTCGGGTTCGTCGGAATGGACATTAAGCCTAGGGTCCATGGAGCGCTCTATCCCGTCTCTCATCCCTGTTGTGTTCCGCGGATCTTGGCTGTTACGGGTTAACAACTACTTTGTACACCAGAACACTCACCTTTTTAAACTAGGCCTGTAATGCTGTGGAAGTATCTTCTGTGTAAAGGTTTATATACATATATATATATATATATATATATATATATATATATATATATATATATAGGCCTGTGGGCCTAATGCAAATGCCCATGCAAAGTCACTTATTGCCCTATTTATGTAAAATCTTCATTCTCTTTAGAGTTGAAATGTAAATTTAGATCTCCATCGCATGTGTATAGGAACATAGGCCTATACGTAAACATGGTGAGACATCTCTCCCAATAACCTCTTATATTTGGCGTTAAGTGAAACATGTCACACAAATATTTTCAGCTTGTATTTGTCACGAAAAAAAACCTGAACGGAATTTATAAAATATAGTCGCTTTCAAGTCTATTGACGTTAGGGCTGTTATACGCAAATGCTTTCGCCAAATATTCAGATTTATGCATGTGCGAAATTCCATCTGATGGACGGCATTAGAATATCAAAGTGGCCACAGTCCTTGTTTAATGGGGAAAAAAAGAAGTAGTAGGATCTGGCATTTAATGTTGGCTGATGTCGAGCGAATAGAGCGAGAGAGAAGCTCCAACACCAAAGACCCTCCGTGCTGCCCCACAACCCCCCACCTGACTTAAATACCAGTAGCACTGAACACTACACGTATGGCCTGCCATTTGTATACTGTAGGGTTATATGGCAATGTTATCCGTAACAAAGGGATACTACTTTAAAAAATCGTAATCATGTCATGAATAAGCAAATGATTGCGGACACCACACACACACACACACACACACACACACACACACACACACACACACACACACACACACACACACACACACACACACACACACACACACACACACACACACACACACACATGATAGGACATCAGACAGACCATTGTGGATAACACAAATAATGATACAAAATGGCTAAGTAAAGATTTCCAAGTACCAATTCGCATAAACCAATGTTTGGTATTTTATTCTCATTACTGATACACTGATACATTGTAGTCAGGACTGAATTGGTAGTCCTTCACCCCCCCCCCCCCCCCCCCACCCCCATTATTCTATTGTCTTGGTCCAGAAGGAGTATATGTCCGTTTTTCAAAGTGCAGCTGTTGTTGATCTCCCAGTGGCTAGATTGCCCCCCCCCCCCCCCTCTCTCTCTCTCTCTCTCTCTCTCGCTCTCTCTCTCTCTCTCTCTCTCTCTCTCTCTCCTCTCTCTCTCTCTCTCTCTCTCTCTCTGTTCATCTCCACTAATGGATCAATATAGACTAGCGTGATGCAGCTACATGTGTGTGATGAGGACAAAGTGTTACGAAATCTCTCTGTTCTTTCACTTGAGAAAAAGAACGCGCGATCGCTCACAGCCTCCAAAGCCCATTTAATAAGTGAGCACATGGCTCGTGAGGGGCTGTGAATGCATTGCTGACTGGCTTCTCTTTTTTTTTGTTATAATGTAATGTTATTTTTCTGTCTTTCTATGTCATTACCAATTTAAAATAACACAGTTGGGTTATGGACCTTGGTAGGGAGTGGACATATCCTAGGGGGGGTAAGAAGTAGGGAAAATACCTGTCCTAATAGGCTCTCAGAATTGTCTTTTGTAATATACCAATGAGGGCAGACTCGTGCTTTAGCCTCACTAAGATAATTTGTATGATTAAACCTCCATGCGAAAACAGTGACGGGTTGCAGCGTTTACACTCACTCGCTCGCTCTCTTCCTCTCTCTCTCTCTCTCTCTCTCTCTCTCTCTCTCTCTTCTCCTCTCTCTCTCTCTCTCTCTCTCTCTCTCTCTCTCATCTCTCTCTCTCTCTCCTCTATTGCCCTCTCCCTCTCTTTCTCAAACCATCGTTATAAGGACTCGGTCGTTCTTTGTCTGACACCGATTGGCTGAGGCATGTGAATGTAATGCTAATTTCTCATGTGTGGCTGAGTTAGTTTCTGTTGTTGGTGTGGGGCGCACGTCGCCAGTCCAGAGGTTTTCCTCGCTTCCGCGTGCCGATGACAGGTTGAACACGTATCCACCCGTGGCTTTTCTCTCGGTCCTCAATGTCCCCCCCCCCTCCCAGCTTGGGGGTCGGGTGAGGGTAGGGGTGCAAAGTATCAATTTGGACTTTCCACTTTCCTATGAATAACGTGATGGTTATAGAGTGTTGGGAAATGCCTGTATACGAAGAAAAAAAAATGAGATGCGGGGGGAAATGCTAGGACTGGGGTGTGTAACATGTCTCGCGTGGAGGGCTGCGCGCGGGGGGCTGGGGGGCGGGGGTGTGGGGGGCGTCGGGGTGTTGGTTCGAGGCGGTTTTTGAAATTTACTCCATCTTTTTATTTGGTTGTGCGGAGCGTAAATTGTGGGTTTGTGCTTCGGGACGGAATCATTTCCGTCGCTTTCGCCTCCCTGCGTGTGTGCCCCACTGTGTGGCTACGCCAACCATTAAAGGAAATAAACAAGGCTGTCAAAGTATGTGTGTGTGTGTGTGTGTGGGGGGGGGGGGAGCGGGGGCACATTTTCTCTTGCGTCTAACGCGGGACGGTGGTGGCCCCCACGGTGGCCAAAACACCAGCTCCCCCTTTCATGGCAGATTTTTATTTTTTACGATTGGCAATCAGTTTTAAACGCCGTGCGTACGGAAGTGTTCCCCCCCCCTGCTCGCCCCAACCCCTGCCCGACCCTCTTCCTCGACCTCTGTCGCTCCCTTCCATTTGAGAACATTTGTTTCACTTGCCAAAGGCCTCTGGTGCGTTGGGAAGGGGGATTTCGGTTGCCCGCTGAAATGGCAGGTGACACTTTTGCTTTGCCTGAATAATTCCCGGTTAGACGCATGACGCGAGCTAAGGACATAGAATGGGGTCAACGCAAGCGTCCATTGAAATAGTGGAGGAGAGTGTTAAGCCTATGGTTCTCGGTGTAGCGGTTATTTTTCGCGCGATCGAGTGGTGGGGCTGCTAACTGGACACTGCCTTCTGGTTATGTCTGCTCCTTCGCCTCTTGTGTGAATAGGCCCCTTTTTTTTTTTTTTTTAACGCTGGTAGAAAGTACGGAGAATTGGCTCTTGGTAAAACCTCCGTGTCATTAAAATAAATGTGGGAGCTTAACACAGACCTGGCCCCCGACCACTTATTAAGGATTTTATATTTTACTGGTCATGTTGCAAACTCCTTGTTTGTATAAATAGTTTATGATGTGATGTGTGTGTGTGTGGGTGTGTGTGTGTGTGTGTGTGTGTGTGTGTGTGGTGGTGGGTGTGTGTGTGGTGTGTGTTGTGTGTGTGTGTGGTGTCTCACACAATAAAACTGGAAGGAAATCCGTGTACTTGAGTGTCGTGCGCTATCATATCACACATGTTTGAAGCAAACTAGTAATGGTTTGGTCTATTGTCTAGTCTTATTTTTCTTTTTACCCTAACAATGCTCGGTGTTATCACTTTTTAAATACAGTGTTTCATTGTTTCAATTTAATTTTATGACCATCAATGAATTACAGCAAAAACACACACTATGCAATCTAACTACTGTGTAATGTAATTTTACTTTTCTGATATTAGCCGTCTTGCTCGAGTAACTTTCATCATTTGCCTATTATGTTTTTTTGTCAGTGAGGTTGAATATAAACAACAATAAACCACACACAGAAGCGGACTCCCAACACACACACACACGCGCACGCACACACACACCACCACACACACACACACACACAGACACATATACACACACACGCACACACCACACAACACACACGGACACACACACACACACACACACACACACACACACACACACACACACACCACACACACACACACCCACACACACACACACCACACGCGCAAACAGCGCGCTCATCTCTCCATCTCTCCATCTCACTCTTTTTTTCTGCGATGGGAGTAGAGGAAAGCGTACTTATGAAGCACAGCTGCAACACATTTGGTGGGGGAGGGGAAAAGAAAAAATTGACGAGAGAAAAATTCAATTTCTGTGTGACAGAGTAAGAGCGGAGAAGGCTGAGCTCTGAGTAAACAGCCGTTATTGCTCCTCTCCTCCATGGAAGCCGAGCTCAGGGCCTAGCGATGGCAGCAGAGAGAGAGAGAGAGGGAGGGAAAGAGAGGGGGAGGGAGAAAGGCAGCAAGAGGGAGGGAGGGAGGGAGGGAGGGAGGGAGGAGGGAGGGGGGAGGGAGGGAGGGAGGGAGAGAGAGTGGATGTGGATGTCTGCCAGGGAAAGAGCCATGTCTCGGCTGGATTAGAGGAGAGTGCGGCACATCCACACTTAAAGCCTCTTTCTCCAACAAGACAGGGCCGTTATTTAGGGATGGTGTGGTGGGTAAACACAAGGGGCGCAAAATGTATATATTTATTTATTTTCTCTCACCTCCTTTTCCGGATAGGCTGTTGTTGTGGGTGTTGTCGGGATTGTTGGGGTTGTTGTCCTTGACGATTGTGACTTACAGCGAGCGAAGGAGAGGTGGGGGTAGGGGCGGAGTTTCACTGCTAAGGGCGACGTGTAATGATTTAGCATGGAGCTAATTCCAACCGGGTGTCAAACTGCTGTCAGGTGTCGATTAAAACAAGATGTATTGACAACTGTTTTTAAACCAGGCTTCTTTTTTGCCTGTGGTTTCGGAAATACATGTCGCCCCCTTATAGTTTTTGTAGTGTTTATTGATGAATAATACAATAATAAAAAAATAAATTCATAAGATTGAGCATTGATTGATTTTTACACTTCCTTGCTATCGCTAAATTAGTAAAAATATATTATTGTAACCTGGTGCTGTGATTAAATAGTAATACATATAGCCTGTAACCGAATGAATAATGCAATTTCAAATAAACAATATAATTTTTTTGGTATAGATAGATAGAAGTATAGTATGCCGCTATTTGTCTCCCTGAAAATATTTCCGTACGGGACGATGTTTAATATTTAATGTAACAATGGGTACTTATTTTTACCTAAGCACACCTAGATTCGCCAAGTCAAAATGGAAGCACATCAACTTAGACAAAACAGTATGAATATTTGGAATATATATTTACCATTTCAAATGTCTATAAATATATTTATGTCAATGTAAAGGTATGGTTACGTGTCATTTGAAGAGTCCGAATAATCTCAACATCTGTCAGTCACAGAGGAAGAAGGGCTTGGCCGTGATTAATGTAAATTTATAATCAATAATGGCTGGATCAATGGTTTGCATCGTGTAACCGTCAAACCTAGCTTGGACTCGAGGAAAAGGTGGAAGCGAGGATTCTCTATAATCTCATTGGGACCTTTGTGTGTGTGTGTGTCTGTGTGTGGGTGGGTGTATGTATGTTCTCATATTTGTGTGCGTCTGTATGTTTGCGTGTGTGTGTGTGTATCTGCATGTGAGTGTCTGCGTGTGTGTGTGTCTGAATGTGTGTGCATTTGTGTGCACGCGCACGCGCGTGTGTGTGTGCCTGTGTGTGTCTCTGTGCGATCATGGATGTGCGTGTGTGTTTTACCTGCGATTATTATCATTCATCTTAAGGTTCATTAGTGCTCCATTTGTAAATTTCCATCATCACCTGTAAGAAGAAGAAAAAAACACCTCAAAGTTTTGATGTCGTTTTTATGGCGGCAGATCTGAGGAAACGGTATTAGTCCATTAACTCTCTGCAGTGAATCATGAGTCCTCCTCCTTTCTATTGCACACATAAACTCCATGTGTGGTCTATGAGAATGTTTCTGTTTCCGCTGTGCTGACTAAAGTTTGGCCCCTGAGTTTGCTCTCTCTCTCTCTTGCTCTCCCGCACTCTCTCTCTCTCTCTCTCTTGCTCTCTACCTCTTTCTCCCTCTTTCTCTCCCTCTCTCTTTCGCTCTCTCTCCCTGTGCCTCCCTCTCTATCACTTTCTTCCTCCCTCCCTCCCTCCCTCCCTTCCTCTCTCTCCCCCACCCGTGTCTCTCTGGGTAGATAATGTCTCTGCAAATCATCTAACCACGCTCATTGAAGCGCCTTCCAGTAATTGAACAAGACTTAGTGCTTTACAGGAAAAACAATAGTCATAGTTATCTCAGATCTCCACTCGTCGGCACATTAAACCAAACACTGGGATTTTTGGACTTTGAATACCTGAACTGAAGAAAAAACAGGTTTGTCTTTTTCTCCTTTGCTCTCTTTGTCTCTCCCTCTGGCTCTCTTTTCCCCCCAATACCGTAGCACGGCTGGTATGGGTGTTTGCTAGGTGCGATATTATAGACCTGGTTGCGTGATTAGATTGCATGTCGTCTCACAACAACCACCTGAGGTTTGGAGGGCCGCCTGTGGGGCTTTGCTGGTTGATTTCTTAAGAGGTGTGCGTGTGAGACATTTGCATAAAAAATAAGAGTTTTTAATTACTCTTAAACATGATTTGACAAACAGGAGTTAGCATGAGACGCTAAACTTTGTGCTAATTATAATCATCCTCTTTTAAAAGCCGAGTGAGCGTGAATGCTGATTTTATTCATGTCATTATTTCTATATTATTATTATTTCCTAGGATTAATTAGGTTACCTGGGAGTGATTTAATACCTTGAGCCGGTATAGCCGTTGTCACCGGGGCTTGAAGTGTCTACAATCTCGAAAAAGATTGGCTATGTGCGTTCAAACATATCTATATTTACTTGGTAGTAGCTGTGAGTGTGTTGCCGTGGCGCTGGAGTTGACCTTGTGTGTGTCCGACAAGGTTCTCTCCCTCGCTCTACCCCCTCGCTTTCGTTTCCGCGAGCTCTCTTAAGACACGAAATGGCCAAGAGGAGCAGTTGTTCTCGACAGAGATGCATTGTTTCAGGCCGCCAATAAACCATCGCACTGTGAGTGGCTAAATCTGTGAACCTCATCTCGACTACAGTGTAGGGCTAGCTAACAACACGGCAACTGTCAAGGCTGCAGCACCTGCTACTGTCTCTAGTGGTAAAGGGACTCTCTCTCTCTCTCTCTCTCTCTCTCTCTCTCTCTCTCTCTCTCTCTCTCTCTCTCTCTCTCTCTCTCTCTCTCACCCCTCTCTGTCGCTGTCTGTTGCTCACATAGTCGCATCACTCTTCCGTTTTTGACAAGCCAGAGGCGATAGTGTCTCAGTTTGGGTCAACTGCGAGTGGAGCTACTCGAGAAAAACATTTGAAAGCAGAGGACGAAATGTCAATCCGAATGAGGAGGTTAAAACAGAACGCGGCCACCCCTTAGGGCTAGCGGTTAGCTCGGCCAGAAACATACGCACAGGCGCTGTGTTAAGCGACTTAAAAACTAAAACGCGGACCACCTATGGATCCTTAATGGGTTTTTGGGAGGTTTGAGTTTGGATTTATATGTCTTATTTTCTGTTCACAGAGATGAATATGGTATGAAATCATAGATTCAATGATAGAGTTGACCGCCGGCTACAGCAACTGCTAATACTGCGAATAGAGGCCATTGAAACGCAACATTTCCAAAAACACTAAAACACTAATATTCCAATTAGTATTTCAAAAGACATACTATCTTTTCATGTGATTTTTGCTTTTGCTCAAATACTCAAGTATTTGTTTCAGCGGCAGCGATACCGATGGAAAGTTAGGCTAACAAGATCTAACATAAGATCTAATGAGCTCATACCTTGTGTCTGGGTTGTGAACGCCCAATTGAATCCACAATGCCACACACGTCATAAAAGTATAGGAAGAGGAATATAGTTCATGAATAAGTCATAGCGCGCCCCTAATTTGTCCACGGACCGCCACTGCCGGACAGATGCTTGGAATGCTCCCGGCTAGGAGCCGCGTAGCGCTAAATGGTTTCTCTCTCACCTTATTGAATTGAAGCATAAGGAAGCGGCGATGGCAGCGGCGCCCAATGCAGATATTGTTGGAATAATTCTGGGAACTGCTAAGGTAATAGGAGGGTTTAGGCCAGAGCTTTGTTAAGAGATACACAACCCTCGTCATAATGATACAAATTACCAACGATTATGATAATAATTTTAACAATGATAATACAAGGTGGTTGAAAATCGACGTGGACGAATGTGTGTGTGAAAAGACATGACTAATATTCATAAATAAGATCGTTACACTTGTTTTTCCTCTTCCAAAGATGTATTTTGTCGCTAACATGCATGTGGAATGGACATGCACACCAGACCACCAGAATACAGTGTCACCCTCTTTCCTTCCCCTGCAACACCCCCGCCACCCCACCCACCCCCAACTGTATCTATGTCTTGTTCCCAGTGCTAACATGCCAGGTGTGAGGTAGGAGTTGTAATTCTCACACCCTGTCTTAATTAAAAGCAGCTTGGCTCTGAATAGCCGTATTAAACAAACAGGCCTGTCTGGTGGCGAAAGCAGGGTTCCGTATGATTTATGGCAGAATTCACACCACCAGGTGCCTTACAGCTCATTTAGAGAGAGAGAGAGCAAGAGAGAGAGAGAGAGAGAGAGAGAGAGAGGAGAGAGAGAGAGAGAGAGAGAGAGAGAGAGAGCAAGAGAGAGAGAGAGAGAGTGAGAGAGAGAGAGAGAGAGAGAGAGGGAGGGAGGGAGAGGTGGTCTAATGAATTACGAGGAGCCATTGTAATATGTATTTTCTCCCTGAGCAAATGTCAAAGATGCCATATCACACAACGACACACGCAGAAGTGTGATATGAAGTCATGTGCAGTGTTTCCCCGGCTGTCATGGATATAGTTCACAAGTCATTTGATAAATATGTGCACCTCTCTTAAAAATTAAAGTGATAGAACGATCAACTTTTTAGTTGACGAACCGTCACAACAGAGGTCACCGCACGTTCAAAGTCCGCGCTTTTCAAAAAGAAATAAACATATTTTAAAGCAAACAGAAGAAGAATATATCCTGAAGATAAATCAGACATTTATGCTGTGATTCATCCACAAACGTAATAAGGCTTGTGTAAAAACCAAACCAGAAATGCAAAAAAAGCGCAAAAACATCCAAAGTATTGCATCCACCGTGCTATACCTACATCCAGCAGGCCTGGCTGCTTACTTGAAGCCTCATCACCGCTGTGATTCCATGGTAGCTGATTGGGTTTGGAAGGAGCACACAGTAAAGGAGGACAGTCAAATACTAGTGGGGAAACGTGGACATTTTTGTCCTTTGCAAAAAAAAAGGGAAAAGTTCTGCCAGTGGCATTTCTTCCAGTCATCAACTGGGGCTGATTACAAGTGAGACCAGAATGAGCGGACAGGATCGGGCTCCAGACACCATTACCATCAGAAATAGGCCCAGCTGGCCCTTGGGTAGTGGCTTCGGCTCCAAGCCTCTGAAAAGTTTCTCTTTCCTGTCTGATAACATCTCGCCAGGTTAGCAAGTATATGTATGTATGATGTCTGCTTGTGTGTGTGTGTGTGTGTGTGTGTGTGTGTGTGTGTGTGTGTGTGTGTGTGTGTGTGTGTGTGTGTGTGTGTGTGTGTGTGTGTGTGTGTGCGCCTGCGCATGTGCAAGCATGTGAGTGTGTGCGCGTGTAAATGTGTGAGGCATGTGAGTGTGCGCGCTTACATGTCCTATACGTATGTGTGTGTGTGCGTCTGTGTATTTATTTTTCTAATAGTGGCCCAGACAGTTTATCTTAGTGGTTAACCTCTGGCAGAATAACTCAGTTTAAAGTAGTCTTCAAGTTATTCACCCACAGGTAATTTAAAATAATCCAACATAGCATAATATTTGGATCACTACAGGGCATGCACATACCTCTCAGACTAAGTGGTATGGTCCATCAGATCCAATGTGGTTCTGACGGACCGTACCACTTAGTCAGAAAGTGGCGGAACCATCCGCTCTCTCAGGAAAACCCAGAATAGGTTTTTCAAAAGGAATACGTGACTCAACATTACTTTGGGCTGGGCTTTAAATGTTGAAGCGGTTTGATTCAAGATGCTATCACTGATTTCATGGTCTTTCAACAGAATAAGCTCAACCGTTTTCTACAGGGGACTGTTTAGTTGAGCATTATTAAGGTGATTCATACAACTGGAGCATGCGGCTTATAGCCTGGAACCATAATTAGTGCTCTGTGAATGTGTCAAACACAGGATTTGTGCTTTAAAAGCCATTCAAAATGGTCAGGGATTTGGTTTGCCAGTCAGACAGGCTCAAACTGTTATTTTTGATCAGCTGTGACTTTCCAACAATAACCAAACCACAACACAAGGTCTCCAATAGAGTTACATAACACATGTGTATCCACCTCATCTCAAGCATTTAGATTGATTTTCAAAGAAAGAAGGTTTCATGAAAGCAATTGCATAGGGAATATTTTGAGAATATTTCAGTAAATGATTTAGTGAATTTCTTTAGCGTCTAACTCACTTTGGCTCTTTATATAAAACACAAGCAACATAAATATCAATGTGTGGGAGAGATTGCTTTCTATTTTAGGGCTATTGATAATTAAATGAATAACTAAATAGAAAGAGCTCTAGGCCTTACTGCTAGCATGCATTTAGCCTCTGCCTCAATCTAACCAGAGATTTTATTCATTTTTCATGTAATCAAATCCTCAAACACATTCTTTAAGAAAATATCTCATCACTGAGTGGGGGAGACCTGTAGTGAGGTCCAATGCTATCTTAGAGATTCAAATGAGAGGGGAGGAGAATGAGCCAATCCCACCTTGTTTGCATCACAATCCCACTCATACAGTGGTGCTGTAATGCAAATGAATGCTCGGGAGAAAGCTTGTCCCCAAAAACTCTCCTGTCTCTGGTGACAAAGGCGAGCGGGATGAAGGTTTGGGGGGTGGGCGGGGGCAGCAGTTGGGGTTGCGTGGGTTCGACACTGAAATGATTGAACACACTCTAAGAGCGGCTGAAGGAAATGAGATGATACAACGTCGACGTTCAAAAGCAAATTAAATAACCAGAATATTTTTTTTTCATTTTGCTGTGGATAAATGTGCTATTAAATCCCCTGGCCTGATTTCATTCTTTCCCGTCTTTCCCGTCGGCGTCTTTCGGTTCTTTCGAAAAAATTTCGTGTGCCCCTTTTTTTTGTCCGGGGCGAGAATATGTCTCGCATTATTGTGCGCCGAGGATGGAAACCATTCATTTGTGAGCAGCAGCTAAATGGGAGCTTTTAGAAAGTGTCTGTCTTTGCGGGAAAAAGAGAAAAAATAGCAGGAAAAAGGGTCAATATACCTTCATCACGTTTAACAAGCACCATTGCCTGTCATGGTGGCCGCGAGCAGACAGATTAAGGGTTGACAACTGATTGCCCTCAGAAGAGAAAAAAAAGACTACACCCAATTCTTTTGTGTCGCTCCTCTGACGAGCCATGACAACAGGACCTTGTTTTGGGGTTTGACACACACACGCCACATTCCCGCGTCGCACAACAGTCCTTTCCCCCGCGTCTTTTGAGATTGAAAACTATATATACTGCCATCGGGGCAAGGCCCTTTTACTGATATTTTTTACTGGACTGTTGACATGGCTCCTGGCCTTTTGTTAACCAGATTGTCCTTCCTGTGCAATAAAGGTTAAAAGCCTTTTACAAGAGAAAGACTCTGCGCCCTTATTTTGAAATTGGAAAAACACAGTTTTCAAAATCAATGTAGAACATGAATAGGCTGTATTTCCGTACAGCTAAATAAAAACAAAGTGTCATGCTAAACAATGAAACTATCTTTACTTTGTTCTTGCGTTGTGTGTGTGTCGACTGCAATACGTGGATTTGTTTGTTGTGTATGCTCGCTCACCCGCGCCCATCCCCCATTGGCGTATGCTTTTACAAGTCATCTTCTCCGTTACCTTCCTCGCGTTTTGTGTGGTGCCACCCACTATCTTAAAAATTAATCATCCTGTTGAATAATGCCTCACGATCACTGTGCATTATTGATGCTGAGGTCCCTAATAGAAGGAAGAGCTGAAGCGAGAGAGAGAGAGAGAGAGAGAGAGAGAGAGAGAGAGAGAGAGAGAGAGTGGGAGCGAAAGAGAGAGGGAGCAAGTGTTAGGGAGAGAGAGAGAGAGAGAGGGTAGAGCGAGCATAAACGCTGCTCACTGGTGCGCGTCCCCATAAATACACCACACTTGAATTATCATAGACTTAAAAGCATTGTAAAACAAGCTATTTGCCCCCTCGACTGAGAACCAGTCACAGAGAGGGAGAGAATGAGACGACTATGATTCAATAAATAAATATCCAACGTAACACACACTCACATACTCTGCGGGAAATATATAGAGCTGCCTAAGTCCAATAAACTAAACAAGAGTTGACAATGAGCGCAACACGCTGGCCTCTGGCTAAGGGGGCCGTGTGTCTGAAGGACGTTGGGTTGGGCAAAAAGTGACAACTCTCTCTCTCTCTCTCTCTCTCTCTCTCTCTCTCTCTCTCTCTCTCTCTCTCTTTCTCTCTCTCTCTCTCTCCTTCTATCACACTCCCTCTCTCCCTCGCTCGCTCCCCAACAGCCAGTGAGTGTTAGTGGCTGTGAGCGCACATCAATCTGTCTAGGTCCCTGTCCCCTGACTTTGCCAGCCAAATAGCATTGTGTTGCTCCTCAATGACAGACACACTGGTTCACTGGGCTGAAATGGAGAGGACCAGGCTCTCAGAGAGAGAGAGAGAGAAAGAGAGAGAGAGAGAGAGGGAGAGAGGGAGAGTGAGAGAGGGAGGGAGAGGGGAGAGAGGGAGGGAGAAGGGAGAGAGGGAGGAAGACATAGAGGGATAGAAAAGGAGAGGTGGAGGGCCGAGAAGGAGGGAGGAGAGGAGGAGAGAGTGAAAGATGGAGACTGAGAGGGGGAAAGTGAGACATTATAGCGGGAGAAAGAGAGGTTGAGGCAGGGTGGGCGAGACAGAGAGAGGAACAGAGGGAGATGGAGGGACGGAAGAGGAAGATAGAGAGGGGGGAGAGGGAGTAAGATAGAGGGGTAGAGATGAGAGGGGGAAAGACAGCGGCAGAATGAGGGAGCGAGAGGGAGAGCGAACGCGACGCCTCGGCCAACGGCACGGAGCTCGCTGAGCCTGGTCCCCTATTTGTTGTGACTAACTTTACCATCGAGAAAATGGATCACACAGCAATGTTCCCTTTTATGCTGCCCTCATGTAGATCTCGAATGCTGCCGACCACAACAACAGCCCCTCGCCTTATTCACCAAGGCATATCGTAATTGGTTTGGCTGTGTGTGTGTGTGTGTGTGTGTGGTGTGTGTGTGTTGTGTGTGTGTGGTGTGTGTGTGTGTGTGTTTGTGTGAAATGCATAGGCTAACCTATAGCTCCAGCAGCTTGTCTGTACTCCAAGGTGAACCTCGGCGTGTCAAGGACTTATCGGGTCTGATTGGCAGCCACTATCGCTCAGGAGATACTTATAATGGTATGGCTCCCATTCCTGACCCCTTCCCTATTTATCTTGCTGTATTAATGTCAGCCTATTAATTCCCCCGACCAGGGAAGCGTTTGGCGAAGACACCGTTTAACGGGGAGCCGGGGCGGAATTCATTCTTATCTCGGCACACCTGAAAGGGGGGAACGGTCTTGTGTTATCGGTGGGTGGAAATGACATTTTCAAATTTCATTCGAGATAATCCACTTCACTTCCCAGCTAAAACATCAAAATTACAACGGGTGGCTAGAAATTCGATGGAACCCATAAATATTTTTTCCGTAACGGGGGGGGGGGGGGGGGGGGAGCGGGTCGCGTGGGCCCCCGCAATATCCACGACGACAGACCGGTGTAGGTATCTATCGGAGCTAATAGGATTCCCCGACGCATTGTTGAAGTGATTATGAAGCGCTGGATTCCTACTCAGAGAGGCAGAGGGCACACGGCGCCCCGGGGACGCCGTCGAGAGAAAGTCATCCCTCGTGCCTGATCGTAGCAAACACAAATACGTTATAACACTGAGACATCGTAATCATAATAACAGCACCGTCCCTTACTCAGAATCGAATGCTCAGAATCAGCTCGTTGTAATGATTATACGTTGTTTTCCTTCCTCTTCGCACACACTTGGTTTCAGTTCCGAACCGATTTATCGACGAGCGTTCCCGGGACTGACGTGGGAACGCCTCATTGAGTCGCCCCGTGGTCCGACCGGTAGGGAGTGCTCTAATCGATTAATTGAATGGCTCATAAAAATGATGAATGGAGGCCGAGTGGAAGAGCATCGCACATGACCATGCCCACTCCCAGAGCACATCACAGCGCTCCTCCGGTGGGCTTTTGGGGGTGTCTGAGAGTGTGTGTATGTCTGTGAGTGCGAGTGTGTGTGGGTGTGTGTGTGTGTGCATGAATGTCTGTGAGTGAGTGTGTGTGAGAGTGTGTATGTCTGTGAGTGAGTGTGTGTGTGTGTGTGTGTGTGTGTGTGAGTGTGTGTGTGTGTGTTTGCGTGTGTGTGTGTGTGTGTGGGTGTGTGTGGGTGTGTGTGTGAGTGTGTGTATGTCTGTGAGTGAGTGTGTGTGTGTGTGTGTGTGAGTGTGTGTGTGTGTGTTTGCGTGTGTGTGTGTGTGTGTGTGTGTGTGTGTGTGTGTGTGAGTGTGTGTGTGTATGTCTGTGAGTATGTGTGTGTGTGTGTGAGTGTAATGGATACTGTAAGCTGATAATAATGGACATTATTATTATTATCGTTGCTAGGATTATTAGGGTGTGCTGTTTTTAGACATTGGAACACAGACATGATAAAGTTTATAAACGACTCGCTTGAATATTTGGGTTTCTCATGCTGTTTTCATCTGCCATGTGTGAGGAGGGAATGGAGTGTGTAACAGCTACTGTAAGCTCCTAATGAATATTATTACCATCACAGTTATGATTGTAGTGGTACCATTTCAACATGACTTCGTGGACTATTATGATAATTGTTTTCTGCAGATTTGCTCTTTTCTGATTCAGACTGTGATTATTACTGTACTCCGGGATGTCGGGGTAGTACGATGATGTGAAGGGTCCTACCCTAGGGGTTGGGCGGGTCGGGATTACTCTGTCACTGCACCGTAGGACCGCAGTTGGACTGGGGGGGGGGGCAGCGGGAATGGAATGAAATGAAATGAAATGGAATGAACGGCATTGATATTCGAAAAAAAGTGAACAGGCCGATGATGTACACACAAAACAGGGGCTTGGAATCCGTTGGACGTTTGAAAAATTTAAATACAATGAAAATTCCCCCCCCACCCCCCCCCCAACACCCTAACCCCATGTGTAACCGTCTCAGCCCCAACTTACCCCCCTCCCCCCCTCCCTAAGTGGGAGTGGGGCAGTCCTGCCACTGTCCAGTCATGCATCGCATGCATGACCCGGTGTTTCCCTGGCTGAGTCCACTGTCCCGGGTCACGGGCCTTCACTCAGGGGCTCATAACAGTCACATCGTGTTCGGTTGGGATGTCATTCATGCTAACCGTCACCCCATCTACCTCCAGCCAGACCCCAACCCCCCTTTCAGACCGTTAGCTCCTTCCCTCTGTTGCTTCCACTAATAACCCCCCCACCCCTCTCCCAGTGGGAGGGGGTCAGTGCCAGCCTCTCCCCCCACCCACCCACCCACCCACCCACACACACACACGCACACACACACACACACACGCACACACACACACACACACACACACACACACACACACACACACACACACACACACACACACACACACACACACACACACACACACACACACGCACACACACACACACACACACACACTCCCCCCTGGCCCATATACGACACAGCGGTGGTCTCCATGCACATCCACTCAACACCGAACCCACCTCTGCCCCGACCGGAGTGCAAATTCGTCTTAAAAATGTACGCCGGCGCAAGAAAACGGATCCATCTTCAGCGAGCACCTCTCGTGGGGAACAGAGAGTTCCCCCACGCACAGGCCGAGGCAAAGTCCTCCAGAAGTGAAGCGCTGCTGAGGGGGGTCCCCAGGTATTATAGCTTCCCCTCCATGGAGTGAGCGAGAAAAAACAGAGATAAGAGGAGCCTTATAGTATATGAATACATGCATGAGAGCGTACCATTGAAGGATAAGGAAGGAAGAGGGAAAAAAAAACGCAATGAGAACCAAATGTCTAACCCCCCCCCCTCTCCAGCCACCACACCACCCCATTCAACATGTGGTCGGCTTGGTTGGGTGATTTACATTTCATGGAGTCCCGGGTCCTATATTACCCCTTCTTTCAGTCCTAGTGATGTCCGCGCCACAATTAACATCCCCACTTTTTTCCTCGGGGGTGCGTTGAAAGCTTGGGGGCTAATGCGAGGGTCAAGCAAGACTTGCAGGCTGTCAATCTTAGATTGTAACGCCGGCCCCTGTCCCTCCGTCCCCCCCCCCCCCCCACCCCCACCCGACGGAGTCCTTTATCCAGTGTCCTGCCCATTCTTCCAGACCTACTTCCCCGCTCTTCCTCTATTCTCTAGTGGCCCTCCCTAACAGCTATAGAGGGACAACCGGGAGCTTTGTCTGAGGAGAGCAGGATTCCTTCACATCTGCCTCTTGTTTTGGCCTGGCCGACCCCCGAGCCTCCCCCCCCCCCCCCCCCCCCCCCCCCCCCCCCCCCCCCCCTCTCCCCTCCCTAACACCCCACATTCAAATTTCAAACTGTCTTTTTCAATCAATCCCTTCCCCTCCCTCTCCCCTCCATTAGCGCCATGGTGCACACACACCAAAGCACCTTTGTGTGTGTGTGTGTGTGTGCATGTGTGTTCGTGTATGTATGTTTGTGTGCATGTCTGTGTGTGTCTGTCTGTATGTATGGATGCATTTATGCGTGCCAGTACGTAAGCCTGCACGCACGTATTGAATGCTCGTACGTGCAATGAGAGACACAGAGAACCAGAGAGGGAGAGTGAGAGAGTGTGCGTGCGTGTGTGTGCCGCTTATAGTTGAACCCCCCCACCACCCACCCACCCACCCACCCTCCCAATCCGCCCCAAAAAAAGAGTGTTGCGAATCACATTTTTCGCCACTCTCCTCGCGCCCGCTGCAGAGTGCTCTGTTTCGAATGTGCCGACTCTGGCAAATACATCAAGAGCACATATGCTGAAAGCCTCTGGGCCTACGCCCCTGTGGCTTCCCCATCGCTCAGAGTACTTTAACATCTGCCCGTGCCAACTTCATATTTAGCCAAAACAATGTGACGCCTGTTGACATTTGGCAATCTGTGTTTAACATTCACAGTACATTGACTTAATCATCGTCGCAGCGTCGTAGAGGGTGGGGTTTGGAGGGGGGGGGGGGGGGGGGTGGAGATGACAGCGATGATGACGACGGCGGTGATAGATTGGTAGCGATCGTCACGTGCGCCACGAGGAAACGGGGGGAAAACGCTCTTTGTTTGTAGCCGCAGACAGGCAGGAGGTGGAGGAGGGAGGTGGAGGAGGAGGCCACGTGGTTTCCCCCCTCACCCCCCTCCAGTCCCTTGGCCTCCATCCCATCCCCCCCCCCCTCCACCAGCTCCCAGCCCCCAAGCCCAAGCTGAGGGCTGTTTAAGGAAACAGCCAGGGTATGATCACCGATGGATTCTGGCACGTGGGCAGAGTCTGGTTGAAGGGGGGGGGGGGAGAGAGAGAGAGAGAGAGAGAGAGACCAAAGCACACAGAGAGAGACAGAGAGAGTGAGGGGGAGAGAGAAGAGAACACAGCCCCCCCCGCAGAGCAGGGAGACCTCAGCACATTTAATGAGCAGGACGACAGAAAGGCAGACTCCCCGATTTTGCGCCTTTGGTGTCTCAGCATGTTAAACACTCACAGCGGGGAACAGACGATATTAAAGTATAGGATTGTTATCATCGATTTGCCCGACACCCATCGCCGTGTAGTGGGCATCGACGGTGAGCCCTTCTTTATTTATATCCACAGCGGGGGGGCTCCCTTCGTCTGCATGGGAGGCAGGCAGGGGTACCCAGACAGGCCCCCGCTCTCGACCTTGCGCGCTCACACACGTCTCGTTCTCTCCCAGACCCCCCGGCGGTGATTACCAGGCCCTGAATGCAATGGGGCGGTCCTTCCTGTCTAATTTGACCCGTCGATGTGTGTACGTATGCATCCATCCACCGCCAAGACGGAAGATTTACCGTGGATCCGGGCTTCGATGTGATTCAGCGCATACTATCCTCTCTTTAAAAGCACTGCTGTTTTTGTGCGTCATCGTTGAAATTCAGTCTCGTTCCGACAAAATGGTGCCCGTCTCTTTCAAATCCACACGACGTTGTATGATGGCAGAGCGTATTCGAGAGCACTCAGCGCTTAAGCCTCATTGGGGGGGGAGGGGGAGGTCTCAGCCACGGTAAGATCTCACAGATGTATCCGCCAAGCCTGATGCCACTCTTTAGTAGCAGCTATAAGAAAGGAAAAGGTGTCTCGGTCCTCGGCGGCTTGACAACGCTCCATTGAAGCGGATGGTACTGTCGAGCCACAACGCACACATGATGAGAGCGTGTACAGTGTGCGCAGCGAACGCTGAAGACTTAATCCTATATGTGGGAAGGAGGAGGGGAGTCTCTTAAACCCATGTGCTCAAGCGAGCTTTGTTGTGACACCAATACAACACAGAGGGCTGTTAATTCACGCAGGCCCTACGGATGTAGGCTAATTATATATATCCATATATATATATTATAGAGAGAGAGAGAGCCACTGGCCTAATAAATCACATTGGTACCTGGTGCATTAATCATCAAGTAGAGGAACCAAGGTGAGGAGTTTTTCTCTGAATCCAATACACCTGTGCCCCGCG
Source organism: Gadus chalcogrammus (assembly GCF_026213295.1). Lineage (NCBI taxonomy): Eukaryota > Metazoa > Chordata > Actinopteri > Gadiformes > Gadidae > Gadus > Gadus chalcogrammus. Next base: position 13,450,605 of record NC_079423.1, on the reverse strand, counting down.
GGTCAACCACGTCTGTTCGAAAGCCTCGGCCAAGGGCGGCGTGCGCAGTGTCGGGGCGAAACGCTAAACGCACTCTGCTCATTGTTCCGCAGCTCCCTCCTGTTAACCTTTCTTAAACAGCTTCAAATTGGAAGGTCTAAGGTATGTCCTGATGTCATTTCAGATTAGCCCGATCATTGCGTGCTTTAATTATAGCCCTGTCAGCTGATGTGTGTGCCGTTCTTCGGCGTATGTCTCCGCCGAGAGAGGGAGGAGAGGGAAAAAACAGAAAGAATGAGAAATCATAACTGCTGTCAGCCGAGTCTGCAGGTCTTCAAAAGGAACCCGAATCAAAGCTTGCATCGGCGCCTGCAAACGCAAACCGATTATCTACCTTCAAAAGGGGGAGGAAGTACAAGACCGGTTCGTCCAGAACAATTAGCAGAGTTGGCCGGCGTTTGGCACATCATCGCCGCCGACAACAACACAACATCCTTTTCATTATGTGTGTTCGTGCCCTCACCCCCCCCCTTCCCTCCTTCGCCCCCCCCTCCGCCCCCTGACCTTCTGAGGAAGTAACATTAGATCCCTTTCGCTGGGAATCTCATAACAGGGCTGTTCCCCTTCTGCCGCACAAAACAAGGGCAACACCAAAAAAAACAAACACCAAAAAATCAACTGGAACACCCGGTTGTGGACAGAACAGACAAGACGGTAAAAGACTGAGAAGGACGGACAGAGAGGGGAGAATAATACAAAATAAAAAGAACAGTTCCTAATGGGGTCCTGTGTGCCTTGTTGCCACGGCGATGCCGTATCCCCGGTGCATGCACTAATGGTTCATGGGAAGGTGCGCGGGCCGGGTTAGCGGGCGGCGGAGTAAACAGGCAGACAAAAGGGGAGCCGTTAGTAAAGTGTGAAACGCATGCCTGGCGCTCAGGTAGGCATTAGGTTTCAACCCCTACACAGCCCACTGCGCTGTATCCATGCAAGGGAGGGGTGGTGTGGGGGGGGGGGGGAGCGGCAGGGCCATTTGCTTTTTGTAGGGAAGCAGGAAAAACAACAGGAAAACAGGCTGGTAGTAGTAGTAGAAGGAGAAGGTTTGTGAAGCAGTGGAGGGGTGAATTTTTTTTGGTGGGGGGGGGGGGGGGGGGGGGGGGGGGGGGGGGGCTTGTGGGGGAGAGGGGTAAATGAGTGAGGGGGAAGGGGAGGGGAAAAGGGGAGGGGGGGTAGGTCTGTATAGAGAGGGAGATAAGCTTGTGTGTGGTTCAGTCACAACGAGAGTGGTGTTGCTATCTTTTGAGGGTTTGTGTCTGCGTGGTGGTGGGGGGGGGGGGGGGGGGGTTGTTTGGCTAGTGAGATAAGCAACGGAGTCAGCCTCCTTTGGAGTCATGACGAGATGGAGACGGGGAGGGGCTTGTCTGGGTTTGTGTGTGTGTGTGTGTGTGTGTGTGTGTGTGTGTGTGTGGGTGCGGGTGTGTGTATGCATGCATCAGTGACATGAGGCTCTTCATCTCATCATCTCTCCACCAATGTGACGGTCACCAACCACTCAGCGTCCATTAAGAGATTTCCCTCCCTCGACTCTGGATTATTGACCTTCTTCTGGGCTTATCCTGGTTAGATCTGTCACAGTATATCACAGTTTGGAGGATTTATACACACCTTTTGTGTGCTGTTGTAGTCATGTAGGCAGGCAGTGTAGAGACGGCAGGGGTGAGGAGACACGGCTTCCTGTGTAAGGATGAGGGGGAGAGAACAAGGTCTTGAGAACGTTGTGATAAGAACATTGTCTTTAGAATGTCGTGTTTAGAGCGATGTCTTTCTACAGCGTTGTCTCTGGAAGGAAATCTTAAGACAGATGTCTTTTTAGATCGTCGCCTTTAAAAGATTCTCTTTAAAACGTCGCCTGTAGAATGTTGCCTTTAGAAGATTCTCTGGAGAACATTGCCTTTAAGAGTGTTGACTTTTGGAACCTTGTCTTTTAAACGCTGTGCTGAGAATGTTTTTCTGGAATGCCTCCTTTTGAACGCTGCCTCACTAATGTTATCTTAAGAACGTTGACTTTAGAGCGATTGTCTTGAACTGACAGCGACTCCCTTTGCTTTGCTTCCCTTTACAGCTGAGGAGACGAACGATGACCATCTTCCAGACCTGTTGCCTTGGACTTTTCTAGCCAACCGTCTGCCATCAACCCCCCTCCGCCCCACCCTACCCAGTCCAGCCCCACCCCACCCAACTGCCAGAGACCATCCACACTCCGTGAACCATGATGGCCTGTTTCCCTGTGGAAACTCCTCACCATTGCTTGTGTACCATCACGTTGGCTCAAATACATTCCACCGAGGGTGAGTAGTGCACTGCTATTCTTCCCTTTTTCATTGGAATTGTCGCAAAGCCAGATTCATTTTGAATGGCCTTCCACAAGGGATTCTCGTCAATAGGCTATTGTCTCGTGGGATACATTTGGTCCTGTGTGTAGCCCAGTGCAAATGTCTATATATATTTTTTTTTACATAAAAACACCTATTGATTCCTGCAGTGAGAGCCAACACTGTTCCCCTGGCTAAATGCGTAGTGCGATGCTTTGTGTGAGCAATATAGCTGTGATGGGAACAGTAAGTCCAGGCGGATGGGGTGGTGGTGGCGGTGTGTGTGGTGTGTGTGTGTGTGTGTGTGTGTGTGTGTGTGTGTGTGTGTGTGTGTGTGTGTGGAGGGTAATCTGGAGTGGTTTCATTAGTTGGTAAATTGTGATTTGTCTGAGATTTTCTGCTTCAAAGCGCCCCTCGTCCCCAGTGGCGGGGGCACAGAACTCGGGAGCCATTTGTAAATTCCTCTCGCCGGAGATTCTCTCGCGCTCCCATCTCGTGGCAGCAGGCGAGCATCTAGCGTTCCAGGACAAATCTTGAAGCCTGAATGTGTTTTAATCACGTCGTGTTTAGCTTTGATTAAACCCACTCTGGAGTGCATCATAATCATGAGCTTTATGCTGCTAAACTTTATCCGGGGCAAATTGTGTTCAAGCCGACATTGGTGTTTAATGATAAGGAGCAGTAGTTCATTACTTAAGACAGTTAAGCATTCGGCTTGATGACGGAGCAGACAGGGCGTATTTCCATGTCTCAGTTGAATTGGTTGTGGTTTGTGTCAACAGTTTTTCCGCTGCGCCCCGACGTTAGGGGATGTTATGTATAGCTTTCGCTATCTTCACAATTCTTTGGGTTTTTGTCATTACCATGTTCAATTATCATCATCATGCCCTGCTTTTGCTGAAGATGGAACTAAAGGAATCCAATAACAGTCCTAGAGCCTCTTATTCTTATGATATCAATCATGCGCATCCCATTCGACAAAGGACCGTGCTGCACAATGTATCTCGCTCCAAAGCCCTTCAGAACCTTTTCCCCCACATAGCCTCCAGCTTGAAAAGGATTCAGGCATCGCAAAGGTCACGAGCAATACTAAGCATATATCCTGTATGCCTGTACAATGTGATATCATCCCCAGCCCCCTCCCGTCCATATAAAATCTGCTCCAGGCAAAGACAAACAGTAGACTGCACTGGTTTTTGTTTATACGTTTTCCCTTACCTTTTGTGTTTGGTCGTTAATCATCTCATCTTGTTTGCCTTCACCCACGACCGCAGACACATCCCAGTCAAATAGAGAGAGGGAGGGAAAGGGAGGGAGAGAGGGAGAGATCAGCCCAGAAAACAGTTCATTACAGGCTAAACAATATCCCCAAGTAAACATGCGTCATTACACTGCATCCTTGCCCCTAATATCTTTTTAATGCATTTTTTATAATTGAATCAAATGGGTTAGTGCCGTGATGTAAATAGTTAGGGTTTGCGTTTATTTTCCTCCTCCCTCCTGCGTTCTTTTCCACAACGTTCACAGAGGATCTGGTTGGTGGACGGGGTGTTTGTTTTATCTGACCTCCCTGTATGAAATACTCAGTGTCAAAACTCTGTGGGTAGCTACAAATATTTTTGTTCATTTTTAAATATTTATTGAGCTCCAATACCTTCCCGTTCCTCTTCTTTATCGAAAAAGAATAAATATTTTTCTAGCCCAGTTAACATACAAACCGTGAGCCAGTTAGGCCTGTATTTCTTACCGGATTACAGCCAACGGTCCTAGAGTTTGGATATTAGTTTATTTTGATTGATTCAGCTTAATTTTCTACATGACATAGTTTGCCGTGAGGTCTTAAAATGACTCGCAACAACGAAGCCATCCACATTCTGTGCTGGCACACACAGAGCAGTCCCACATCATGGGCTGCTGGGACAACATTTTGTTCTGTAAGGTAGTCCACATGTACAGACGTCTTAACCAGGCAGCCTGTTCATCATACGTATACATTTGTATTTTCATTTTATGTCATATACGTGAAAATACATGTAACTTCGCTCTGATTTATTTCATTTGGAGAAACAGCAAGTTTGGGCACTGAGCCGGTTGTGCAACATGATAAAGAGCATATTTTATTACAGATAATTGTTCATTTTAATGATAATTATACTATAAAAACATGGGCTTGGGTACTAGACGTAGTTGCGTTTAATAAGAAAGGTTATTTAACATAACAGTAGTTAAATCATGCAAACAATTTGTGAATACAATTATCTGTTTTAGTATGCAGTTTGACCATTTCTTTGTCTATTCAAAAAATAAAATAAAAAATAAAATAAGAAAAACTGCACCCACACAATTCTACAAATGTCCCAATAGCAACAGAAAAATAACCAGAATGTTGTGATTTAGAAAACCCCCCAAAAAAACATTGAACAAACAAAATCAACAAAAAACAGAAAAATATTGTTTTTTATTGCACATCGTCAAACTGGATGACATGCCTTTAAAAGTATACAACCGGTTGGGTTGGGGTCAGTTCGTAAGACAGTGACAGAACCACAATGTTCCCCTAGTGCTGCCATGAACACAAATTTCAATAGCCTTCCCAAAATTCGAAAGAAGAAGGAACAAGATTCTGTGTCAAAAGAGTGGATCATTTGGCTAGCAAAGTACATTCTATAGACTATCATCTGACACGAAAGCTGAGCATTAGCACCTTTCTTTCTTCTGCTTAATGAAGGGTAACTGGAAGGTCATCTTCAAGATTTCCATGTAGAATCGCGAAAAGAAGGGACAATTAGGAAAACATTTTTGAAGTGTTCACTGTATGGGTTAGTGAACTATGTAATCAGGACCTTCTGAACGATATAACTTGAAATATAATTGCACACATTTGAAGATTCTGAAAGACTTAAATACAAGGTCTTCAGGTATACATAATTAATGTTCTTGATACTTTGGATTTGTTTGGAATTTATCAAATATTAGATCAACAAAGAATGAACAAGAATACACTAATTCTAGTTCTTTACAATACGAGGCACTCTTATGTATTGGCCTATTCTCTAGCCTACAAAACATACACGTTTCTTAAAGCAAAGGACCATGTACTTGACCTTTGCAGCATTCAGAAAGAAAGATCCATTCAATTGTGTCATTATTAAGAGACCTATTGTTTCTGAGAGAACTTGTTTCAAAGAAGGAGATTATTATTTCCTGGTGTACAATTTCTCTGTTTGCTTAACTCCTATTCAGCTTTTAAGACTTGGGGAAAGCTTGGCCCAAAGCACAACTGCTGAAACAAACAAAATACATTCTTCAGCTTTTATTTTAAACAAAATGAATGCCTGGAGTTAGGCAGAGTTTTGCTGTCTTTCAAATGAATGATCAAACTAAAGGATGGACGTTGGATGGGTTTGGGAAAAAGGGGATTTTCTCCTTGTCCTTTACTGCTGTCGGATAGAGCATCTGTCGCTCCCGTCTCTCCAACCGGAGTGAACCCTGCGTGTTTTGTGGCAGACCGTAGAAAGTGTCTCTGGCCGATGCCGGGGCCGGTTGTGTACGGACGCAGACCATGCTGTCCTGGCTCTTTCATCGCCGGCCAGCTTTGGGCTGATAAGGAGATAAGAGGACAATGGCTGGGGAAGCAAGCAGTGGCAAGGTGTAACAACGGCCCCTGGGGCACCTCCCTGCCGAGCTCTTCAAATCCTCATTAGGAGTTTGCAGCAAAGGAAGGAGGGATTTGCTGGATTAGGGTTTTGTCACAGCTGGCTCCAGGTTGGTGTTTGCCATGCAAGAACATGGCGTCAGCCTCCCTTCCTTGTTTCTCTCCTGCCTCTCCACCCAAACAGAACCAAACACACACAAACACACACAAAAACACACACACATACAGGCATACAGGTCCAGGATGGCCCATTCCATCGCTCAGGGTGCCATGAAAGTGAGGAAGAATGCGGAACAAACCCCAAAATGGAGGACGTGTATGATTATTAGCTTAGTGTCCTTGACTGTGGTTTATGTCACCGCGCTGCTACACATTTCAGGTGTCTCTGGGTTTAGGCTGCTGCCTCAGCGTTCCTTTTAATGGTTATTTATACGGAGATAACCTTGGGAACCATCATTAGTTTGCTGTTTGCTGTCACCATCCATAGCCATTTATGGCTTCAGATTTCGGCGGCTTCATGTCGATTTAGCTGTCCGGAAGGGGAAGAAAGACGCATCGCCTCGTTGTCAACCGCCCTCAACTCGCATTCTTCATGTGATATTTATATCGGAAAATAAGTAAGCAGCCATTTATGAATGCATTCATCCATGCTGTATGCTCCTGACATCTTGGCTTGTTTAAGGGGTCACCGACCTATACAGGGCTTTTTTTTCTTCTTCTTCATACACCGGAGCAGAGGGCAGGTCCCCAAGGAGCCGCAGCACATTGTATAATTAAGTTTTGAATAGTGGACTTTGTGAGGAAAAAATAACAGGAAACGGTTTGTCGTTTGACGCGTTGCTCAACCTCTAACTTGGACCTTAATTGGCTTTCGGGCTTGTCTAGCGAGAGAGGAGTGGTCCAGTAGGACAGAGATAAGGTTTCAGCAGGGTGGATTCCTCCATCCTCCACCGTCCCCTTCTTCCCACGTTGATTCCCGAAGATAATGGCATTCACGCAGGTCCCATGAGGGTCCCGCTGGTTGGGAACCGACCATGGGCCGTAGATTAGCCATATATACCCACATATCCCTCACGCTCTCCCCCTCTCTCTCTCCCTCTCCTCCTCTCTCTCTCTCTCTCTCTCTCTCTCTCTCTCTCTCTCTCTCTCTCTCTCTCTCTCTCTCTCTCTCTCTCGTCCAGTCTGCACTGGGCCACATTCCTCCATGCTTTGTTTCGTTTTGTTCTTGCCAAACAGAGAATTATGTGGGCCTCCAAGAAGTATATCACAGATCATCAGCAAAACAAGCTGTGATGGCCATGGCGTTCTTCACTGATTACAGTTATGCATGTGATTTTGCGATCTTCTTTGCGTTGGTCTTTGTCCAAACCGAGATTACTCGTTGGACATGTATTGTTGAGTGGTTTTGTTTGTCTCCTCTAATCCAGCCATGGCAGACATAACAGAAGGTGTGTGGGTTCTCTTGAGTAAAACAACGTGTGATATTCGGACGTATGAATCTCTTAACCTTAAATGTAGATTGTCCTGGATACGTTTACATTTCTGTGTGTACCTTTTGTCTTTTAGAATTTGGTAAATGGCTTCACTTTGAATTTACTCTTATTTAACATCATGAAAGCTACATGCTTGATAATAGTAAAAAAATAAACATCTATTGAATTGATAGTTCTGTCTGGTACTGACTGGAAGCGCAATGTTTGAGACAATCCAATATAAAAGGGGGAATTTGAACAGCAACAAGCATGTCAGTTAATTACCCCTTAAACCAGTCCAGTCGAGGTCAAATGGTAAATGTGGTTAGCTTTTGAAATGCTGGGGAATTTCAGCATTTGTAAGCACCATGTCACATGGACTCCCGATGTTACAATTTTTGTGACTTGTAGGAAGTAAAGCTCTTTGTTTTCCAGACTTAAGACTAGTGGATGCGTTAGCATCAAGGCCAGCAGGGTTTTATGTCTTGAGTTAGTCATTCATCAATCTGGCTCTGTTTTCTGACTTATTGGCAAAACAAAGCGATGTGAGATGTAAATGTTCCTTGCCGCGGAACCCTGAACTCGTATGTTGTGTGAATCACTGAGTTCTTGTTTTCAAATGCGTACGGCGTGAGACGGGGGCAACGGCAACGACAATCGCCAGGTGTTGTAGATGTATGCTATCACGCCTTTCAAAGGAGAACATGAGGCTCAAAGGAACGTGTTCTGAAGCACAAATGCATAGTTACCATTTCCACATGAATCATACCTATATCAAACAATACACAATACCATGGTGGAACAAAGTGACTCACAGAACGTATACAACCCCAACTAAGGGAAATTAAACAATATCATGAGAAGCTGATCTGCTGTTGAGATACAGATTCACTCTTAGGGTTGGTTGGATGGATTTCTTGCTTGCCCTTTGCTTTCTCTTCTGATTTAGTGGTACTATAAATATAAAAGCAAGGCACACCCATAAATATAAAAGATTTTAGACTACTAGTGCATGAAGGCACCGGGAGTGCCTTATCATTGAGCTATTTTCACTGTTCTTTGGCTCGGCTTTGTCTCTTCGTTATTCCTTAAACACAATTTCTCTTTCGGATGGTGCAAGGTTCAGTTTGTCTTTCGTGCGCTGCTCTGGTAGCCTGCACTGTGGAGTCACCGTCATTAAGTGCTGATTTACTTCCTGTCAAACATGGTGGAAGCTGGTGTTGACCTTTGGTCCAGACAGCAGGTCAGTGGAACTTGGTCTCCACAGGGTCATGTGTTGACCCTTCTGAGTCACTGGGAGCACTCAGAGGGCTTCCCATTAGAAGGAGGCCTGGTATTTCTCCTTCAAGCTTCCTCTCCATGGACTGAAACAAATGTGATAGGGTTTCACAAGCAGTTCTTTCATGGATACACATTAGCAATCCATATGAGTGTCATTTGATGTCATTTGGTTCGCTTGCCACAGCTCCTTCGGTGCTATATGCTTGATTCATTTTGACCAGAAGTTAAATCTGTTGTACTTGACTTTCTATTTTTTTTTGTTTTTATAGTTAGACATAAGTAAGTGTTTCCCTCTAAGATATCTTTCCAGCAGTTGCTCTAGGGTGTGTGTGAGGTGAACTATGTCTATGTGTATGCATGGTGCTGACATACGCGTGCACGGTGCTGACATGCGCGTGCACAGTGCTGACGTGCACGTGCACAGTGCTGACGTGCACGTGCACGGTGGTGACATGCGCTTGCACATTGCTGACGTGTGCATGTGCGATGCTGATTGGCGTGTCCACAGTGCTGACGTGCATGTGCACAGTACTGACGTGCATGTGCACGGTGGTGACGTGTGCGTGGTGGTGCTAACGTGCATGTGCACCGTGCTAACGTGCATGTGCATAGTGCTGACGTGTGCGTGCGCAGAGAGGTTTTGGTGTGATCACTGATTCCAGTAGGGCAGCAGTGCATTCCACCACGAATGGTCTCCTAAAATGGAATAAGTACATAACCAGATAGCATGCGAGCCACTAGGAGTGTGAGCCAAAAAAAATTGGCATTAATCTTAGCACAAATAAAGTTTTCAGTCTGCAATTTGTAGCCATCCCTTTGTCTGTGTTTCACATAACACTGTTACTTCTGTTCTACACAATCAGAAATGTAGGCTGCTTTCTCTTATTAAGTCACATTTTTCTCTTCCTGTTTCCTACATTAAGTCTAAAGCCATTCATGAGCTATTGCAACCTGCAGTATCATGAGTTTTCTATCTTTATATAGCAGAACACTATTTTGCTGTCAGTATTTTTCCATATTGTTTCTCAGAAGACAATAATGACAATGTAACAATTGACGAGGTTGCAGTAGGCGCCACCTATAATTTAAATAAAACAAATAACATTTGGGACACCCAATATCATTTCTAACTCCAAAAAATTATAAGAATTGCATGGCCCATTGCAGTAGTGCTATTAATCCAGCGGTGGCACTGCGCCACTGCTAGATAAGAAATTTGTTGAAGAGCCTCGTACTTCATATGGAGGATCAGGACGGCAAGATTCAAATGAAAATACAGAGAATATATAATTATATTTCATTACTTCAATGAAAATATACCATCTCCTGGAATTACAATGCCATGCAATTGTGAAATTACTTTCTGTTACGAACTTAAATGTGAATTGCAATGTCTTAAGTTAGCAGGCATTTGACTCTCCCATTGTTGCATGGACTCGTCCTTAGCCTGTTTAAAGGACAAATACATGAATGCATAATGCATGAACCGAAGTAAAAAAAACTGTTAGGACACGTGTTGGGGGGTGGGGCTGGGGATAGAAGTGGCAGTACTGGGTAGTGTCGTGGCACCGCCGAATAAAACACGACATTCATACACTATCGCACCCACAATCCGAAAACCCCAGAAGGCTGTTCGCCCGGGGAACCCTCAGTGCTGTTCTCCCTCACAAAGGAGCCGCATACAGAACGAGCACTGGTCTGCCGGCGGAGGGCTCACCCAGGGCCCCACTCTACCCTGTCGGTCCGGGGGAATCTAAATGCCAGGTGGGGTCGGGCGGGGTGCGGAGAGAGGGTCAGTGGAGGCAGCGGCTGAATAATGGGGCCCAGAATGCATACACATGAGAGCTGCCTGGGACTGCGACGGTGCAGCGAGGGGGAAACACTGCTGCTGCTGCTGCTGCTGCTGCTGCTGCTGCGGTCTTTGCCAGGATGTGTGAGAGCACATCAAGAGAGCAACACAAGCAGCTATAGCGGCGGCGTGTGCGACGGGCGCCATGCCACTGTGAATCCACCCGGGAATGTTGTTTTCGTTTCATTCTTTTTTTTCTCCGCCCTTATTGAATTGAGAAGCCCGGCATGCTTCGTCGGAGCGAAGTATGGAAAACCTTTTGGCGCTCTTCGGAAATCCTGCACGTATCTTTTTTTTTTTAGGGAGCATTTATAATGGGAGGTGCAAACGGGGTTGGAGCAGGCGAGTCAACAATAGGCATTTGAATCCATTGTGGGCCGTCTTTCGCAACAGATGTAGCCGCCCAACTCCTCACAAGATGATATGCAATCGGGTCTGGAGCTCGCTCTGGGTGACGGGATAACGAGTGGTGCACGCGGCAATAAGGCTGAGTAATCGGGTCCAAAGTTCCTGTTTGTCTAAAATGATAAATTGAACGGCTATTGCCCGGTGCAATCTCTCCCTTCAAATAGGACGAGGCCATTATCATGGTCAAGAGCATGGCACTTACAGCACAATTTTTGAGTGGAGTGGTGTTCGATTATGTGCCGACAATCTTTTTTTAAGATGAATTTAAAATGTCCTGTTGTCCTTATTTGTTCACATTTCAAGGCACATAAAAAAAACCTGAAAGTCATTCTCAATATTCCACAATATTGGAGTCATTGAGAGTCTATGTGCAGCTTCTAGTAATTGTTTTCTAGTAGAAATACTTGTCATACAGCTCATCGATACACCTCTTCTGGGTCACTGCAGGGTTTTCCCATGTGACAGTCACTGCAGAAATTGAATTGTGATAACTTCCTTTTTGTTTTCCTTCTGCTTGACCTGACGCCCCCTACCCCTACCCCAAACACACACACGCTCACACACACACACACACACACACACACGCTCACACACACACACGCTCACACACACACACACACACACACACACACACACACACACACACACACACACACACACACACACACACACACACACACACACACACACACACACACACACACACACACACACACACACATATCCAGAGGATAGCCAATATGAGACATGATGACATTGTGTGCTGTTGTGTGTGAGTTCAGTCATCCGCCATGGGCAGATGATGATGTGGAGTCAATAATGCATTATGAAAAAAAAGAGGATTTATGACCTTGACCAGGCCGTTAGGGCTTAATTAGGCCTTAAGGTTGATTTCCACCCAAGTGAACATGGAATCTGATGAGGCTCACTTTCTGGCGGGTGCACGGCATTGCCATTTCATCTGCAACACTTGATCCATCTTGTATCTGTATGAATACATGACATGATTGAACACGACGAAGGAAAAAGGAATGCATTTAGGAAAGATTTTGAATTCGGCTAGTACGTTTTAACAGACTTGGATTTTTAGCTCATTGCCAAAGGTATGGCAAGTTTCGAATGTACGTTGTAATTTCAGCCTCGCTTAGGCACACTGTGATAAAAAAAAAAAATGATGCAAATTGTGCAGACAACCACTCTTGCCCCACGTGTGGGCCTGTCTTTTCGTTTAGAAACGCTGGCAGCAGAGGGCTCCCGACAGGCTAAATTTCTTTTGGGAAAAGAAAAAAAAGAAAATCCCATCCGAGCACCAAAGGAGAACAAACAGCTAGAGGATTTCTATTCCCCCCATCATGTCTATCCAGAGATAAATGACAAGATATTTTTCAGAGCCTGTGTACCTATATCAAAGATGCACCTGATAGCCCCCCTGGGGTGCCTGTGGAGGGAGCAGAGATGTAGATGAACTGGAGTGAATGGGATGGTTCGGGGAATACAAATGAGTGGTGTCCCTGCTCCCGTTGCAGCGGCCGTTCTCTTCCCTGTCACGTCACTGGTTCTCCCCATCCCCTCGCTCCCTTCACTTATTTCTGGCAAAGCAACGTCAACAATAATTATTTTGGTTATTACTATAACGACCGTTATGATGGTCATGATTATTAGAGTAAATATTACATTTTAAACAATACAAATATTATTGTTATGATTAGTAGTACCATTTTGTTAGTAAAATAGTAGTACGTATGATATTTATAATACAGTTCATCTATGTGTTGTGATGGTCATTGCCCATTTGGATTAGTGCAGTGTGAGAACACATAATCCGATCGGATTCCAAAGCAACACATTAGGGAGGACTTTGGACGTATGGGTGCACTGGTCAGATGTGATCATTAAGGATCCAAGATCTAATTACGAGGTCATTATCGCAAACGACTCATTCTAAATAAAGCGCCATAAAGCCTCTTTTAATCAAGAAGCGCTGTGTTCTAAATAATAGATGATCCATATTAATAATGAATGTTCTAAATATATTGCAACATTAAAAACACATTTTTATTTAAGCGCCACATGGCTTTGGTCTGATTGGGTGACCCCACGCTGCGGTCAAATCTGTCTATATTTGGGCAGGATTTGGTCCGGGTACAGGCCAAGTTAGGTGGGGGAAAAAAACAGGGCTGATTGCATGCTCTAGTCTTCTGTCCACCCAGCGCCCTGCTGTTAAGCACGGTGCTTCATTCAGCTTGTAAATATTGAATATTTGTCTTCCTTTTACTTCCTTGTGTGGGCCCATCTCCGGTATGACACATGCTGTTGTAAAGGATCTATGGATTAAGGAGCTCGCCACTGTGGGGTAGAGCCAAGCTTCGTTATTATTTTTGTCGTTCTCCGTTTCTTTGGCTTGGCCGAGAAGGGTAGGCCCTCAGAAACATGGGGATCCAAGCTGTGTTTCCTGTGGTTTCAGCCAAGTTTCTATAGCTCACACTGTCCTTTCACCCTGAGTCAGCCAGCAAGCAGCCTTGTACCTACGGACTCGCAGAATAATGGTGGAAATGCTCGCTCATTCACAGACCGTTGTTCAGCCGTCATCAGGCCGGGCCGAGGAGAATCAAAGGGATGCGTTCACGGCGGACGACAAGCATTGGGCTGGCGCCTCGGTCACACTTCCTCATCGGATCTCGACAGAAAAAATTATCTGGTTTCACATCAAAATAATCCGAGATCTCTCTTTTGTTTGCGCACCACAATGGCGGTGGCGGGAGCGCCTGAATGGGTCTTTTGATCAGCCCTCTGCCTCTGTCCCCCCCTCGGAATAACTCTGAAAGCTTGTATACCTCAAGGTACACAGAGTAATGTTATGTGAAAGGCATTAATTGTAGGCGAGACGTCTATGCTGCCACAGAGCCACGGAGCCTGTCGTTTCTGCTGCCTTCGTTCGGTATCCGGCCCTGGCGGTATCAATTGCATTGGTCTTCTTGTGTCTCGGTGAAATGAGTGCTGTTTTTTAAAGGGTATACCGGTATACACACACAGTATTTAGTGGTTTCCACGCATGGTTAACAGTGTAATCGCCATGTCCGGCAGTGTTGGACGAAGCTGCGCTTCGAGGTAGCAGCCGATGGTCTTAATGACTCGTCATTTGTGTGAAATTGGAAGACATTTTGTTCATTACTTTCGCTTCAGTGACATTGCGTCCTGGCAGATGGTCACTTTCCAATTGATTTGGCTCGGAAGGCAAAAAATGAATTAAAACATTACAGCACCGGGGAGACGGACTCTAATTGCCCCCCCCTTGCATATAAGGCCTTTTTTTTGTTCTGTAGCTGCAGTTTGTGTTTTGGCTCAATGTCATTTGAAAGGTTGAACATGATACTAAATGCCAACATGGATTGCGGGGGGGGGGGGGGGGGTTAAAATAGAAGCGTTCTATTAGTGTAATAAAGTGCTTCAACCCGTGGAAACAGAGGTCTCTGGCACCAATCAAAATCAATTAGCCGCATGTTAGCATTAATAACCCCATACAATCAGTGCACGTTAAAGGTTGAGTGATCATTATGTTGGAAAAAAATAAAACGAAAATAAATAAATGGAGCTGTCAAAAATGCGCAATCGAATATATATATATATATATATATATATATATATATATATATAAATATATATATATATATATATATACATACATATATACATATATATAAATATATATATATATATATACATACATATATACATATATATATATATATATATATATATATATATACCCCTAACCCCCCACACACACACCTTTGATTTAACAATGGGTCCATATTCAATGTTGTACGCTCGGGCCAGTAAGTTAATTACAGTCTGTGTGAAGGAGGAGTTCTGCTCCTCTCACTGAATGCTTGCCATTGTACTCCAGCACAGGCCTGATCACTGCTGAGTGCAATGTATGCTACATCCCTGGCATCAAGGCATTGAACGCTCCTCGGGTAAGATGTGGGGCTGACCAGAATGCATGATAAGGAAGAGTGTCAACAATGATGGGAGGGATCTGGCCAATTATGGCTCTTCTGCAAGGGGTTGCCATGGACACAGGGTTGAGCCTCCACATAATAGATTGTATTGACTATGCCTTGATCCTCCACGAGTGCTGTTTAATTAGTCCAGAAGGGGCATCTCTTTGTGATTCGCACTTATTCAGGTATCCGATTGATAAGCACACGCTCCTTAAGAAAATTTTCACCTCGAACATGCAATTGAACACTGCGGTTGAACAAGACATTTCTGACATCTTTCAGGGAGGCGGAATCTGGTTCTGGTATTTTTATACGTGTGCCCTTATGCAGCACAATGTGTTCAACTATTAGGGTTTTGGATAGGAGGATTCATTATTTCCACACCGCTGACAGGGACAGAACATTGTTCACGTTATTGAGATGGAAATAATGCCTCAAGAATCGGTTTTGTTAGATCGCTGCATGCATTGATTTTTGTTTCCTCACGCCTGACTCCTGAAGAAGACCATACGACGCCCAGATTAAATTGTAGTTTGGCACAGGTCTTGATCAATTGGTCCAGCTGTTGTTTATAATAATAATAATAATAATAATAATCATAATAATAATAATAATAATATAAAAATGTCAAGCGCTTTTCATAAGTGCTTGAGAAAGTGCTACAGAAACCGAAAAACTGAATAACAGAACACTAAGGGCAATAACACATTCTAATCCATTTATAAAATACATTAATAAAAACACTTAAAAGAGGCGTTGAAGTGCAGATTGAATTATGAAATATATAAGGACAATTTAGGAACGCCTGCCTGAACAAAAAGGTTTTAAGCCCTTTTTTAAAAGTGTCCACAGATTGGGGTTTTCACAGATGTGAGAGGAGGGAGTTCCAGATGTGAGGGGCAGCGGAGCAGAAGGCTTGTTCTCCCATGGTGTGAAGTCTTGGGCGGGGTTGATGGAGGAGATGGCTGCTTTGGGACCGGAGGTAACGGTGGATGAGTGAGGGGTAAGAAGGTCTTTGAGGTATTGCGGGGTGTCGCTGTAGATGCAAAGGTGGGTGATGAGGGCAATCTTGTATTGAATTCATGAGGTTGTGGGGAGCCAATGGAGGCTCTGAAGAATGGGGGTAATGTGGTCGTATTTGAGGGTTTTCATCAGAGTTTGGGCAGCACAGTTCTGAATGAATTGAAGTTTCTGAAGGTGTTTATTGGGTATACCGATGAGCAATCTGTTACAGGGATCAAGCCTGGAGAAGATTAAGGCGTGGACTTGGAGTTTCTCAGAGAAAGTGATGAAGGGGAGGAGTTAAGAAATGTTCTTGATATGGAAAAGGCAGGTTTTGTACAGATGTTTGATGTGGTTTGCAGAGGTCAGTTGTGGGTCCAGCTTCACACCGAGGGTGGTAACTGTGGGTGAGAGGGGGATGTCTTTACCGGAGAAGGAGATGACGGTTATGGGTGATCCCTGGAACTGATGAGGGGTGCCAATTTGTATGGCTTCAGTTTTAGAGCTGTTCAGCTGGAGGAAGTTGTGACTCATCCGCGCCCTAATCTCCTCCTTGCAGGTGGAGAGGATTAGAGATGATGGTGAAGAGGGAGCAGATGATGATGAAGAGACCGGGGTAGAGCATAGGTGGGGGTCGGTTTGCAGGTACAACTGAGTAGCAGTCATCGGCGCAGCAGTGAAAAGAGATGCCGTGTCGGCTGACGACACGACCCGGTGGCAGAATGTATAAAATGAAGAGCAGGGGTCCTAGGACAGATCCTTGGGGGACATCAAGTGACGAGGCTGTTTTGGACCTGGCGGATCCCAGGCTGACGTACTCTGTCCTGTCTGCGAGGTACGAGGTGCACCAGTCCAGTGTGGAGTGACGGAGACCAATGTCGGTGTGGAGGCGGCTTAGGAGGATATGGTGGTTGACAGTGTCAAACGCCGCTGAAAGGTCGAGGAGGACGAGAAGGGAGGGGGATCCAGAATCTGAAGAGATGAGATGGTCATTGGTTACCCTCAACAATGCTGTCTCGGTACTATGGGCAGAGTTCGGAAACAAGATTGGAATGTTTTCAAACAGTGAATTACGTTGTAGATGTTCCTGTAGCTGAATGAACATAAATTTATGAAGATAACATTATGAACATAAAATGCCTCTGTTTGACGATGCAAAAGCGCAGCTGGTGAATCCATTGGACGAGCAGACTTTTGTTTGATTTCCAGTGGTTTGCACAGGAAAATGCATTATCATTACTGCACCCTGTCATCAGCAGAGTGGAAAAGCCGCTAGACTAGGTTCAGTGGAATTCTCATCTTGTGCACATTTTCTTTCTGCTCCTTTACTTAAGGGGACAGACCCAATCACTAGTAAATCACGCAACCAGAATCTTGGGGGTTAAAGCCGTTACGGACTGATTCAAGTGTTTTAACAGTGCTTTTGGGGTCGCTGGGCATGGGTGTGGTTTGGCTAGTGATTCTGGAGAACTCCAACTCTGGAGGCAATTTGCATGGATCCAGATCGCTTCCAAGCAGAAAGTGGGTCAATGGAACCCTTATGTATCCCCACTCAGAGGTACATGACTGCTGTAAGATTGATCCGTGTGACCTCCAGAGTAAGGCAAATGCAGATCATTGCCCGATCAAGGCCATCGCATCGGAAGAAGAAGAAGAATTAAAAGAATACGTTTCTGTGCCGCCAAAATGTGCTTGTGACACTTGTTTACCACCATAACTTGCATCATTAGTCCATTATTTGTATTTATGGTGAGTAGTTGTTATGGCAGGGGAGAGAAGCAAGTACAAAGCTTTTAATTGTGTCAGAAGCTCCATATGTGGCTTTTTGTAATGAACTTTCTTCTAGTAATGAAAAGAAAGGAAACAGACAGATGTCTCCATTATACAGAGGGTAATTTCAAAGCAGGGTTGGGTATAAAAGTTGCCATTTGGCAGTGATTGATGTATAACATAGGTTCTTGTAGTTATGACAGAGCACGCCTCTGACTTTTGATGGAACTCGGGTGGAACACATTGATGAAGTTGAGATTGGCTGTCAAGTCCCGTTGCTCAACCACCGCGTTTACATTCCACACCCCTTGGGTTATTTTCCTCCACACCTCTGCAAAATTGTGCTGCACATTATGCATTTACAGAGCAGAAATGTTGAAAAATCTAACTTAAGTGCCTTCAGTTTTTTATTGTGCATTGGTCACATGAGAGAAGTTGTCAAAAATAGTGAAGGGATACAGAGCAGATCTGCCCTTCTGATTGTAAGCTTCCCAACAAATAGCTCCAGAGAGTCAAGATAAACTAAGACAGCTGCCAGTTTGTAAGGAGTTATAGGCCTAGCTGTTGTTTACCTTCTTGGATCTGTCTCGGTTTCAAATAAAGAGCTGGGCACCTAAGCAATACTCGCTGATTGGTACACAAAGTTCAGGCAGTGCAAATTTGTGTACAACATGTATTTTCCATTGGAAAAATACCAGTTGTATTTCCTGGCGTACAAGTGTACAACAGTGTGTACAATATAGATAGTTAATTCCCTATAATTGTCGCGCAGCATTTAGCCAGGCAGTATAATGGCAGTTGTAGTTAATTGATAAAGCCTCCACTGTTGCAATCTAAAGTCTTACACATGGACTTAACTGAGCACATGAGCATGGCTGTAAAACGGCCTTAATAGAACTGTATGCATCGTCTACTCAAGACATAAGCCTCAATAAATTAAACAAAATTTACATCGGGTAAGTCATCATGGTCTGCTACAGCGAACAATCTTCCTAATTAAATAGTCAGCATTTATATTGCCCTTTTGGAACCTCTATAGCTAGCTTAAGCCCTTACAACTTGTAAACTCATGCAACATTTGACCATGCCCCCCTATAGTCACACATGGCTGGTGATATCCACCACCAAGGGCAGCAACCAGCTAATTCAGGAGCAGTTAGGAGCTACGTGTCTCTCCCTCTCAAGGTCTCCCAAGCCCTTTTGCTCGGGGGGAGTCGCAGGTCAAACCAGCCATGTCAACCCCATTTGCAGAATGATCTCGGCACTACGATGTAAGCAAGACTGGCGTTTGCCTGACCCCAGGAATGCAAACCAAATCTTTGGTACGTTGAGGGCTTGTAAACATAGATAACCTCATGAGGCAGGACCAATATGGGATGTCCAAAAAAAAATAAAGACAGGAGTTTAAATTGGTGCAAAAAGCCAGATGCCATGTCATGTCTGAGCTTTTCGATTCTTTGGATACAGGGCAGTAATTAGTGAGTGTGTGTCCATTGTGATCTTTATTTACATTCCACATTCTGGTAGTTCTTGGACTGATCAAATGTGCCCTTCTTCTGGAGTAGGACGTGACTTTGTCCCTGTATATCTGGTAAAGCCCGATATTCATAGGGATTTGAGAAAATTTAGCAAAATAGTTCACTTTACCCTAAATCCTGCTATTTGGTTGTATTCACATTTACTGAACACAAAGGCGCAATATGATTTTTTTTCTCCACTCAACTCCACAACTCCCCCCCCCCCCCCCCCCCCCCAACACACACACACACACACACTCACACACACACACAGTCCGACTCTGTCTGCTCGCCCTTGCCTTTCCAAACAGTCCGGTCTTCGATTGCGAGTGCTGAGGATTAAATTACAGTCTCATGCTGTACAGATGCTTGTTCTGCTTCATTTCCCAGATTAAAACGGGTATCGCAGAATAGACCACGAATGCCAATGACAGCAGCTCAGGATGGATGATTTTGAATGACAAGTTGGCATTGATACGATTACACGTATCGATCTGAAACATTCCCGTACTATATTTGAATATTTACCGTATCGTTTGGTTTTTCCATTTATTTATATATATCATCTTGGTGTAGAGACTTTAATCCAGCGAGTGATTGTTGATCATTATAGTGGTGGTTCTAGGCCTGACCACAATTGTGATTCAGGACGAGCAGCCAGTCAATAGGCCATGTGGGTGGTAGACGGACAAAACATAACCGGAACACCGGCCTGGCCGACACCAGTCAATGTATTGATCAATCCCAACCAAATAAGGACTCCCAGTCCTACTTTAGGACTGGTACTGCAACCAAATGACTCATACAGTGGGTGTGAGGCACACAGGTGATTTGAAGCACCCAGGTTGGTGCTGCTACACACTGGTAGTTGATGATACGCATACACTCACTATGTCCAGCGCTTTACGTGTCTTGAATATATGCATATAAACAATGCAATGCAATGAATACATTTGTATTATTTATTGATGAACGAATAAATGAAAGGCTGAAACACAAGATAATGAGCACCACCATTTACCCCTTAAGAACCCACGAAGCAGTAAGCAAGAGCAGAAATGTTCTCATTACGAGTACGTCTCGGTCCTGACGCATAGGGCGTACTGTAAACTCCTCTGTTATAATAACGAGAGACGACCATCGGATGCGGTGCTATTGTCCCCACGTTCCCCCATGTTACACTCCTCCCTCCGATCTCTTCGTTGTACTGATATCCAATCCTCTCTTTGTCTCCTATTTCCCTGCCTCCTCCATCCCCCTCCTCCCCCTCCCTCTCCCTCCCTCTCCACCCCCCTCCCTCCCTCCCTCCCTCCCTCCCTCCCCGTGCAGGGTTCAGCCGTGCGGCCCTGCCTTTTGGCCTGGTTCGGAGGGAGCTGTCGTGCGAGGGCTACCCCATCGACCTGCGCTGTCCGGGGAGCGACGTCATCATGATCGAGAGCGCCAACTACGGCCGGACGGACGACAAGATCTGCGACGCCGACCCCTTCCAGATGGAGAACGTCAACTGCTACCTGCCCGACGCCTACAAGATCATGACACAAAGGTAAACCCGCCGCGCCAAGGTTTTTTACGTCGATATCCAGTCGGATGTCAGAGGTGCAGAGAGCAGGGGGTCCCGGAGGTCGGGCCCCGGGGGTGCAGAGAGCAGGGGGTCCCGGAGGTCGGACCCCGTGGTGCATAGAGCAAGGGGCCCCAGAGATGGGGCCCCGGACGGACTCCGGGGACGGTGCGAGCCCGATGATCGCAAACGATCGGGAAAATGTTAGCTTTGCGAGGTGATGCGTTAAAACAACGTGAAAAATACAAGCAGCCCATTTTATTAGCTTTCAGTACACTCAAGTGACTAACGACAGTGACGACTGTAGAGGACAACTGGGACAACTGTAGACTAATGCCTACTGCACACACCCACAGCCTTAAGTCGCTAATCAAGGAAGTGTAACACATGCTCTGTGCACAAAGTCGCGTGATTATGGACGGTTTGATGCACCCGCGATAAGCTCTTTGAAGGAACCGCCTGTACGATACATAACAAACATGCTTCAGTGGTTAACGGAGTTACACAGCTGCATGGACACAGACACGTGCACGCACACACACACACACACACACACACACACACACACACACACACACACACACACACACACACACACACACACACACACACACTCACACTCACACTCACACTCACACACATGCACACGCACACACACACAGTGTTTGACGCATACTCAAGGCCTTAGACATGAAACCGTTCGTCACACTGGGAAGCCTTGGGAGTCAATGTGGACAGGGTGGGAAGACACAAGCACCGCAGAAGAAGAGATATTGGAGGGTTCGGGACTGTCAGCAAATGTGCTGCTCCCATCTTGGGAAATAAAGCGTGTATAAAAAATATTTCTATATATAGAGATATATATCAAATAGTGAAATAATAATACTGCCTTCTGAGTTCTTGTATTTAAAGGGTTTATTTTCAAGCTGTGTTTGACGAAGTTAGATCGCTGACTCACACACTCTTCTTTCTTACGAGTGGGGGGTTGGGTGTGGGGGGCACACTAGAGTTTGCTCATGGCCCCTTTGTTGTCGGGCAAGACCCCTACCCCCAGATATTGTGTGCGCCCACACAAAAGCACACTCACGCACTTGCACACTCGACTCACAAAGTGCATTGGCCCAGCAACCAGGGGAGGGAGAGGGCTGACATGGCATGAGCATACATCTTTTTTAGGATTTTCCGAATTTAATTAACTACCGCTCTCTTTTGCATAATTTTAGATATGTAGTATTCCTAATAGTGCGATCGTCCCCTGACTTGAAATAAAACACATGAGACTAATTAGGGAATGTTTATTTATTTTTTTCCTTTTATTTTTAGAAATGGACTGCACAATTCCTACCCATCGACGATGCATTTGTGGTCGAAATATTTGTGTGGATGCTTGCTTGGGCGGATGGGTGGCGCATTAAATAGCCAGCAGGCTGATCTGTGCCAGTCAGTATTAAGCTGTCTGCGCTCGCTCGCCCAGCTGAAAAATATTATCCCTCATAGGGGTGAAATGCGTTCCCCTCCAGAGATGAATATTTTCCCTTTATCCCCCTTTTTGTAATATTTCCGTTACTTCTTGGCTCTGTCTCCAGAGCTGCCCAGGAGTTGTTTAAATGTATTTTTTTATGATTACTTTGACCTACTAATTTAGATTTAATTTGCACAGGAGATAAAAAAAAAGGGGGGGAGGAGGGGGTACTGGGTGATGACAACAGCAGAGACCCCTAAATTGAGTGTAGTCCTGGAGTGTGGAGAATTGGATCGGGGGCCTCAATAGATCCCGTTGGCTCTCTCTCGCTCTCTCTCTCTCTCTCTCTCTCTCTCTCTCTCTCTCTCTCTCTCTCTCTCTCTCTCTCTCTCTCTCTCTCTCTCTCTCTCTCTCTCGTTCTCTCTCTCTCTCTCTCTCTTTCTCGCTCAACTTGTGTGAGTGTTTTTTTTGTATCAGACCAGGCATATTATATTCATGAGCACAATGGTTTTATGAAATATCCTCAGGACTACTGTGGCTCAATTAGAACATTCAGCTGCAAGCAATTAGTCGACTCTAGTGGGTAATAACGTGTGCAGGAGATACTTCACGTCGGACACCTCCCTGGCAGATGTGAAACTGCATGGCGGTACAGTTTGAACTAATGAAGTTGTTGGTGTAAAAGTGATGGATTGAGATTCGTCGTGCTGTCACCGCCGAAACTCAGCCTGCCTGAGTGGCGCAGGACCAGCTAAATTAGTGAAGTCTCTCGCCAGGAAGATCACAACTCACGTTTTACTCCGGCGTTGGCTGTGTGTGTGTGTTTGTGGTTGAGTGTGTGTGTGTGTGTGTCGGGGTGTGTGTGTGTGTGTGTGTGTGGGTGTGGGTGGCTGAAGTGTATCCATCATAGAGGGCCCCCCCCTATTGGGCAGGAATAAGCTATGAAGACCGCATGCTCCAGTTCCTGGTTAATCGTTCGAGCTAAAAAAGACAAAGATTGCGTCCAGGTATGAGATGGGGAATAAGTCACTCGTAAATATTGATTCCATTTTTGGACGGCTAATGAGCTTCTCCGAAGTATTCAATTACGGAATCATTGATTACTGTAACAACATTGCCAGGGTTCGTCTTGACCTGTGTATCATGGCTTTGACAAAGAGTGTATCACTAACACGAATAATCAATGAAAGACTGCCCTCCAGACACAGACGCAATGTGCATTACTAGCATTACGAGTGGGAGGGAGATACTCTGGATCGGACGGATTTGCATGAGTTTTCTTCCTTTTTCTCTCCAAATTATTTATTTATTATGTGCCCTAATAATAATGACGTGCGCCGGCTTAAATGGGGAGGAGTTGGGAAACAGTGCAGTGATGCGCTTAGCGTGGCTCTCCAGAGATTTGGCCCACTGTTTCCGGATGACGGGACATTGTCTTGGACATGCTGTCCTTGCGTACATATGGCGTTTGTGTCTATTTCAGGCTCAAGCAAATCGAGATTGAATAAATTGCCCGGCTTCAAGTGGAAGTGGACAAAATTCATGACGCATAAAAACTCTTGCTCTAATGGCAATATGTGTTTCGCTCTCCTCTCACTGTATCATTGATGAAGTGGTGATTAAAATGCGATCCACGGAATCGGATTTGATGGGACATTTTTTTTTTTTTAAACTTGTATGAACCTCAGGGGCGAGGAAAATATTCTTGAATTGCATTTTTAATTCTTCTGAGGCTTCTCCACTTAGATATTATTACTTTGCTATTGCAGTCGTTTTTTAAAAAGGGTCTTCGGCAGTGCAGTTCTTATCCCGAACTAAAAAAGAAAAGGTCAAAAAGGTCAAATGTAGACAGGGGATGATATATCTTATTACATGACAAAACGCAGGCAACGGCCTCTGGACAACCCCAGTGAGTATTGTTGCCAGCGTCAATAAATATAGCATAAACGCTAGCATCTGACGGTAATTACCACTTCCCAGATTATCTCACTGTGATATTGGGTCGGGAGTTGAAATTCAAATGCGGGATTGGCTAATCTATAACTGCCCATTTCCTGTAACGTCGTTACACCAGCCCGCTTGAAGGAGAAGCTCATAACCTGGGTGCTTGTGTTTATGCGCGCCCGCAAGTGTGTGTGTGTGTGTGTGTGTGTGTGTGTATACGCCTTCGTATGCTTGTGTGTGTTTATGTGGGCGTGATTGTTTGTGTATGTGCGTTTCTTTTTTGAAACGCATTGTTTCTTTAGCCGAGCCCCCCCCCCCCCCCCCCCCCTCTCCTCAACCCCGCTGGGCTCCCGGGGGTCCGCTGGAAATGATTTAATTTTTCAGCGGCTGTCTCCGATCAACAGGCTGGCCTCTTGAGAGAGATGCCTGCCTTGATAATTGTGGCATCAACCTCATCGGCATTTCAGATGAAACGGAGCCAGACGGGTCACTCTGAGTTTAACAGACACTAATTTGATTGAAATTCAAACTGGGAGCAACAGGAAGTAAATTTCCCCCTATTCTTCGGGTTTGTAATGTGCTCCAGTCACTCATGTTATTTCCCCTTCTAGAATTGCTTATGGACCATTTGAAGCCTCCTTTCTTAGACATAGAGTGGCTGCCTGCAGCAAGCCATCAAGCCTCACGCAGTGTGGACAGCTGGACAAAAAAGGGAAAACAAATCTATGATTTGTTTGGTAGGCACCAAAGCGATAGGTAGCCCCCCCCCTCCAGAGCCCGCCATCCCGGGCCATTCCTTTCTTTCTTTCTTCTTTTTCACTTAAGGTAATTTATTATTCAATTAGCCCCTTATCTCGTTGTCCAATTATTATTTGACATGCTTTATGACGGCGGAGGGAAAGGTTAAACTGCATGTGGATGCATAGTATCAGGAGTGCTATCAGTTACCCCCCTCCTTGGCATCTTATCGCACCCCCTTCCTGCTGTCAGGAGCTCATTTTGAGGGGGAGATTTGCAAGAAATCTGAGCTCATCTTCTACGACACTTTAATTGTGCTAATATCTGGCTCTTGCGAAAGGTCAGGGATTAGATTTGGAATGGCTCACCGTGATTAACCAGCCAGTAGCTAAGATGGAGGCCAGGAGAATGGGAGTGAGCGCTCGCTGGAACGTCTCTCTCTCTCGGCGGAAGTGCTTCAATATTGACATATTAACATATTTAAATACTCGTATCACGTGAAATATTTCAATCAAGTCTAATGAAATCATTGTGCTCATCAGCGCGATAATGGACGGATTGGATGAAAGGATGGATAGAAGGATGGATAGATAGATACGGACAAACGTCTGGCTGTGGATAGATGGATGGATGGATAGATACGCAGTGCCGCAGATAGACGGACCCCGAGAGAAAGAACAAATGCATAAAACATGCAAAAGCTGCCATTCTCTTCGCGTGTATTATTTATTATTAGCATACTTAATTATGTCACTGCCTCTGACCATGCAAAGCTATAAAATACCATATTTTACATATATTTAATTAGTCTGCATTTTTAGACGAGTGCCCTGGGAGGCCTGAAAAGGTGAAACTTTGCATGGGAATATTTTCAATTACATTTTCCCTGCCAAAGTGAAGGCGGCCAGGACGCATAGAATAGTCATTAGGGCTTCGGCAATTGGTCTCGGGAGATGCTTACACTCTTACAGATGAGACAGAATCTGAGACACACACTCCCATAGATCAGGGCCCCCAGAAGCCTGGCTGTAAAATTAGGGCGATACATCAGAAGGGCCCATCAACACTTATACTAACACAGAGTCCCCGTGTAAATACGGTTGAATATTTTATCCAAGTGAGTTATTTCTCCCACCCTGTCCTTTGTCTTGGCTACATTAGCCGGAACAACGTTGACAGCTTTGTGTCATATTAGCGTCTGGGATTTTATTTGCTACATCATTCTGTTTCACGGCACCGTCTTTCTCGGGAAATTATTTAGCTATTTCATCGCAATCTGTTAGGCAAAGCACCTTAATTTATATTACTCCTGGCCGCCATGCTTAAGTAAAAATAAAATAACTGGAATCATCAAAATGACAACGTGAAATATAGCTACAGTGGGCCAGAGAGCGAAAAAAAATAGTAATAGAGTGTTATCGTTGCTTGAAATCACGTTACAACAGCCAGCATATCTTAATTCTGAAGTGATAATAGATTTTCTTCATAAACAATTGAGCAGATACCCCCATCACTTAACACATAGGAAGGCCATTAAACTACATTGCCTGAGGCACATGGAAACACACGCACACACAGACAGACAGATGGACAGACCGACACACAAACACACTCTTGTGTGGCTTTCTGAATTGGATTTCCATCGAGCTCGGGTTTGACTAATGTCAAAGAAAACAAATCACTGTTGTTCTTTTTATATAATAAATGCAATTTCCGCTGACATCTTTTTTTGCGATTCAGCCAGATAAGTAGTGATGGAATAAAAAAAAAATGGTGTGCTGTGTGATTAATTGTTTTCATTCCTGGTAGAAATACAACCACGAAAAAACGGGACAAAACTCTACGATTGCCTTCAATTGCTTTTTAATTTACCTTGAATTGCATGTCATTCGACAGTAGATGGATGGACACTATCAACTTAACCGTGGCATCCTGACAAAATAGAAAAAATGTATAGATAAATCAATTAAAGCAATTAAAATGTAATAATACAAAATTATATGAAGACATTTTCAATCTGAAAACACATAAGTTATCAGAATCCCGGGTACACATGGCTCCCATCCCAGCGTTGGCTAACTGTTGGCACCTGCTCCCCCCGGCCCCACTGCGATTCAACATTACATTAAAAAGCCTCTGAGGAGATGTCTTAGCCCTGGCTCCTGGTCCCCTACCCCACAAAGGGGCCGGGGTCTTACTCCGGGAGAAGCAATACAACCCCAGCCTCTAATACATTTTCCAATGATCCACTGTAAACGAGAGCGTCGGCACGGCGATAAGAAGAAACAAACGCTATCTGGGTCCCCGTGCTAGATCAGCAGAATGCCGCGGCATCGATCCTGCCGCCTCCCAACACCGATAGAATTCTAATCTCCCTCGGTAGCAGAGACGGCTATTGATGTCATTATCACAATTTCAGTTCAGCGAAGGGGGTGGTCAACTCCAATTCCCCCTCGGAGCTACGGAGGACACCTCTGGTTCTGTTGGGGGGGGGCCCGTGTGTGTGTGGTAGGGGGAGTGGATGATGACTGGGGGATCACTGGTTGGTGTAGCCCACAGAAGGAAAACCATTCATGGGTAAATACAGTAGGAGAGGGCTTAGCTGCCACCGATTGGACAAGGGCTCACGGGAGGGAAAGCTATTACCCTGTCTGTGTGATATTTTAATTAATTGTATGATTGCCTTTGATGGTTCGGATCAAATGCTATTGTAGAGTTTAACTGCACAGTTGATGTGTTCTATATTTGTACGATGTTGTTCAAATATTGTTCGATATTTTTATTATACATTTTCTAATATAGAAATATCAAGGTTTCTATATTTTCTTTTTTGATTTTTTACATTTATATTTGTATTATTATTGATTGATTATTTATGATTATTATTATAAATTAAGGTTAATCTATATATATATATATATATTTTTTTTTTTCTACTATTTACTACATTTTATTATTTTAATCTATCTAATATAATATATTGTATTATTTTTCTATATTTTTTATCTTTTTGTATCTAATCTTGTATCCCTGTTCTGTTTTGTGTTACTCAGTTGGACCCACACCTCCGCAAACCCACTGTGTGGGCAATGCATCCCATCCACATTGTGATTCTTTGAGATTCCAGATGATGAGTTGTCGTTTCTGTTTGTCTGCTCCCCAGGTGCAACAACAGAACCCAGTGCATCGTGATCACGGGTTCTGATGTGTTCCCCGACCCCTGCCCAGGGACCTATAAGTACCTAGAGGTCCAGTATGAGTGTGTGCCCTACAGTGAGTATGACGCCTAAATCCGGATTTAGAAACAACATCACCCACCGCCACCACCCCACCTTAAGTCTCTGCCTCTCCAGTCTA
The DNA here is from genome assembly GCF_026213295.1 of Gadus chalcogrammus. Taxonomy (NCBI): domain Eukaryota; kingdom Metazoa; phylum Chordata; class Actinopteri; order Gadiformes; family Gadidae; genus Gadus; species Gadus chalcogrammus. Next base: position 13,422,237 of record NC_079423.1, on the reverse strand, counting down.
CTTTATAGATCTCTATCACTCTTTTATCCACACACCACACGCCTCTCTGCTCACCGTTTCTCAATCCCTCTCTCTCCCTTTCTCTCGCTCTCTCTCTGTCTTTTTTTCACTTCAAACAACCCATTGTGCTCAGTATCTTCCTCCATCTGCATCGCTCCATGAAGTTTTCATGAAATATGACCCGTTAGGAAGCCTTTGCTCCTCTTCTGTACTGCCTTCATTATTGATGTGCTCCCTGTGTTTCCTGCCGACTTTTAAAACCCAGGTTACGGGGGTGGGTGTGGGTTTGGGTGTAGAGGAGAAGGGGTCGCCCGTGCGCCTCGATAAGGCAAGGGGGGTTGGGGATGGGGGGGGGGGGGGGGGGGGGGGGGGGGGTTTGAGAGGTGTTAACACATATTTTAATTACTCCCGGGTTCTTGTGCGAAGTCCACCAAGCCGGAGAAGCGCAGCTCATCTTAATGGGTAGAAAAATGCTCTCCGGTCCAGCAACAGGTGTTGAAATGTGCTGCTAACAGATGTTTCATTATGTAAGGCAAAGCCGAATAGCTTCCATATCTTTGGTCTCTCTTTCTCTCTCTCTCTCTCTCTCTCGCTCTCTCTCTCTCCCTCTCCCTCCTTCTCTCACAAGTCAACAAGCTAATATCGAATACAATGAGTTAGTGTGAACGTTGTATTCTGTTCACTGGATGCCAACACAGTCCCTGCCATCCAATTTCCCCCGTGCCATCGTGCCGATTTGCCCTGCGTTCATTTGGGAAAAGAAATTGGAACAAGTACCCCCAGCTAACCTTTTGAAGCTGATTAATGCTCCCAAATTAGAATGCATTTCGAGAAGCATTATCAAAAGAAGACAAGAAATGGGCAGGGAGACAGTGTCAAAACCGTTAATGCCAGATCCCTTACAAAAAAAGGAAACGGTGAATAAAATGGCAGAGCGTAAAATATAATTCACACCACCAGCATAAGATTGAAACATGATTTGCTCCATGAGACGCGGGATTTGTATTCGGCACGCATCCGTTTACACGCGTGTTCATCTGAAATTCAACCTAATGATGTGGTAGTAATTATGCACCTTTAGCCTACATCGTCATTCGTATCCTGGCCGGCCGCGATCCAGGCCACGCAGTGTGTCCCTCTGGGCTCTCCGTCTCCGTGTTTAATCAGAATACCGGAGTGGACATCATTAGCTGTTGAAACTTGTTCCAAGCTAAAAGGTTAAGCTCTCTGCGGCAACACGCACCCTGTATTTAATATAATAAGTAACCAACGATGATTATTGCATTGTGTCGTACAAAGGACTGGCAAATTGCATGTCCCTTATTTTTAAATATTCATAGCAGGGTTGTTGCTGTTGTTGGGTTCCTCAGCTGGTTTTTGTTTCCACACACAGCTTCCCCTTCTGCCTCCTAGTGAAGTGAATTATCGACCCCATCTCCTGCTGTATTATCTCAAGCCTTAATGGTCGGATAAGCTTCAAGGTGCACTTGTGTCCAGCTCCTGCTATGTTTTGACTTATGCCTTTTTCCCCTCCCCCAAGGAGACAGTCAAAAGTACCCAAGCCTGGTCCCATATAACATTTCCCAAATAATCCCGGCTCCGGCTGGAAACGTACACTCAAACATGACATTTCAAGGAGTTTTTTTTGTGACTCTCCTCCGAGGTGCAAATCACGCCATATCTGTAGCCCCATCTTTCTGCTTCTCAAGGTCCTTCATGTTCGACCAGAATAGAAGCAAGAATCCAGAATGTATCGTATCGCCACTGCCCTGGTAAGTGCTTAGTGTCCCCAACCAACCCAACCCCTCCCCCAACACCTAGTCTGAACAAACCCAGTCCAATCCGAGTTAAGTGGACAATCCGGTCCCAGTCTTTCCCCATTCTCACCTATTTAATATGCTGAGTGTTCCTCCCCAGTCTAAACCTGCCCAGTCCGATCCAGTCAAGTGTTAAACCTGGCCCTGGTCTTTCCCAATTCACACCTGTGTAAAATGTGATACTTGAAAAATGTCTCATTATATATTTCCCTAAACCATCCCTTTTTTTATCCCACCCATAATAGCTGACATGCACTTCCCTTGTTAACATTGACCCTTGTTTGAATATGTTAACTCATATCTACTATGTTTCAGAGTATGAAGCAGCATTAACGTTAATGTCTTACTGACGAGTTGACTAGCTGAGATTTAGTACCCGGCCAAATCAATGCACATGACACAAAAACATTGATCGTATGCTGAAGATCTGGTGATTAAATACGTTGCGGCGGTCCAAAAGCTTAGAATCCTGCTGGATTTGCGGGGATACAAGGTTGTTAAGTTGTTAAGCAAGAAGAACAGTATAAATCCCCCGATAAGCTGAAGAGCCACAGCAGAGCAAAAAGCAAAGTGTCCTCATTCCAAATAAATCAAGAGATCCTGCAAAATCTCATCTTCCATGTTAGGGTTAAAAATAAAGCAGTTACGTAACACAAGTTAGATCATAAGGCAGAGTTTTTACCTTTGCTGGCCCACAAAAATAATATTCAAATCATCTAGGCGGATGTGGCATGAAAAAATGTAATATTATGCATCAGGACAGCTTGTGTCAACGTTTTAGGATTTTTTTAAAACTAAGCTACGTTGTTATAATGATAATTTAATAATAATTTATGATAATATGAATAAATTACAAAAATAGATTGTTTAATATATATTTATATATATTTCTTAATTTTTGTGTATACTGAGTGATATATATATATATATATGTATATATATATACATATATATATACCCACAAACGTAATTCTCTGGTATAAACAATCCTGGATTCCCTAATTAAGTCTGTGGCAGACGGCAGACATCTTAGACGAGAGGGAAGCAGACAGTTGACCAGTCTAGCGACTCCCAAAACATATTACCTCCCATTCAAAAGGATCCTGGGACCATTAGGGTAGACCCTGGTAGACCGAGGGTGTGCTGTCCATTAAAATACAAAAAAAAAAAAAAACAGGACTGCCTCTAAGACGCCCTTGCTTTAAAACAGTCATACCTCGAAAATGGTACGATGAGATGAAAATACAAGAGACAACAATAAACAAGGAAGCCCGACCACTATTGGAAAACAAGTGAAGGGTCTGGAAGGGAGGGACGATGAGATGGGTGGGCATGGCTCTAATGTCTATTTCCCTGATGCTGTTTTCTTTCTTCTCAAATTAACTTACTTGTTTTCCCTTCCTCTGTGCAATCTGCAGGAGACCGGCTATCTGACTGTCTCTCGCTGCACAGAGCCGCCCTCTGATTACCTTTTTCATTTCTCTCTTTTTCACATTTTTATTCACTTTGTCAGGTCCTCTGTCATGTGTTTTCTTTTCTTTCTTTCCAGAATTCTGTCCCTCTCTCTCTCTCTCTCTCTCTCTCTCTCTCTCTCTCTCTCTCTCTCTCTCTCTCTCTCTCTCTCTCTCTCTCTCTGTGTTCTGCCGTTCTATGTTTCTCTACCCCTCACTCGCTCCCACCAATTCTTTCTCTCCCTCTCCCCTATCCCTCTCCTCTTTTATCTCACCATTGCAGCTTCTGAGAAGTCAACTGTGGTTAATTTGTTTACTTGTTCTTAGTGTTTGATCTCTTAGGTAGCTACAGCAAACACTCCACACACACACACACACACACACACACACACACACACACACACACACACACACACACACACACACACACACACACACGTACACTTCTTCACTACACACACACACACACACACACACACACACACACACACACACACACACACACACACACACGTACACTTCTTCACTACACACACACACACACACACACACACACACACACACACACATACACTTCTTCACTACACACACACACACACACACACACACACACACACACACACACACACACACACACCACACACACACACACACACACACACACACACACACACACACACACACACACACACACCTCTTCACCACACATACGGATATCGTTCTCCATTACTATCTGCCACCGAGGTCATGGGTCTAGAGAGTCTTTGTCTGTCGTGTTTATATGTATATCTATCTGGTTGTTGTTTGTCCTGTCTATTCAGGACATGCTACTGCTATAGGTGTTATTGTATAAATAATGAGAAGTGTCTCGTTTTAATTGCAACAACAAAAGAAGCATGGTGTGAACCATTAGATGGGTAGTTGTTATTGTTATTTCCAATTTTTGTAATTATTTTCTGAGATGGAAGTATTCACAAAACACACGTTATCAAACCAACGCCTGGCTAAAGGCCTTCTATAGAGGCCCACACAATGCATGATATGTTGTACATTATGTATACGATTCTATTGTATTTCACAATGTAGTCGAATTCGGATAATTTCAGACTAATAGGACGCAATATCAAACATAGTAAAACATTAATTAAGGACATTTGTAATTTGTCATACCTATTTTTACCCATATCTGTATTCTACTGTGATGCTAGGCTTGGTTTATAGCTGTGGGGAAATTACATTAATAATCTTAACACATTATGTTCTGCCCTCTTTGCCAGTGTCAAAGTCAAATGAACCAAGTTAGGTAAAGAGCAATTAAAATACTTATTTATTATCACTAAGGATTAAGTGAATACTAATTCAGAAAACCCATGCTATAAACTAAATTGCATCCCTTCAACAAATGCAATTAATTGAATTTTCGCTAAATATATTATTGAAATCAAAGCTCTATTTTATAAATATTTTTTTCCTAAACTGAACTGCAGTTGTGAGTAATCACATGAGCGCCGTTGCTGGAGCTAATAATGGACTAGAAACATGTATTGTCTATAAACCAAGCGCGGCATCTCTCCCCCTACCCTTGTCTAATACCTGGGGCTGTTACAGATCTGTTCTAATTTTGCAGCTTTGTTCCTTCATGGTGCACAGAAGCTTCCTGCCTTCCCTATGACTGTCTGCTGCTGCTTGTCTCTCTCTCCCTAACTAGGTCTCCTCCGTCTGTGTCCACGTCTCATAACACGTGTCGTCTTGTCTATGTATTCGTAGCGATGTTAATTCATAATACTCTCTTTTTTCCTCCCCCTTCCTGCACTCTCTTTTCATTCTCTCTACCAACGCTTAAAATAGAAGTGGAACAAAAAGGTAAATAACAAGACACGATCCAAACCCTAGCTCCTTGTTTATTTATTTATTTATTTTCGTGTGGCATCTGGTTGTAAAAACTTTACCTTTTCTTCCCATGGTGGCCCCCCCTTCTCTCTCTCCTCGTTCCCCTCCTCATGCAAAATACCCACTGCCTTAGGAGACTTTACCCCCCGCCCCCCCCCCAGCCAAGGCCCCAGCCCCATTGTAAACTCAAAGGTCCCCCCGCCATTGTAATCTAAAAGGCCATTAACGGCCGACCGGGGGAAGGAGACTGTAGAAAGCACACATACATTCACAGCAAGGTAAAGACAAGGAGCGCACACAAGCTGCAGCCCCCGACACACACAGTAAAAAAGAGTGGGCATATTGGCCGGGCTCCAATGGGGCATTTTTTTCTTTCTTTTTTCTTTACTCTCCTACTCCCTGGGTGCTTTGGCTACTCAGCAGAATCTCATATCGCCTGGCTTTCAAACTCTCCTCCATAGCATGCCTTGGTGACAGTGTCTATGGGCCCCCGCTTTCTTGTATCCTGTTTTTTTCCCCTCTTTCTCTCTGCCTCTTTCTCTCTCTCTTTTTCAATCTCTCTCTCTCTCTCTCATCTCTCTCTCTCCTCTCTCTCTCTCTCTATCTCTCTCTCTCTCTCTCTCCTCTCAATCCTCCCCCCTTGCTCCTGCACCCCTCTTCTCTGCTCCCCTATCTTCTCCTCCTTCTCTTCTCCCTCCTCTATTTCTTCAACTGTTGCTTATTCCCCCCCTCTCCCCTCCTTTTGCCTCCCATTCCCCGAGGGATTCACAACCAAACGCCTCAATCGCACGACACACACAAACAAAGAAAGTGCTTTAAGTTGTGTCTAAGTTGTTTTTTTAAGCCGCCGTGACATTTGCACCCCCTTGGTAATGGCGACCTTCTCAGGTATAAGCTGTAGAAATGGGGTGGTGGCGGTGGTGGTGGTGGTGGTGATGGTGCTGTATCCATCCGAGGCTCGTCAAACTACGCACACCACATTTGCATTGGGACCTACTCTCTCTCTCAACTGCTCTATCGTAACCTCTTCTGTCTGTTGCCAAGTGAATTCTTTAGTTGGCTGCTATTTTTTTTCCCTTTTTTTCTCTCTCCTGGTTTATTTGTTTACAGGACCAATTGTTTATTTGCGTTTGTTTTCTGTTCTATTCGGTTCCCCCCCTTCCATCCTTCCCTCATTTGTGTTCTGTTCCAGTCAATGAGGCAAAGCATCTTTTTTTCCTCCGGAACTATCCTATACATATATACCTCGACATTATGCTTAACGATTTATGTATTCCTTTTGTTTCCTTTACATGCATCCACTACACTCCACCATACCGCTTGTGTACATTGGCTGTAGCTGACTAGGGCCCATTTGACCACGCCTTTCCCTGGACAACCTGTAAAACAAAAACAAGGACATTAGGACATTATCCTATCAAAATATCTAAATCATAACATAAAACTAAAAAGCTTTGTGCATGTTAACCCATGCCGTTTTTTGTCTTTTCTTTCCTTTTCTGTGTTACTCTACTCTCCCCCTCCCCCCCCCCCCCCCTACCCATCCCACCCTACCCCTTCCACCCATCGATAGTATTTGTTTGTCCCGGGACGCTGAAAGCGGTGGGCGACACGTCCTTTCTGTACGAAGCAGAGCAGCAGGCCGGAGCCTGGTGCAAAGACCCACTGCAGGCCGGCGACAAGATCTACTTCATGCCCTGGACGCCGTACCGCACGGATACCCTCATCGAGTACTCCTCCCTGGACGACTTCCAGAACTCGCGGCAGACGGTCACCTACAAGCTGCCGCACCGCGTGGACGGCACGGGCTTCGTGGTGTACGACGGCGCCGTGTTCTTCAACAAGGAGCGCACGCGCAACATCGTCAAGTTCGACCTGCGCACGCGCATCAAGAGCGGCGAGGCCATCATCAACAACGCCAACTACCACGACACCTCGCCGTACAAGTGGGGCGGCAAGACGGACATCGACCTGGCGGTGGACGAGAACGGCCTGTGGGTCATCTACGCCACCGAGCAGAACAACGGCATGATGGTGCTCAGCCAGCTCAACCCGTACACGCTGCGCTTCGAGGCCACGTGGGAGACGGCGTACGACAAGCGCTCGGCCTCAAACGCCTTCATGGTGTGCGGCGTGCTGTACGTGGTGCGCTCCACCTACGAGGACAACGAGAGCGAGGTGAGCAAGAGCCTGATCGACTACGTTTACAACACCAAGCAGAAGCACGGGGAGTATGTGGATATCCACTTCCCCAACCAGTACCAGTATATCGCCGCTGTGGAATACAACCCCAGAGACAACCAGCTCTATGTGTGGAATAATTTTTACATCCTGAGGTACAATCTGGAGTTTGGGCCGCCCGATCCCGCGCACGGTAAGAAACTTGATACTTGATACTTTTTCTTTTTTCTTTTTCTGTTTAAATTTTTTTTATCAGAAGTTCTCCTCTTTCCAATTTGTATGTGGTCGACGTTCGTTCGCGTCTCGAGTTCCGGCAGTGCACTGCAGAGCGGTCCCTTTGGTAGTACATCAGTGTGTCACCTTTCACAGCCGGTGGATTTAAATTTTAAATATAATACTCTAGATGGGCTATGGCGGCTTCAAAGTGTGTGAAGGATAGGAAGGCATCTGGGGGGTTAAACGAGAGCAGCTCTGCGGTGGTAAACAAACCTCATAGCCAGTTACCTACCGATAAGGGATACGTGTCCGGGGGACTGAGGGGACACCCGCCCACGCTGGCCTTCCCCCAAAGTCCCCCAACGCTCAAGCCCCTGGGATTCCCGCGAGCAGAAGCTGCCTCTGAGAGACTAAGATAGAGGGCCCTAGCAAGAGGTAGCGAGAGAGCGAGAGAGAGAGCGTTGTACCCTCACCTCTGGAGGGGCACATGCCTGGACAGGTACAAAGAGTAGCCTAAAGCTAGAATAGATCTCCACCCCCCCCCACACCCCCCCCCCACCCCAAGGGGTACTCAAACTCTGCCAAATCTGATCAAGAAATGCATACTTGACACTCTGAGGGTGGAAAAGCAAAAGTCGTGTCCCGGCTCAGAGTGAAAGAACAGACGGACACGAAGGGAGCGGATCTATCAACAACAACGGTTGTATCGGGCCGACAAGTTTTTATTTTTAATTTAGCTGTCAAGGCGCGGACACGATGGCTTGTCTGCCGTAAGTCTTTACATTGGAACTATAATAACAGTAATTACGTTAATCCCCTCCCTCTCTCTCTCTCCCCCGGTTTTCTGGGGTCTTGCAGCCAGCGTCGTGCCACAGAGGTCAAGGAACTTTTGTGCAGATTATCCGAGAGGCTTAATATTTATACATGTGTTTCCTCGCACACTTTGTATTGATAGGGTGTCTTGCAGCCAGCACTGTGTTCAACCCAGTGGAACAGCGCACCACTTTGGCTGGTCTCTTCATGGATATGGGAACTCTGAGGCTAATTTGACAAGGAGATCTCCGTGGGTGTATGGGGGGTTTGAACACACAGACCCACCCACGTGCACACACACCGCTCACACACAAACACACACACACACACACACAGTAGAGTGAAGGCTACTACCCATCCGCTTCCTCCATTAAAACAGTCGCACACAAAAAAAACGAAATTTTATTGGCGTGTGTGTTCCTGGACAAAAAAAATAAAGAAAGTGACACATATCAGTACCCTGAGGCCTGCCATATTGGGGAATCTTTACACTGACATGAAAGGGAGGCAACGGTTCTCTCAACTTGACAAATGAGACACACAGGGCTACTCCCCCCCCCCCCTCCTCACACACACACACACACACACACCCACTAACTCACCCAAACACACACACAACTCCAACACTAATGTGTGCTGAGGTGCAGTCGATGCGTGCCAGGGAGAATGGTCCGTGATGATCATCAGGATGTCAATAAAGTTGTCCACCCACCCAGCTGACGCTGATGTTGACACGTAAATGATGGCACTCTTTTTTCGAGCTGTCACACCGGACCACCTCCCAGAGATATCACGCTTCGGTTATGGCTGCTCCTCGCCTCGCTAAGCAATGAAATGGAGGCGAGAGGGAACATGTTTATTTGGTGAAGGCTGAGTTCTGACATTGGGGGAGTTTGACATTTAATGGTGTTTTTTAGTTTTTCGTCCAGGGGAATCAGTTTATTCTTGTTTATTTTTTTCTTTAATTCATAGTCACATTTCAGTTTTTTCCATAATTCCGAGAACATTTCTGGATAAATGGTCTTTGCCTTTAGCACGGCAGAATTTTTATACTTTTTTTTTTGAGAAAAAACATCCGAATTGTACCAATTTATGAATTGATTATCAAGATTACAGCAAAAGTGGATTCAGGAGGAGAAGTTAAATGAAATGTCTTATTGAATCACGCTCCGCCATCAAGGACACGCAACATACAGGCTTTTAAATATTTGTCCAAGGCTGTTTGATGTCTGTGTAGGGGGGAAGCCGCCATCTTTCTCCCTAATGTCTGTGCAGAAAAGCTCAATTTAAGACCTAGGAAACAGGAACAGTTGAATAACAAACCTTGTTGCCAGGGGAGACAGAGATTGCTATGTGAATAGTGCCGGCAGAAAATATTCTTGGTTAATCTTGAACATACACGCAATTTTTTTTGTCTTCACCGAAACAGCTGTTTCAATTGAAAGTCTATGAAACGTATGTTTATACATTACGTAAACTGGACTTTCCTAACTTTTACTTTTGTGGGGTTTATCATTCGTCAGCCACAACGGTTCCGTCCAACTCTTCAAATCTAGCCCGCCTTCATGAGCAATCGCATGAATGTGATGTTTGGACGCCGTGTTGCAGACAGTTGGGTTCTTGTCCAGTCCAATAATGTTGCTCATGTCACGGGGAAGATCAACTCCTGGGGGATTACGTTTGGGGGGCTGTCTCAGGGTCATGTCCAACGACCAGCTCCAGTAGAAGAGGACAAGTTAAATAGGTCAGTAAATCCCTCTTTTGGCACTGACTAATAAAACCATCCTGCCCACAAAACCAGCAACAACCTTATAATCCACTCCTCCAAACATGGACGCATTATGCTCCCTTTCACTGAGGCCTGGAAGCACAATTGAACGAAAAAACAGTCAAACAAAATTGTTCTTGTCACAATCTGTTAAATAAGAGGACTTAATGGATGCAAGTGAGTCGTTACTTCTGAACATCTTGTTACATGCTATTGCATTTGTATGCCGCTGTTTATTTAGGGCACACGACAATCTCGAACGGGCTCCGAAGCACAGAGTAAGCATATAAAACGGCTTTTATTTTAAGAAAGACACAGAGAAAGATGCTATTCACCATCCCGGTGGGCCACTCGTGTGCTCAGAACCTCTTTATTTATTTCTTGACGCAAAATTAGATTGTGAATCTTCTCCGAGAGACAAGGCCCAGGGTGGCCGTTAACACAGACACAAACGAAGACCGGCTTTTTTTTAATTGTGCATATGTCAATACACGTGTGCAGGGCCTCAGTCTTTACTGCAGCGTCAAATCGGTAATTTGCAAGAGGGAATTCTTACGAGGAAGGAACGACCCAATTGGTTAGAAATTATAAGGTGTTGTGGCATTGGCTGGGCCAATTACCTATAGGATACTGTAGGCTATGTAATGGAATAAAGCAGAGCTGCGGGCACTCTGTCTGAAGAAGGGTGCTCTCTGTCACACGTTTGTGTGGCGCATGGGTTTACATTCCCTTCCCACTGACCTAATTTAGCTGTTTTTGTTCTATAGACCTCAACGCGTATGAGAAAAAACCTGGCCTCTGTTGCCTGCATGTTAGCGGGCAGGTAATTGACATGCAGTCACATAGACAGGCAAGCAGAGGAGTCTAAGTAGAAGGAGTACGTAATACGAGAGTGAGACAGGCAGGTGGCCTATCGATGGAAGCATAAACAAGGATTATCGATTAGAAAACAAGGCTTCCGGAATTAGACGTTTGCAGAACAAGGTTGAAGACGGGATGAATAAGACATGCAGTGACTTGACAATACCACGCAAACCCGACGGTTGTCCATCTTTCTCTGCCCCTTCTTCCTACTCTGTCACATCCATCTCTTTCTTTCTGTCAATGTGTCTCATCTTCATCATCGTGCGTCCCCGTCCCACTGTACGAGATCCATCGCTCGCGTTCCCTAGCTGGCTTCTCTCTGGGCTCCACTCACTGGCTGATGGGCATGACACCATTACCATCACCATCCTGGTTCTCCTCCGGAAAATGAGTTCAAATGCAGCCATGTACGTTGGCGTTTTGTCGTGTTGTGTTACGCTATCTTCATATAAATCCTAGTTTCGGAGGGCATCCGTTGCATTGAGCTAGGCGCATATGGCCTTTATGTAACATCAGCTATATGAACACGACCTATAGTTCATGTATTCTTATCTGCATCATCCATCCAATCGTTACCACGACGACATCATCGCATGCCGACATCGACTCAAAACATCTGTTCTCCGTTGCGATGCCACGCCGAAACTAAAAAAGATGATGAACGACAATCCCAGTCCCCCGGGGCCCTAATAACGCACACGCACGTACTGTAGTGGTATGTGCACGTATAGGGAACCTCGTTTGGCTACGTCCTCCCAACTCTTTGGAACTCGCCCCCTCCCCCACCGCCTCAACACGATGTTAGCAAGGTTCACAAAATGGCTTTGTTCCCTGCTCCCCTGCCGCCTGCTCCCTCTTCGTCTCTCGCTCTCGTCCTGTTCCACGGGTTCCCTGCCAGCGACAGCGCTCCCCCAAGTCTCGCAGGCCTGTCGCTCCCCTGCATTGGCAATGCAGCAATTAATTACCTCGCCAATCTGTGTAGATGATGGGAGGGACATGCTAATTTAATGATGGATCATCTCTCTTGCTCTTTGCTGCCGCTTCCGCCTGAGGTATCCAAAGTATTCATTTATGGCGCCGGTGGTCGTTTTACATTTTTTATTTTATTTTTTTCATGCTCTTGTGCTGTTTCGCTCAAGTTATGACCATCCTGGGGTCCAACTCTATGTCATAGTATCACCAGGAGAGCTGAACCGGAATGATAGGGCTTTCTGTAATTCATGTAGCTTTTAGTAATACCTCAGTGCGACCTTCAACCTCCCACAACTCAGATCGCTTTCCGCGGGAATTAAATGGCGAATGTTCAACGTGTATGAGGTCGGGGGTTCACCTGCCTGCTCTGAAATCTGATCGTCTGGTTGCTGAACTGCTCGGTGGCGTGCGTGCGTGCGTGCGTGCGTGCGTGCGTGTGTGCGTGCGTGCGTGTGTGTGTGTGTGTGTGTGTGTGTGCATGAGAAATGGTAGTAGTAGTGGCCAGGTTATGCTCTGGAGAGTCGAGGTCATTACGACATTACAACCCCTCATCTGCAGGAAAGGGGGAAAAAAAAAAACACATCACCAGCAACATTCTCCTGGTTCTTCAACGCCAGCGTTCGTGGCTTCCGACTCCTACCCTGAGACATTTTACAGCTGAAGTGCTACATCACGCGTGACACGTAGCACACGATCACAGCTGACAGCTACAAGTGTATAGTGCGATATTAAACTGGGCCGTATGTGTTTCAGAATGTCACGAGCTGTGTTTTACATACGAGGGGAGAGAGAGAGAGAGAGAGAGAGAGAGAGAGAGAGAGAGAGAGAGAGAGAGGGGGGGGAGGGGGGGAAGAGAGAGAGAGGGTGAGGGGGAGTGAGGGAGAGAGAGAGATAGTGGGGGAGTGAGGGAGAGAGAGAGATAGTGGGGGAGAGAGAGCGAGGAAGAGGGAGAGAGAGAGAGAGAGAGAGAGAATGCGGGGGTTGGTTGAGATTATGGTTTGTTGGCGGGAGCTGCTACTAAAGGGATCTACAGTCTCTTGTTTGATTACAGACTGACTGTGAAATGAGGCATATTAAAAGAATTATTACTTAGACTTCACAGTGGTCCCTATACAGTCTCTGACATGAGCCTGGGAGATTTACTTCACACATTCCTTCGTTGCTGTTTGTAGTAGTAATAGTGTGTGCGGGATTGTGTGTGTGAGTGTGTGTGTTTCTGTGTGTGTGGTGTGTGTGTGGTGTGTGTATTTGTGTGTGTGTGTGTGTGTGTGTGTTTGTGTGTGTCTGTGCGTGCACACGCCTGTATGTGAAAGAAAGAGGGACAGATAAATAAAGGGGAATAAAGAGTGACAGAGGCAACATATATCTGAACAACAAGTCAACTTGCTATTTGTTTTATTCGGTTGTATACTGTGCCCTCTGACATGGCCATGTTGTGGTTCCTTTGGGAAAATAGTACAACTTTTAGAAAACAGGCGTCCCTGGTTCGCTCTCACATATAGATCTGCTTGGCATGGATGGCGTTCACGTTTTTACATTTCAGTCACGTACAGTACAGAGAAAAACCAAGCAAGAGAAAAGGTGTCTACCATGCCAGCTGTGAGAGCTACTCTATGATTTCGGTGTCATCTTGTAAATGCTGTTGTGTATGCACGGCTTTACATGGATGTATCTGTAAAAGAGTTGTTGAGTGTATGGGGTATTACCGTTATATTATATGCGTGCAGGTGATTTTATTTTGAAAGCAAGACAGATAGACGGATAGAGATTGAGCGCGAGGGAGCAAGATTAAATATAAATATCCAAATAAGTCAACCCGATTCTTGACTCCTTTTTATTAATATCACCATTATTGTTTCTTGCCACGACATACGCTTCCTGAAAAGATAATGACTCAGGGGAAATTATATGAATATCACTCAGCTGTCTTCCTGTTTATTGCTGATGCTGGCCAATCACAGGCTGCATATCAATGCATGAATCACACAGGCAAACAAACAGCAAAATGAGTGTAATCCAGTTTCCGTTTGACTATTATTGTCGTATTATTGACGGATATCAAAAAATATCACAAATTGCCATTCTCGGTGACACACAGGTGTGGTCGCATTTCCATTACAGATTTGTTGGAAAAACAAAATGTGTGTGAAATCCCTAAAGTGAGTGCAGTGTAAGAATAGAGAGGGGCACGCAATTGAATGCAATTCTACACACCGAGAAACCTATTCATATTAGCTATGCTAGTAACCTGTACATCTTAGCTACACTAATATGATTCTTACCAGTTGTAATGATAAAAAATCTACAAAATAGTTATATTCAGAGGACGAATAACATTGAGAACATCATTGGATAATTAAGAAGCTGCGCTGACGTATTAGTATATAGATCAAGAAAAAAAAGGACACTGTAAGACCTTCTCCCAACACTTATCATGTCCCTGCTCTCTCTAAAGCCAAGGTTGGATTCCCTGTGAGAACACTTAATACAGAACAGCTATACTCGACAGTCGAGGGAATTAAACAAACAATGAGTCTTTGGCATTAATAGCTCAATTGAAAAAAACACATGTCAGGACATGCTAGAACGGATGCTTTCGTTCACTTTTTCAGTTCGCCTTTACTCCAAATAAATAACCCCCCCCCCCCCTGATAAAGTTGATTGCACAAGCGTTAAGTTTACTCTCGCACCTCTCCTGAGTGCCGCCATTAAGCATAATTCAAAAGACACACACGCTGTCGGTTCTCATCTGGCCCGGGTTGCGTGACGGTCCAGGCCTGGCACCGCCAGCCCGGTCCCGGCGGTATCGACGTACGTGAGTGATTTGTGGGGCGTGTGTTTCGGAGAGACCTCCAGCGAGCCGCATCCGTGCTGTTGTATGCATCCGACAGAACACATCAAATCCCCATATCCCTATGCATTTCCACTCCTTCCACGATCTTGTCCTTTCTTCTCGCTCCCTCGCTCGGCCTCAAACGCTCTCTCTCTCTCTCTCATCTTCATCTCTCTCTCTCTCTCCTCGCATCTCTCTCATCTCCTCTCTCTCTCTCTCTCTCGCTCCTCTCTCGCTCTCTCATCGCATCTCCGTCCCCTTTAGCTCTCTCTCGACTCTCTTACTCTCCCTTAATCTATCTTTACCTCTCGCTCTCGCTCTCCTCTCTATCTCTAGCTCTCTCTCTCTTGGCTCTCTTGCTCTCCCTCGCGTCTCCCTCGCTCTCGTCTCTCATCTCTCACTCTCTCTCTGATTGTCTGTAGTAAATGCCAGACCTATAACCTCAGCCGTAATAACAGAGCCCCACTAAGATATATTTAAGTGGGAAAAAATAAAATAAAACTGTGATAGTGGTGATGGTGTTGGGAGCTGATGTTGGGGGGGGGGGGGGCAGGCACCAAATTATATAAAGAGGTTATGAATAAGTCGGTTCAGACTATTGGCTGTGCTCGGGAGGATATCTCCACTCATACTCACACACTATGACAGCTAATTGAAGGTTCCCCCTGGGCTGAGCACTGGAGAGACATATTAATCGAGTACCCTGCCCCGGTTTCCCTGTTCAGCCCGGCCTCCCGGTGAGATTGGCTTGCCCTGCCATAATCAAAAGAAAATTGCGCCGGTAGGGGTGTACTAGGGGCCTCGCACATATGTTAGCGGAATAGAGTGGCTGTATAGATAGATATAAATATATATAATCTTTTTTGGGGTCTTTTTTTCTTATTCATTCCATTCCCTGTTCGTCTGTATGGCGAGTGATAGCCAACCTAATCCCTGCTTCTACGCCTACATACTGTACAGCGCATATTCACACACATACATGGATAGACGTATAACCTATATATAAATACATATATTTATATACCTATCTGTACCTATAGGATAATTCGCCCCGGTTCTTTCGTTTTTCATTGAATGTACTTCAACCGGGCTATGGAGCAGAGGTAATGGGATTAGGGTAGCACTGGATTACGGATTTTGGATGGACACATGGGCAGAGCTACTGGTCAGAGGGAGGTTGTTTTGAATACACAAGTATCGCCGTGTCCTGTATTGATATTAGCCCTTGTTTTTCTCTCTACATACATTAAATAGGATTAGTTTCCATTATAAACATAAACATGAAATGAGCCTTCCCAATTGGATTATTCTATCAGTTTGACTCAACTTCCCCTTGCCCCCTCAAACACACATACACACACACACACACACACACACACACACACACACACACACACACACACACACACACACACACACACACACACACACACACACACACACACACACACACACACACACACACACACACACACACACACACACTAGTACGTTATGGTGTTCACCCCTGATGACGACCATTAGCATGACTGCACATATTGAGAACAATGCGGCGCTGTTAGCTAGCAGGCTTATAGCTTTGCACGGCTCTCCCTGCCGCCACACAGACAGACACTGTAACACGAGCAAATACTAATTCCCTCTGACTCGACTCTCTCCTCACCCCTTCCGCCCTTCACTGAAAAAGTCTATTCTATTCTTAAAGTCAGTCTATTACGGGGCCCAAAATCAATCCAGGGCTCCAGCTAAAACCTATACGTCTCTCTCTCCCCCGCTCTCTCTCTTAATGGAAGGCTAAATAAAAGACAAGCCATTAACCCTATCAAGAGTAACACCCAGGTATCTGTCGGTTACCTTCACAGCTACAGTTGAGCAGAGAGGGAGACGCGTTGGAGCACAGTGTGTAAAATAAAACCGTTTACAACGGTTTACTAATTAGCGTTTTAGCCAACGCATTCATCCCCAAAGCGACTTCGCAGTGCGTCTCGGGTCGGTTCTCCTGTCATATCTGTGGAGCAGGTAGGTACACGTTCCGGTCCGTCTCAAGGCCGCCCTACACGTCGACGTCGGGGGTTCGAACCAGCAACGGCCCCACCCTGAAACACTCGGAGAGGATGTAACCGTACATTATAACACAATTAGAGGCACGGAGTGCAGCCTTTCAAAGGGAGAGAGAGAGAGCCATTACAAAGGGGCTCGCCCCGTGAGTTATAGGGCGTGGAAGGGATGTGGTTGTTAGTGAACATGCGGAAGGAATGCGCGTTGGATTACGGCAGACGCCTCCTTTGATTTATCGCGTGTGCTCGTGAGCCCCTTGTCTTAAATCATGCTGTCTCAGGGAAATTCGTTTTCATTTAATTTCTGTCTGGATTCCTTTACCCCCCCCCATGGAGACTAGGATTAATCATCATCATCATCATCTTTCAAACTTTTGGTGGGGGGGAAATAGGAAACCTATATGGAGCCCCACCATATCCTGGGAATGTTTTTCTTTGCTTTCTTTCTCGTTTTTTTTTTTTGTCAGGGGGGTTTAATGTGCCGAGGAGCCCGGATCACAGAAGCAAAGACAGCAACGATAATAATTTACACACATGTGTTGACGCACATTCGTTCTGTGAGACAGCGGTAAACGAGACACACATGCTGCTCGGACGCCCGCTCTTAATGTGCAGAGAGTGGAAACGGACCGTGGCTTTCATCTCGGCCTCTCTCGTCTCTCTCTCTCTCTCTCTCTCTCTCTCTCTCTCTCTCTCTCTCTCTCTCTCTCCCCCCGTCATTTTTCTCCCCGCCTCCGTCGCTCTCTCTGTCTCTTGGTGAGCGTTTTCAGATCAGTGGTCAGCTGAAAAGCAAGGCGATAGTGAATGGGCCTTTATGGAGGAGGAAGAGGGTGTGGTG
>NC_079423.1:13386603-13404437 GCF_026213295.1 Gadus chalcogrammus | reverse complement strand
ATTGCCTTATAATATCGGTTGAAGAACCAAATCAATGCATGTATGGATGCACACAGCTGCCTGACAAACAGACATATTCAGTACCCCAACTTGGGTAAAGGAAGTGTCTAAAAATGACGTTTATTTTTTTTCAATGTTTTTGTCTGATTCACTCAATGATGCACTTGATCTTTCTGTCAAATTCTCTCTTTGATCAACTTTTGCAGCTGGGCTGCCCTGCTTCACTTTGAATCATCAACAGAGCTTGAAGTGGCCACTCATATCTGGTTAAGTATTAGCTTAGTTGTGGGGGGGGGGGGGGGGTGGGGAAATTAGTCAAATTCTTTTAACTTTTCAAACAAACATAATACCGTCAAACGTGATAAATCTGAATTCATTACGAGCACGAGAAATAGCTTGGCACTGCATATCGGGTTCATTTCTGAACTCTTTGTATACGTTTATTCAACTCTTACTGCTTCTCAGTGTTTCATCAAAGTGGATATACAATATTTGAACACACTATCTTTAACAAGTCTCGGGAATGTATGCTGAAATGCATCTGGAATGCATAATTTTCTACCAGCAATGCTATATACAATTATTTAGAAAATTGTTTGCCACCTCGGAACAGGACCTTTTTTAAGGAAACGATAGAAAAGTTGAATAATTTATCCAACTCACTTTTTGTAATTTGTCATATTAGCCAACAAATCATTGTAGTGGGCATATTATTGCGGTTAATTATTTCAGTTTGTGTAATGCATATCCTGAACGAGGTCTTGACTCCATGATTTGAGAGTCCCAGCAGTGGAGCAGACTTGGCAGGCTGATTATTCGTCGCTTTAGCGTTGCCAAATTTCTGTGTAACTGATGTGTGTTTAACTCACATCAAATACATGTGGTTACCGAAGGACATATGTTGGAATAGACCTCATAATGTTGTGGATAAAGAAATAACTCAGTGGGTCAGAAAGTTTGAGTTATTATCCATCAAAGGGCCTGTAAAATGGCCCTAGACTAGAGTAAAACAAATGTTAAATTTGATCCTCTTTGACAGGTTTTACTTATTTTTATTTTTGAGGTGCAATTCTGGCCGAAAACAAACTACTTTTATCGGGTTGCCTAGCAGATGGTTCAGTGGGGGAGAAAAAAAGAATATGAACACAATACAAACATTTTTGTTGCATTGAACATTTTCCTCCGTTGGATCATGCAGGGCAGATTGTGATCATTTCTCAAAGTGTCCAACGGCTTTGTCTGAGCGCGATCTGTTGAATCTGTCTTGCCGCTAATAAACTGCCATTATTCCTTCCAACAACACTGCGATCATTTAATGCCTCTGTCAGATGCTCATTCTCCTCTCTGAAAATAGAAAATATCATTAATTACACTTTCTGTCACGGCACTGACAGCCTGGCGATTGTTTCCAATGGTGTCTTCCCACCTAGTGACCACCTATTCTTTACTGTCTCAATGGGTATGTCCAGCAGGCGGGGGGCCAACAAAAGCCATAGGAGATCCCCCCATACACCGCACACCCCTCCTCCCACAAACGCATTAGTCATCCAGGGAACTCTCAAATGTCTAATATAATAGTCTACTTCATTTAACTGGAGATCAGGCTGAAGAATATCAATCAAGATCCTGTTGGTTAAATTTCTTTTTTGATTATACGATAGAGTTGTTTGTTGTTCACAACTGAAATGTCCTCGGAGGAGAAACGTCAGAGTATTTGCTTGGTGAATTGACAAAAGGAAAAGCAGAGGAAAACAGTATGTTTGTGGCTACTTGTTGATTCTGTGGAGGACTTCGGAGCAGTATATCCCTGAACATTGCATAAGGATCCTGTTTCTTGTTGAACGCTCTTCAAATAAAACAAGTTGTTTGAAAAGAGGGAACTAGTTGGAAAAAAGTGAATCATCCAACATTGTCCATGCTGTGCTTCAATGAAGAGGCTCTATTTAGAAAGTTCTAGTTTCACATTATTTCAGTGGCGACTACCACCTGATGCAAACAGCACTATCCACTAGTTCCTTAGCTTTGCATGCTACTAGTGGTATCTGTGTGGTTAGGGTAAATGGCAATGCTATGCTGTAAGTACCATGAGTGATTGAATGCAAAGTCATTCAGTGTGTATTCAGTTGAAATGGTTTCTTTAAACTTGCTTGACTTGATTTGATGTTTGGTCTGCAATGACTGAGGACACCAACAGAGCAGTCACAGCCAATTACACTGGATGCCATTTTGATTACTTTGCATTATTCATCACAGTGGAGGCAGGACATTAAATGGATAAACTTAACTAAAACACGCTTAAGACTCAAATGCAAACAAAAAAACGCTACACCATTGAATCGAGTGGGCTGCATAACCGGCAGCTGTTTTCTCAGACCCTCGGAAGGCGTTGTCAAGACACCGCAAGATAAATGAAATGATGAACAAATTATAACCATCAGACGCACAGGATTCGGCGGCAGAGATGATTTGGAATTGACAAATTGGAGTGAGTTTCTTTGCTTCATATAGGCTGAAGATAGGATAGAGACACACCCCAATTGATCAATTTGAGTGAGTTTCTTTGCTTCATATAGGCTGAAGATAGGATAGAGACACACCACCACTCCCCCTACATGTGTTCAGACAAGGCTCGAGTGATAGCATTAATGTATCATCTGCCGGAGCCAGACGCCCTGGCTTCAAGTGAACCAGGAAGTCACCAGAGACAAATGACTTTTAGAGAGAGCGGATGACTGTGTCCCTTTCAACCTTCTTCCCTATCGCAGACGGAGACAGAAACAGCGATGTTGGGAGAGGAAGAGACAGACAGGAAAGAGACAGACAGACAGAGAGAGAGAGAGAGAGAGAGAGAGAGAGAGAGAGAGAGAGAGAGAGAGAGAGGGAGGGCGGGTATGGCTGCAGCCGTGTGTTGCCTAGCCAAGACGAATGGACGCATCTCACTTCAGTCAGTGGAGAGCGTGGTCTTTTCGTAAAAAGAGGCAGTAGGTAGAAGGAAGTGTTGCTATGGCGATGAGGTTGAGTATGTGTTAAGTCATGTCTTGTGTCACTGGCACCTCTTTGTTTGAACTGCTCTGTTTTATGAAGCTGCAAGTAGCATCATCTTATTTTTGTTAAAAAAGGGAACCCACAAATTATGCACATTGGCATACCGAAGTTAAATAGATTCAATATGATTCAATTTCATGAATCGCACAACCGGTTTACTTTAAACATGGCCAAAAATAATGATTTGCTTCTAGTCCTAAATTTAGCCAATCGTGTCGTACGCATCGGCAAACACTGTTTAGCTATTCATTACAGGATGTTTGGCCCACACCACCAAGAACTGCTGAGGTGGCAGGATTTCTCTATTATTGCATATCATTACATGAATAAAATATGTGTCTGATTACATGCAAAAGTTTGTTCAACAATTTTCCAATTTAGGCTTTGTTTAGTGAGACGGGCGGAAGTCTAAGCGAGATGGTGGCGTCAATATCCTGGGAAATAATGCTCCTATGACCTGGGTTTTATTAAATTGAGGAATTGCCTAAAAATTAACGTCTCTTTCAAAAGCCGAAATATTTCCTTCTCTTTGTACCGCACAGTCTTTGAACTTGTCGTTTTTTCGTGTTTCAAAAGCACAAAACAAGAAACTTTCAGCACAACGTGAGCATGAATGCACCTCCAATCTTCTAGCTGTCCCTATACCCTACAACCTGTATGTACCCACCCAGAGACTATCAAGGTCCTACATTTTCTCATTTTTATACCGTTTTTTTTTTTGATCTCATACACTCTGGTCATTTCCTCGCACACAGAGAAGACCCCCGGTGCTGTGGAAATCATTTATGACTTCCTATAGTCTGGCCCGTCCCCGGGGGGGCCGGGGTCCAGTAGGGTGTCATGGGAATGCAGATGAGCCCTCAGAGGAGAGGCGAGGGGGGCTCTTTTATTTTTGGATAGAGCTACTGATGATTTTTCCCCTTTCCCTGTGAGCGCCGACCCCCCCCCCCCGGGGAGACCGTTTATCCTGATCTCCCGATCACAGGTGATTCAAGGTGCACAGCGCCACCCCTCGCCCCTCCGCCCATCCCATAAATATTCAGACCATTGCTGTATAAATTGTCAGCTCAAGTGCAAAAATGTTGCACTTCATGTGCCCAGAATTGATATTGGGATTGCTTTTGATGTAAATATACAAGTAGCGGGAACAACGACCTCCCACTAATCTTGGATGTAAATGGTGCTTCCCAGCGCGAGGGGGGGGGGGGGGGGGGGGGCACACCATATCCGTCAGAGGTCGTGAACAAGGGGGGGGGGTGCCTCCGCTGTGTTCTTGGTTAAGCGACGTGCGGTTTCAGTCCGATACGAGTTGAATACATTGGGTTGATCTCTTCACCACTTATCTCCTCAGTTCTAGAACCTTCTATGATAATCGTCGGTTGGAAATGAAGTGTCACGTTGGGTGTGAGTAGTGTACAGCGAGTTGGCACAACTTCCTACAGCCTTGGGATTTTTTTTTTGCTTTGAACGCCAACTTATTTGGCTATTGAGTTGTTGCTATAAAAGATAACATGAAAGAATATTATAAAACGATTATAATTATGTACAAATATATATTCGTTATTATTATTATTATTATATTTTGCATCATTCACTTGAGTGAACCTAACAGTCACGTGATTAAACATGTTCCGACAAAATATTAAAACATTTCAAGCGTACACGACGAGACAACCACTTAGGTCGTTGTCTGTATTGAAACGTGAGACGTACAGTATTCCAAATGCAATTTCTCTGGAGATTTGAAAACATAGCAACACATGAATCCATCAATCCAAAATAGATTTATGGCCCTGGAAAGGGCGTTGTTGAAGCATGGATTAACCCCTGTCCACCGGAGTGTACAGTCTCAGTCTAAGTTTCATGTGTCTTGGGTTACTGGTGTTACGGACTCCGGGAGTTATGTGCTCCGACTCCCAACAGAGACAGAGCGCTGTGGATTACAGACTAATGTTGAGCAGCCTCCCAGACTATAGGCTGCATTTGAAGATTGAAAGAGCTTCCGCATATGTCTGCATTATATACGTTCATTTGTTATACGACAACACGACCCCTTTCAAATGAAACCCATCTGGTCCTGCGTTTCTTTTCCCCCCCACCACCACATAAGGGGGGGGGGGGGGGGGGACACCAAGATTAGCACATGGAAACTTCCATACCATGTGGGCAATTTGGAAATGTCTCGATGCTACGTCCTATTAGCCTTGCCTTTGATTCATCGTCTTTGTGTGGATTCATGTTGGGGAAAATACTGAACATCCTCCTTGAATGTTAGCATCAAGAGAGCCTGTGTTGCAGGATGATGCTGCTGGCCATAAAAAGCATGCATGCTGTCCGTAGGTAAGGAGGATCGATCATTAGCCCTGATTAACTTTGGCCACTTCAAAGAATAGCGATAGTTAACAATTATTTGGAAGAGACCGCGTAGCGTCGATACGCCCGAATAGCATATTGCCTCTGGTGAATTGCTTTGTGAGGCTTTTTGTGACAAAATCATGCGTCCAGCGAGTGATTCGACGTGGCAGGTCTTTTGTGGATGGCAAAGAATAATTTCAAAGGCATCTCGAACCGAATCAATGTTCATTATGTCTTGTGTAGCACCTGCGAACAATCCGCAAGCTTTAAGATTGCTTTCACAAAAAGTCTCAGAAAAAATATGTACGTTCAGTCTTGGAATTCAAATCATCCAGATATGTGAGGGAATAATCTATGGATTTGCATTAATTGATTTAGACCTTTATCCGACGCCACTGAGAATGTGAGAGAAACCAGAGCATGCATCACTGAAATCAGCAGACGAATGCAGAAATGCTGCGTGAATAATATAACATTAACTATTTAGTCATCTAGCAAGTTAGTTTATGTCCATGGAGCCTTTTCTTAAATGATACATGTAATTTAGGAACAGGTTGGGGATGTCTACATGTAGCCTTCTAACAATGGGGTTGGAACCGAAAACCCTTCAGCTGGGGGTCAAACACCCTAGACTATCCTTCCCCTATATTGTTTTCCTATCCAATGTGAACAGTCCAACAGCTAAATCAATAACTAAATATTTGTTCACCACAGAGTGCCAAGAGCAACGATAGGTCAATTCAAACTAAACACCAAAATAATTGTGAAACAAAAACAGTGGTAGGGTTTTTCCCTAGATAGATTGTATCCAAAGCAACATACAGTTAATCTGATGCACGCCATTGAGGAGAATGTAGGGGATAGGCATGTTGCTCAAAGATCCCTAATGATAGGCTGTGGACACTCGAAAAAGCACCCAGTTCCTTTCCACTTGGGATCAGACACCCTTGCAGCTATACAACCCTGCCCACTAGTAATATAGTAAACTGTTTCGTCCATAATATAATCCTTCCAGACATTTTCAAACACACAAATAATCCTAATTTGCCAAATTGCTTTAGTCCTTTTTATAAAGTCTGTACAAGCTAAGGGAGAGGCACAATAAAAGCGACTCTAAATATGGTACAGTAAATTAATAGCATTATAATTATATCTTTACTTATTGCCTGGACCTCTGCCAAAACCTTGTGTGCTTCATCAAATAAATGCCTCAAACCAATAAAAACAAGTTATAGGGCTTTCAAATTGGAACATTGGTCTCTGTGGGCTCTGTGTAAAATTGCTTTAGACTCTTTACTGTTGACCCATTGGTCAGGTCATTAGTGTAACTTCACTTTGCAAGCGTTTCGCTCATCATCTCCTGGTACCTCTGCATCCAAATGCTGAGGTCTTTTAAAACATGCTTGCTCTTGGCTGTTGTTAAGTACGTTTTTAGAAAGAAAACCAAAGGAAAAAGCAATCCATTTTGTTTGGTTCAGTGGAAGTGGAAACTAATAGAGCTGGGGAACATTGAAGCTTCAAATAATTACAAAGCTATTGTTTTCCTTATTTCAGACTGCAACATCTTCCACTTTTATTCACCCTTTTGTCTGGCAGACGTGATGAATTAAAGGAATGATGTGTTGCAAAAATATGGGTGCGTCTTGATGGCAAACTTACGTTGCTACGCCCTAGTTTCTTTTGTTAATTCTGGCTCAAGGCACAATAGCAAACGTCTAAATTCCTAAATATCCTTCACCAAAGCCATCAATCAAAAGCTTCCATTTGTCCTAAAACATTATGATTGTTTCACAGACTTGTAACTTGTATATGTTGACAACTCTGTTAGTTCTGGCTCCTACCGAAGCTTTCAAACCAAATCAGTTTACTTAAACGTTCTCCTTTGGATGAATATTGCTTTTATTATGCGGGAGAAGGTAGACTGCAGCCAACTCTGAAAGGTATAAATAATTCAAGGTTGTCATTGATCTTAATCACTATTTTAAGGTACACTTTGTTTGACAAACAATTTGGATATTTATTTTAATAGTAAGAGCATGGAATATTGTTCAATACAGTAGTTGAAGGAAAATAAAGTGTGGACAATTTGTAAAACAATTCTGGGATCGTACACCTAATCATTTTTATATGAATCCAGAGCAAAGACATCATTTAAATAAAAACACAAATATGCAAATAGATCATAGTATTTAATTAGAATAAAATAGTATTTTTTTCCCCCAAATGGCCAAGTAAATCAAGCACTAACGACCTCTTAGTCCCATCACACTTAACCGGAGATGTTTGCTTAACAGCGGAAGCTGATGAGTAAATTTGTCCCCAGAGGCCTCATCCTCTGATAGTGTAAGGCATTGCTGCTACACTCCTCACTCCTTATTGGATAGATTACCCTGGGGCCAGGAAGTGACCCCTGTCATGAAGACATTTGACCAGGGCACGGGGGGTCAGCACCTTGTCACAATTATCTTTGAGGTCCTGCAAATTCCTCAGTGCACATTGCTCAAAGATCTGCTTGTGTTTCCCGAGCATTTCCTTCCCCCTGTCTAGGTTATTTTGTTTCTGTGGTGTGTGTGTGTGTGTGTGTGTGTGTGTGTGTGTGTGGTGTGTGTGTGTGTGTGTGTGTGTGGTGTGTGTGTGGTGTGTGTGTGTGTGTGTGCAGGAAAGGAAGGAACTTGTTGGCACACCTTGTTCAGCCCATCAGCACTGTTGCATGAAATGGGAAGAAGGCCAGACATCTCTCTTGTAGATGCTCAGCTTCTTGGCTCGCTCCTCTGTAAGCAGGTCCTCTCGCACCCTAACTGGTTCATGTCCATTTGGCAGACGTAAATAACCTTTTCTTCCCGTGGATGCACAGGGTTTGGGTCAGAGGCAAGAAGCACATTTGGTACTTGGTGATGTAATCAACCGATACTTAGAGCATTAAAAAAGTTGTTTCAGTCTTTTGTGTTACGTACACTTTTGACTCCGAAATGTCTCTTTGTATTTCCTGATCGTTATTGCTGTTAACAATATGTGTTGAAATATCACATCTATATAAACCACTCTTTGCTTCTGAAGCTACAAAAGGTAGTCTGTACCAATGATATATTCTTTCCATGGACAAATACCTTGACCTTTTTAGATGCAACAATATAATCTATTATCATTTGCCAAAACGTGTTGGAGGCATTTGTCTTAGTTCTTACATTATTCGCAGCTATTGATAAAAATAGAAAGGATGGATAAGTGGATAAAGTTGATACATAACATTTCAAATAATAAAGTTTGCTATATAATTTTTCACAGTGACACACACACGCGGACACACGTAGCCATATGAAATAGTGTGCATATATTATACAGTATTGACTCTCTGACCATTTTAATTCTAGCGGGATCGGTCATGGATCAAACTAAGCAGCATTTAGCTGGCACCCTAGCTAAAGCTGACACAACCCCTTACCCTGGGACTATATCAATAACAAATGCAAAAACCTATGTCCTGGCAATAATCAATAGATTTTAAGAAGACGAAAATAAAAAGGTGTGTGGGGGGGGGGGGGGGGGGGAGGTTGGCAGGTGATTTACTGAGCAAAGAGGCAGAACGTCTTAAAAAATTAGATGAGTCATCGGGGAATATGCTACAGGTTGGGAAGAAAAGAGAGAAAATGAAGACATTTACATTAGCCTCGATTCGGCTCCCGTCTTAAGGGGCTGTCTCTATTCGTGCTGATGAGCTCCATCTAAGGACCATGTAATCTGTGTCATGCCGTCGCTTCGTTATCACCTCTCTCTCTAGGTATGATAATGGCTAACACCTTGGGGGACGCCATAGCACAGTGCTCTATAGAGGCAGAGCCTGAATAGCTTTTAAGTCACACTTTGATTATAAAATGTCAGTTTTTGAATAAAAGTAGGACTCAAATACATACTGTACCTGCCCACCCGATTTCCTCATTGGTCCTCAAGGAATGGGCAAAGGAGCCCGAAATGCCACAAGTCCAGACATTTAATTAGCATAACAGATTAATGAAAATCACTGCAAGCACCCATGCAAAATGGTTCAATGAATCACATGAAGGAAATATATCTAGATCATAAAACCCTGTGATTGATGACGTCTACAACTTATGATTAATGAGCTGGGCTGGAGCATACTTACTATACCAGGGAAAATATGTCAGTTTTATACATACCTAAGATACATATGGATGGA
Organism: Gadus chalcogrammus; assembly: GCF_026213295.1. Lineage (NCBI taxonomy): Eukaryota > Metazoa > Chordata > Actinopteri > Gadiformes > Gadidae > Gadus > Gadus chalcogrammus. The sequence goes on along the minus strand of NC_079423.1, from coordinate 13,394,842 downwards.
TTTAAAGGCCTTGTGGATGATGCTAATTTTGATTTGATGAAATTTGTCGTCAGTATTAAAGTATTCATGTGGACGACTGACTTCTGTTGGAATAATATGGATGGCAGAATACTTAGTACTTAAGCAGCACATCCTCTACAATGTACTACACCTCTTGAAATACATAAAAACATAGACTAGAAACATACTATACTCTGTTAGAGCAACCTGTGGGTTGGGTTTCATAAGGACCCAGACAAAGCCAAGCTAAATAACACGCCAAAGGAACATTTTCAATTATTCAAAATTTAGGTAAGCACACTTCTGAAAATTAAATTGATAATAAAACAAGACGTATTTACCTTGTTTCCAGCTTTGAGTACCAAATCTATAAATTATCTTCGTCATGGAAACCAGTCTCTTTAATGATCTGCTACTACCATGAAAAGTTTGAATATTGGCCTTTAAATCTTAAAGCAATATCTATCTTATTAATATAATTTATAAGCCAGCTAACCTCGACTCAGGGATGCCTTTGCTAATTACATCGCATGGTGAGTGATATTGGTGTGCCGTTATTAATGGTGCTCACTATTGCCAGAGATAACCAATAAATACGGAACTGGTGATACAAAGCAAACAAAATGGAAATATCTCTCACAGTATCTTAAAAGCCGTCACTGTGTGTGCCACATAAGTTTGTCTTTATCGTATTTCCACACACGTATTATATGGATATTTAAACATCTTTTGAGCTGAAGAACCAATCAACGCAGTATTCTTCCACCTCATGAAACAATAAAAATACAGAATATCTGCATTTAAGATTCACAGCAACGCTTTGCTTCACTTGTCGAGGACAATAAGCACTGCTGCGGAATATCATATCAAGTTCTTGTTCTCTGCTTGTGCTTACCCTGTTGGGAGTAATCGACATGAGTTTATATTATAGACTTGGGCATTTACTTGGATGTGGGGGATGGCGGAGGCAGGGTGTGCGGACAATCCCTGTCTTCCATCACCTTTCATTGGAACATAATGGAAAATCAAACATCATTATCGGTACATTGGGCAATAAAAGACAAATGTGTGTGTTACTGCTCGCACTCTGTTTCCCATGATGCTTTATGGGATCCCTGAGGAGACGTTGGGGCTTGTTGAAGATCGGCCATAAATCCAAAACATGGCCCTTTTTTTTCTTCCCTTTTTTCCCATCGTGGAGGGTGGTTGTTGTCTGGCTGAAGATTGACCAGCGCTCTGAGGGCCCTGAAGAGAGAGAGAGAGAGACCTCTATGACAGGCCCCAGTGAGGGGTTGAAATGGATGGCACACAGAGTCTGATGCATGGCCCGCTCCTGTTGCTTTATCAAAAAGGCTCTCAAAGTAATGTGCCACCAAAGGCCTGGCAAACTCAAATCACACCATAAGTCCACCTTTCTTTTTTCTGTTGTTGTAAACTTCAGTGACACGCGCAGGCCTTTGGGATGTCAATGTGCCTTATTCACCCAGCGGCCATCTTGGTTCTAAATGCTAACTGGTTCGGGGAAACTGACTTCAGGATTTCAGCGTTATGTTCCCACACTGAGCTAGTGTTTAGAACCAAGATGGCCGCTCGATGATTAAAGCCCAGGGGATGTCAGTTCCACTAATTAATCACGTGCACACTTTGGATCTGTCGTTGAACATGATTAATAAAACTTGCTCATATAGGCATTTGAACATAGGTCTTGTGCAAATTATCATTAACATTTATGTGCTTTTGAAACATCTATGTTTATTGTTGATGTTCACATACTTCACATTTAGTTACTTTGTGTGGGATTGTATTACATTGTCAGTTTCACGAGTTGGGTATGTTATTAGTTATTCTACAAATTCTTATTTTTTGAAAGTTTAGTTTCGTCTATAAAATATGCATATGGAAAAAATACATCCAATGCTTAGATACCAGACTTAAACACCTTTACCACTCTTTTATTCAAGGTTCCTGTGTACATTTTTCAAAGAGTTTGTAAAAAGAGTTTTAAAAAAAAAAAGGAGGAAATCTGAAGTCGTTCTCGTTTGACATTGAAAAATGAATTTCTAATGATGTCTGTACAAATATTTGTGTCAGTGCAAGAAGCAAAAAAAAAGAGGTGACCGCCAAATGCACACTCAGTCACTGCATATTGTCAAGAAGAAGGGAAGCCGAATTGTCCTTCAAAGTCCATTATTATTGGGTGGAAGCGATTGCGATGCACGACGCATGGTGTGTCGAGAGCGTGGGCTTGCATTTGCTGTACACTCCACTGCAAAATGAGACTAGCGAAGGCCTAATGTAACCAGCAAAAACTGGATAAAAATCTATCCTAAACCAATTAGGAATCAATTTGAGTTTGTGTCAGACAGTCTGGTGCCAACAGAGTGGATTTTTTATTAACTTATGGTCTGGGAAGAATGAAACACTTTTCATTTGTGTACTTCAGTATGTTGCCTCATGATTCACAGGGAGGTTCACACTTTGTTTTTTGCATGGCTTATCCCTTGCGCTGGCCTTCGTCTATCTATTATCTTTCTCTCATTTTTATCGTTCATTTTGGATAATTTTTATATGCTACTTAGTTTTACGAAACATTGATGTACTGTACCTATCTCTGCATGTCTGTCCATCTGTCCGTCTGTCTCACTGTGTATAAGTACATATACTTATATATATATTCTGTCATGCACTCATGTGTCCTCTTCTTCCCGCATATCAAACTAGGTCATAAGTATGAATATTCATGACTCAACTCCATGACAACTCCCCGCTATTCATGTCAAGGCCTATGTTAATTTTGGGATGCACAAGTGCGATCACTCACACACAAACACACTGGCGCACACACACACACACACACACACACACACACACACACACACACACACACACACACCACACACACACACACACACACACACACACACACACACACACATACATACAGACACACGCACACACCTAACTGCTACTATTTCACTATACCTCAAAGTTAGAGAGCTCTCAGAAACAGTCGGACCATAACTCCACACCGGGGAAAAAAGGAAATTCGTATTGTTTGGATGACTTGTGGTATAAATTATGAAATATAGCCTTTGCTATCGACTCCTTACTGGGGGAAGTTGTTCTTCTTGCTTGTAGGACATATGGCTGTCATTTCAGAGTGCCATCCGTTCTACAGCTGGGCTAGGTTGCTGCGGTATTGATTTAAGGGAGACAGCCAGGTGGTGGATGGGATTCTCAGGAATATCTTCTGTTGGCCTGATAGATTGATTTCTCTCGCCCCTACTCCGATGTGTCAATACAGACACAGCGGTGGGGATTTGAATATTCCGATGTCTGAAAAAAGAAGAAGCTGGCAAGTTGGAACCCTGAGCTCATCATTGTAACAATCCACCTGCCAGTCATTGTCCATCATGCTATTATCAGCGGGGAACATGTGCGCGACACACACTCACCGGTCCCCTTGGTTCTATTAAAAGTTGCCCTGCAGTACTGAGTCCTTCCCTGTCCTGTCCCTTACTCATGCACCTGCTGATTGCTGCAACTACTGGGTCGGTCCCCCAACGTCAATAAGGTACCATAGAATTGCCCATCAGAAGTGACAGCATTTTCCCTGGGTATTCAGACCCAGTGTGTGATGACCTCTCATTAGTAAGAAAATGGGTCATTGGATAGAGTAGTTATCAATTCTTAGGTGAGGGAGAAAAGCTGTGGAGAATTCATCTCGGGAAATGAAACAACCCTCCTGGTAGCCATTTACTTCTTTGCTGCCAAGAGCAGAATCATTAATTGGAAGTCGTGTGGAATTCTTGGCATGGTCTTTCTCCAAATTGATGACTGAGAGGCGAGGAGCTTCCCCCTGCCAATGTCGTGGGTGCATGTAGCATAAACAGTGGAGCTGAGTGAATGCAACGGGGAGCATGCTTCTCACACTGCAAGGTGTGGAGCTACGGCACAGCAACAAAAAAGGAAAAGATATATACCATAAAAATTATATCCACGTGGATAGGAATATCAAAATGTCATCTCTTTCATGACATCTAGCCCCGCTCCCCCCTCCCCTCCCTTCTCTTTATTTCCCATATTTCTTCTCTGCCTCTCAGAAAGACATCCACAGTGTCAGCGCATCTTGAAGATGATTGTTCTTTGCTCTGAGGAGTCTCCTTACCTCGACTGTAATAGAGCAGAAGTCAAGAGAGAAATGGAGGAAGAGAGAGTAGCGCATAAGAGTCTGAGCTGAACCAAAGCAAGCTTCTATTCCTCTCGAATGGCATCTGGGCCACTTCTGTTACGCTCTGTCCTCACGCAGCACCGACGCTATGAGGACGCTAACCTCATGTGGCGGTGGGTGCTACTCATGCATCGCTGCAAATGTAACTAATCCTCCATTAGCATTTGAGCTAAAGATGTGTCTTGTCCCTGGATAGCATAATGGTCGTGTTACTCATTCTTATACTCCATCCTTGTATTGCAACTTAGGTCTTGGTGTGAGTGGTCTTAAACAGTAGTGTGACCAAACGTACCATTTCCTTGGAGACAGGCCTCGTTTTTTGGAAGCTGTCCGCAGCTGAAGCTGTCCCCAGAAATGTCAGTATTTGAAAAAACAATAGGATTTAAAATATATAAGAATTCACTTGCCCATTATTAATTACTAAACAATTTGTAATTAGTCCCGTGTCTATCTATCTGCTGTGACGCTGCCTCACTACATGGGCTTGTATTGATTCACTTGTTACCATAAGCAGGCATGACTGTTCATAAACGATCAATACGATATAGAACGGTTCCCTATTCGATTAGCATACTATTTTGGGCTGATTTACCAAAGCCTTAAACACATCAGAGTGAAAATTGTTCTGTATCTTACTACAGTACACTACGGTCCTAACCACTCAAAATGGACAAAACTTAAATATAATTTTTTTTGGAAGAAATAAATAATAATACAATTATGTTGTTGATATGTGGACCGCCATAAGGGAAATATCCCCATTCTTAATTTCAGAAAACCGATCACCTTATTGAATAGAATCGACACTAAATCGTTGTTGCATACTATCAAAGCCAGAGTTGTAACCTGTTCTCCTACAGCATTTAGGCTCGTGGTACTGTAGCTCCCAGCCTGATCCTCGACCACAGCCTTGGACCGGAGCCCTGACATCTATACAGCACTGGTAATCTTATTCCAGTCTATTTACAGCAGCCAACGATTCACAATACTCTCAGCTTTGTGAGACGGTTTACTTCCAACTCCGACGTTAATGAGATCTACTAGTTTCAAGGTGCCCGTCTGCCCTTACCACCACCACCACCCACCACCACCCTGATCCCTGGAAAGTAGGGCATCTAGTACGGATACTGACCAACCGCGGCCACGGCCAATGTTTAAAAGATTTATCTCTTAAATGAGGACCTGCAGTAAACAGGCTAATCTGTTTGGCAGCTCTCGGAAAAAAACGTGGCTGAATAAAACATTTGACAACGCTAAGCTCCTCTGAATCTTCCCCCCCTATCTCCTCGCCGACAAAGACTCCCACTCTACCTCCCTCCCGGGCTCCGTCATTGTTAATCCCACTGATCGCGCTCTTGCGGCTCCGCACTAGAGCTGCAGGGGTGTGGCCAGACTTTTGTCTCGCCTGACAGAGAGTTCATTATGTGATTGGTGAGAGGCTAATGCAATCACACCCGTCACGTGCCCCTCGCCGGGGCCGCGGCGAGCCATTCATACGCGTACTCGTTTTATTCGCACTCCCCAGGCCTCGCCCGTGCTCTGCTGTTCCCCCCCCCCCCGGCCGCCTAGACGACTCCGCCGGAGTGACAGGTTCTCTCGTAGGCGTTTCCACACACACACACACACACACACACACACGCACACACACACACACACACACACACACACACACACACACACACACACCACACACACAGTCTTACCCAGCCCGACAGTACAGCCCAATGCATTTCGAGGGATGGGAGAGGATGGAAAAGGAAAGCAATGGGATTGGTAAAGGTGTTCTTCATCGCTTTCTTTTAATTTTCTTATTGCTGGACGGTTTGCCAGGGTTTTCCTGCTTTCACTCTCCGTCTTGTGCTGTCTCTTCCTTCGACGTCTGTCTATTCTCCTCACACTGTTCTTTGCACTGTCCGTTTCATTTCTGACCGCGTCTGAAAGTCTTTGTTGAAGAATCTCAGTCTGACTGCAGACAAGCAGTGAGTTGATGTTTTGTTAGAGTCGTGACCATGGAAAGAGTTATAAAGATATATATATATATATATATATATATATATATATTAGCGATACAGCCTGTACGTCTTGGATGTGTCAAGACAAAGAACACAGAGGCTTTATAGAGACAGGGCTAGGGTGGACTGCAGGGCACTGACTAGTAGCTCTTTATATGATCATAACCACAGGTGAAGAGGGCAAGGTGTAGTCTATCCACATATGGTCCTAACAACAGCTGAAAATCAAGGTGTGTGTTTGGCCCTGTAGGCTCCTTACAACAGGTGAAGCGATCAAAGACTATTAACTCTGTATACTGATTAACATTTGCCTTGTGGGACGCTTTGCACAAGGTATCTCAAAGACTCTGAGATACCTTGTGAATATATGGTCATAATCCCATGAACCATGTGAAGAATGTGTATATAGATTGACATATTTCTCAATAACACTGGAAGGAGAAGGTTTACAAAGCAAACTTGATACACAAAGCACTGTATTTTTTGACCAGACAATCAGACCTTCTACAGCCATTCTTCAGGATTACCTTGAACTTGCACTTGGTATTTTGCAACAGAAAAGGAATTGCCCCAAAATTGCCAAGTCAAGCATCTGTTATTTTCTGGTGATAGAGATGCTTGTTGTTGTGGCTGAACTGTGTCTACGTTAACATCACAACACAGTCAACCGTGTTGGGTGGCTCTGTCATAGGCAGGCCTGGGTACCACGATGAAACACCACCCTGCTGTGAGCTGTCATAACTCATCCGTTAGCAAGGCTAATACCGCCGCAGCCAGCGCCTCTGGCATTTCCTAATCCGATAGGTTTACAGGTATTTTGTCAGTTGTTAGCCGTTCCTCGTCCCTCTCCAAATGGCAGACCAGCTAATTCCTAGTTTCATCATTCAGATACATGCCATGCTAATGCAAATATGCTGTAATCGGTTGCTCATATCGTTAGCCTCATAGCGTAATTGCCATAAAAGTCATATTTTAGCCAAATTGGGATAACTAGCCTATCTCTACTCTACTTCCTGATGTTGCTGATTCAATATTCCTCATGGCTATATCCTAAGCCAATCAACAGCTTTTTCCATTCTATATCTCCATCTACCAGTCATCAGATAGAGAGTCATCTATTTGACTTTTTATGCTAAATACAAGATTAACCTTAAAAAATGACTTAGAAAATTATGCTATGAGGCATGAGGAAACGAAATATCGAATGTGTGGATTCAATGACTATTTTGGGTCACCAACATAATTGAATACAGCAAAATATATGTTTTTGAGTGGACCCCCTGAAAGTGAACGTTAGAGCAGTGATGACCCGGGGCTGAGGAGGGGATCTAGGGGCCTTTTCCTCTTTGGGCTTCTGTCTGCTGAATGAGTCTCCCAGGATGATGATCTTCATCGGGGAGGTCACTCTGGAGCAAACAAGCCAGACACTTTTGTGTCCCAATGAAGAAAAAGGACGATATTATCAGGACTTCTGCTGGGCTTTTGCTATAACCACTAGAAACACACTCACACATCCACCCTTGCACACACACACACACACACACACACACACACACACACACCACACACACACACACACACACACACACACACACACACACACACACACACTTCAGGAATATCTCTTTGCCTGCACTTACATTCTGAATGGCATACTCTTAAGGAAACCAAAAGGGAGAGAGACAGAGAGAGAAGGAGAGAGTGAGAGAGAGGGAGATGAATCTAGTAATATTTACTAATACTATTTAGATACAAATAAGCAAAAAGCCAGGTAAACTACCTCAAACAAGTCCTTATTTTTCAAAAGTTGCCATGATTGCATAGCATAGCATGTATAGACAAACTTTACATATTTTTAACAAAATCAAAGTCAAAAATGTATTTGTTTATATTGAAATAATTTGGTCTTGCTCTGCGTTGAGCAAATAAAGATATATTTGTTATCATGAGAAAACCAACAGCAATATTCCAGCTAGGACACAAAGTGTAATTCATG
>NC_079423.1:13354103-13384103 GCF_026213295.1 Gadus chalcogrammus | reverse complement strand
GGTTAGCTTACTGCGTTACTCAAATCAACATGCGATCGAGTCTGTCGAAAGATTTTGTGCAAAATAATATATTCAACAAGTTCAGCCTAACAATAAATATAATGGCCAACTTGTTTAATTGGCCCTACTAATATGTTAATAGCTGACCTTGACTTTGACAAGGTTTAAGTGAGTTCATAGTCAAATCACAAGGGATTTACATTTGTACGTTTACTCATTTTTCAAAATCCATTCATAATGAATAAAGGTGATATTGGGCTGGTTTTGATCAAGGCCTTGGCTTTGAAAGCAAACATGGCTTCACAATAGCTTAGTTTTTCAGAAATTGGTCACGTAATCTTTTGGTCGTAGGCCGGTCTATTCCGCCATCAGCCAAGAGTTATTATTTCTGCCGGTTGATGCTAATGCTGTCAATGCAGTAGAACGGCCTGTGAGAACATTGCTTTCACCGGCTCATTTCATGCCGGTGCCATCGCACTAATAAATATTTCAATTTTTATTTGCGTTCCAAATTCGTATCCACTCGTTTAAAAATGCATGGTTTCAAAACAAATCCATGATGACGATATTAACCCCCCTCAAACAGCGGCCCGCCTTTGCAATTACACCAATCAGGACTCTGTATTAATGGCGGGGAATGCTGATCTGGCCGCCATCGCAGGAGACGTCGCCATCGCCCTATGCATCTCCTCCTCCTTGATACCGGGAGATCGCAGACGGTTGAAATAAGATATTTATATCTGTTTGGGAACAATCGCTTGAGTGGAAAATTGCTCCCGTCTTGTCTCTGCTACTTTTCTCGCCTGTTTCCCGAGGACGAGGTACACAAAATGTGAGGACATTTTTGTGAGGGGTGGAGGTAGAGGGGAGCTCACTCCTCCATCGGCGGGCAGGTGATGAGTTGATGTGTCCTCAGTCTCTGGGGGCTCCGGGGGCCCTGACCCTCGCAGCCACCCGCACACGCCCTCCCTCATTACACCTTCATCAGCGCAATGTGCTCCAATGAAAGAAAGGGAGTGGGACAGAGGGAGGAAGATGAGAGTGGGATCAACAGAGGAGAGTGGGAGAGAGAGAGAGAGAGAGATATGAGAGAGGGAGAGGAGAGGGGAGGAAGGAGACGAGATGAAGAGAGATAAGAGAGCAACAGAGGAGAGAGGGGAGAGAGAGAGATATGAGAGAGGGAGGAAGGAGACGAGATGAAGAGAGATAAGAGCAACAGATGAGAGAGTGGGAGAGAGGGAGAGGAGAGGGGAGGAAGGAGACGAGATGAAGAGAGATAAGAGCAACAGAGGAGAGGAGGGGAGAGAGAGAGATATGAGAGAGGGAGGAAGGAGACGAGATTAAGAGAGATAAGAGCAACAGATGAGAGAGTGGCAGAGAGAGATATGAGAGAGGGAGAGGAGAGGGGAGGAAGGAGACGAGATGAAGAGAGATAAGAGCCACAGATGAGAGAGTGGGAGAGAGAGATATGAGAGAGGGAGAGGAGAGGGGAGGAAGGAGACAAGATGAAGAGAGATAAGAAGAGCAACAGAGGAGAGAGATATGAGAGAGGGAGAGGAGAGGGGAGGAAGGGGAGGAGATGAAGAGAGATGAGAGAGCAACAGAGGAGAGAGATATGAGAGAGGGAGAGGAGAGGGGAGGAAGGGGAGGAGATGAAGAGAGATAAGAGAGCAACAGAGGAAGAATGGGGAGGGAGAGAGATATGAGCGGGAGAGAGAGAGGGGAGACAAGATGCAGAGAGATGATAGGGGACGGAAGAGAGGAGAGAAAGGGGGAGGGAGAGAGATATGAGAGAAAGGAGAGGGGGAGCAAGGGAGGAGAGAGGTGGAAAGAGAGAGAGGGTGAGACAGATGTGGGAGAGAAAGAGAGGAGAAGAGATGAGAGGGGGGGGGAGAGCGATGAGAGGCGAGAGAGAGAAATCTTCTCCCACTTTGGGCCAGGGATGGCTGTTACTCACACTGAAGGAAAACGCACCAATAACAGAGGTCACAAAGGACACTCAATCCCCTCTCCTTGTCTAAAAACACATCGCCCTGTGCAACCAGCGCTCACTCACACACACCGGCGAGCGTGTGTCCCCCACGCTCACGCAAAAACAGCTCAAGGCAAACCGACCGCACCACAGCCCTGGATGAACCTCAAGCAATCCGTGCTACTCCCACACACACACACACACACACACCACCGCACACACACACGACCGACTCGCTCGCTCGCTCGTGGCGGTGGCTGATGAGCCCATGGCCCTGTGCATTGTAATATATTTGGGGAGTCTGTAGCAGGATTAACAGCTCATTTCGGCGACGGCATGCTTGGCCTTCACCGGCTCCCAGAGGATAGTGGGGCTGGGGAGGGGGGGGGGGGAGCAGCTGTGTGCTGGGCCACTGTTTAGAGAGGACTGGGGCGCGGGGGGGGGGGGGGGGGGAGGTCGGAGGTGGAGGGAGTTGATGGTGTATGCTTATCTGACAATGTGGGGAGAATTTGAGATGCCCACGCCGCCCCTCCCCTCGTAACGGTTGGACCACTGTACACCACTGGACTTAATCAAGACTGGGGAGGGGGGGGGGGGGGGGGGGGGGGGGGGGGGCGTGCTGACTCACATGCCATGAGAGATAGCTTATCTTATCAACAGGGCCTTTTAAACAAACCATAAGTTTGTCGGGGGTTTAGGGAAGCTTAAGCGCATGTGTGTTTAGACGGTAAGAAGCGACGCATGCGTCGCCGGGGGTGCTTTGTTTTTTAAGACGGAGAAAAGGGAACGGACATTTATATCACATCAACGCCTAATTCTAAGAGACAAAGGCCGGGCAATTTGTATGTTTTTATTTCAAGACAGCAGGGCTCCCAGGGGTCAAAGCGCTGTTGTCATAATTGCGCTGTGAGCCAGCTACCTTTAATTACATTTGGCTCTGGAGAGCGAGCGAGCGAGCGAGGGGGCCCCGGTGAACACCGCCGCTGTTGATCCAGGTGGGCTTTTTTGTTATGAGAGCGGGAGAGGCGTCGTGAATGACACGAGGGCCCGCGCGGCGCGGACAGTGATGAGTAGTCCTGACCTCACTCCCAGAAACCGCAGGCAAAGACACACACACCGCCGTGCCGTAGACACCGATACACAACTAAATATTTAAGCGGCGTTTCTTTTTGCGTGAGTGATGCTGTCATCTGGGCAGGCCAAGCCCCCGAGAAACGGAGTGCCTTGCGAGTAATGAGGTGTGAACCGCTTCTGCTAAATATGATAGTTTTAGTTTTTTTTTTTTTCGCGTGAAGAAGGAGAAAATAAAGGTTGTACACCTCGTTAATGCCTCGGAAAAAAAGCTGTGTTTGTTACTGGAAATGAAACAGAGTTACACGTGTGCGCGACTGTATTTGAAGACGGTTGGGTGTTGCGGTTAGGGTGTGCTACCAAGCGCACAAAAGGCCCCGGACAATCTCAAAGTTTTTTTTTGTTATTCCAGGTTAACGTTTCAGTTCTGTCGGTGGGCCCGCTTCCGGAATCCTTTGACGTCAACCGTCAGTTCCAAAGTAAACACAAGGCCGAGCCCAGGACTCAGCAGGGAGAAAAGGAGAAACTGTGAACGAATCCAGAGTCCTCTCCTTCAAGAAAACTCCTGGCAAGGGTAATATGCCATGACACGAGTGTGTTCGGGGTGTGTGTGTGTGTGTGTGGGGGGGGGGGGGATGTGAGGAAGGGAGTGAGTTACCCTGCAAGTTATTTCTTAGCCACCATTGGGGAGTATTACAAAAATGAACATTTGAAAAAAATAAAAAGGGGGAGGAATGCTAACTGATGTGGGCGTTGGTAATTCTGCTGACAAGGGACCTCTTTTTACTGGGTTGTGTCCATTCTATTATGTGGAGCACCATGAGCTGTTATGGCATTTACATGAGAAATGGGACTGGCAGCGGGCCTGGGCTGCGTCTCACAGTTTAGCAGTTCACCTAATCCAATCTAGGCCCCTGGTCCCGGTGTGGCCGCACCCTGGCCACAGCAGCAGGGGACGGCTTTGTGGAGCAAAGGGAAGGGGGGGTTCTCGGATAGTTCTTACAATACTACACACCCCCCCCCGCGCAACCACGCAGAAGTCATGCGTTTTTTTGGCCCCTCCTGGCTTCCCGCTTGCTTTTGGCCGGACACGCGGCGATGAGCATTGTGTGTGCGGGGTGTGGAGAAGATAAGCGTCGAGCTAAGTAGCGACGCACTGTTGTTTGAAATGGAACCAGGGGAGGGGGAGAAGGGATGCGATAAGCGCGTAATTAAAAAATACATATTTGTTTGGATTTCGTCCTTCGGTCTTTGATTAGACGTTCTGCGTTTTGGCTTCCGTGCGAGAAGGCATCCGCTTTGACGATGGGTGGTATCGTCGGTGCAGCTGAGCCTCCTCCATGTCTAATGATCCCCCCCACCCACCCCCGACTCATTTTCTGAACCGCTGAATGGCGTACCAAGGCCCTTAAATATTGGCTAAGCCCCCGACGACACATAGTTTAGATACAACTGCTTGCACTCAGGAGCTCCTCTTCCATTGTTGTCTCCCTTTCCCCTTACTCTAGAACACATCTTCTGCATCGGACATCGGTCTGCAGTGATTGGGTTGCAGGACAGAGAGAGAGAGAGAGAGAGAGAGAGAGAGAGAGAGAGAGAGAGAGAGAGAGAGAGAGAGAGAGAGGTTTCTGCGATGGGCTCTGGTCCTCATTGTTGCTAGCACAACAGCTGTGACTTAATGAGTCGAACCCGGGATGTTCAACCAACCCCCCCCCCCCCCCCCCCCCTTTTTGGCTGACCCTGAGCTGCTACCACTGTTGCCTGTGCGTTGACCACATGACCATTGTCGCAGAGGTATTCACTGGGTCTTAATGGTAAGACACACAAGAATGCAGCCGTGGCTGAGCTTTGGCCACCTCAGAGAGGTGGTGGGAAAAGCTTCCAGAAGCCAATTCCACCGGCTTAGGTTCAGCGCAACAAACCCCTGACCCCCGGGTTCTCTAAACTCATTTTTGGGGAGACCCCCGGTTTCCATAGCACCTTCTCACGTGTCTCTCTCTGAAACTTAAGAAATAATTGTATTCTTTCTCTTCCGTCTATTAATGTATGCATGTGCAAGGGTGTGTTTATATGCAGACGCACGTATGCTATCTTTGTGTCTCTTTACGCAGAAGAAATAAAAAAAATGCAAAGGCAAAGAGGCGATGTTGTTTCGGCGATGTTGTGTCAGTAATTGATATTTATCCTCGGTGCGGTACATAGTGACTCTACGTCCCAGTGGAGCGTATTTCGAGCAGCGGGGATGAAATAGTTTGGTGTGGTGTGGAAGCGGCATAATATTATCATGCTCTCCGTTTTGGAACTGAAACAGGACGCCATTCGTGTCGCAACGCATGACACTTAAAAAAGAGAGCCAGACATCTGATGTGCGTCTCACCAGGAGTCTGGATGAGGAGGCTGGCTGCAATGTTGCCATAGCAATTGGGGATGAATCGCTCAAATAGTCTTTTTGATTAAATCTTTTGTAGATTTGACAGCACGGTACAGGTGGTGACAATAGCTAGCGCATAATGAAACGTTGCTTGCGATGCATGGATTATATTTGTTCTCTGAACAAAAGTTCCTTATGATAAAAGACTTAATTGTAAAGCTTGTGTGATTTTATGAAGTGAGAGCATTCACCATAGAGATGTTGGCTCAAAGATGATTTGACTAGCGTCCATTTGTCCTCGAGCCACACGAGAGACAGTTGCTTTCATGAGCAGAATATGGCCGGCAATAGTGAGCATTGAAGTGGATCCTTGGAAGAAAAAAAGGGGAAGAAATAAAAATACTGTTGCTAGCCTTGTGTGTCTATAGGGAGCTATGTATTACTGAGGAGGATTGTCTTGAAGGACAAAAGTAACAACTCTGTCGAGGTGGTTTGTCTTTGGAATTGAGAATAAAGATACGGAAGCAGATCCGTGCAGAAGAATGATGACTTTGTTTTTATATGCATGCATTTGTATGTTGTGTTATTGAAAAGAGAAAGAAGCATTGAAACCAATCAGGACATCACCATGAATCATCAACCTGCGATCTTCACTTACCTACAATAGGGTGTATATTAAAAGATGCTCTCATTTGAATTCGTATCCCCAAAAAGTACAGCTCGTACTTCACTCTAAAACCGGCCTCTTGATAATATTGATTTATGGATTATAATTATGATATTCAAAAAGTAGGTAGACTTCAATTACATGTGTGCCTTGAAACTACGCTATGCAGTTAGACTCAGCTAATGATTTGGATGACGGGGAAGTTTTCAAGGCATTCATAATTAACTTTTTTTTTAAGACATTTTAATCAACTTTGCCAATGTGCAACGCTGTCCCACCACCACCACCACCAGCACCATAGGCCCTCATTACGGCGGTTCACGATTCTCTTAGCACGATCCTTGCCTCTGAACGCACACCAAAGCGGAAAGAACCCAGCGAGTCTTCTGCAGTTTGACCCCTGAGCGTGAACCCTTGGGAGGAGTACAAAGCTTGTTGAATCCCAGATTGGCTAATTTCCCAGATAACCTCAACCCCTTGTGCGGTCTCATTGGTTTTGAGTTTCCTTAAAGCCGTCATCCAGCCTCCTGGACATGTCATGCGTAAGGAGGGGAATGACATGATATTAAAGCACTTCCTCATAAGATGGAAAGGCGTACATTTTCCTGCCTGCAAGCAGTCAATTATTTGACAAGTACACATAATGAACAATGCAGGACTAGTCGGAATTTAATCAAAAGGCAGAGACAGGGGCCCAGTGCAGATGGGAAATGATTAACACTGTTAATCAAACAGCCCAGCATTAGTTTAAACATGGCAAGCCTATCCTATCATGTGAAATATGTATGGGATCCATTGGATATTACCATATTTCCTCTTCCCTTTTGCCAGTCTAACAGTTATTGCATCTATTATGGTGACCCCTATTTATACTGGACTCCTTTCTTTTTAAAGGTCTTGATGCTAGCCCTAAGCTATCCGACTGAATTAAATCCTCCGTCTTTTGTGTGAGCCGCCCAACCGAAGAAAATATTAGGGACAACATTTAAACTCAAAAAATAAATGAACAGACGTCGATTGCAACGTTTTTTTATATTTAATATCGATGTAATATCTAAGTAAGTGTCTGTCATTCATTTTGCTGCCCAGATGGCAACAATTTGAGAGATGGTGTGGGAGACATAGCCAAACAGCAATTATAAGACAAGTGAAATATTGTGCACTGTATGGAAAACTCCAACAGGCCGATGAGGGGTGACTAGGTGTGATGCAGCGTTAATAATGACAAGAATACTTGTTATCATGCAACATATTGCAAAGCTGACAAACAAAATGTGGTTTCTTGTGACCACATTCAACCCTGTCCACTGTGTCTCTTTCCTGCCACGAGTAACTAAATACACTGAGCGCTTACAACAACTTGTTGTGTGAGCTTGTGTTAAATCACATTCCGTGAGGGAAGAAAGAAATCAGTCACATTAAAACATGCTCAAAGTGGCTCAAACTTGTCTCTGACGTTATCTCTATATTTATTCATCCAATTCCTAATTTGCGAGTGTTGACATGTTGGCGCAGTGAAGCGGCATATGCCTCCCACAGTCTTCCTGCCTCGCGTCCTCTCTGTGTGGAGTTTGCTTGTGTTCTCCCTGTGTCTGTGATTTCTCCCAGTTTAATGGTTTTTCCTTTCGATTCCAAAGAAAACGAACGGTACGGTAAATTCACTGAAAACCCTGAACTTCATTCCTCATCGGAGTGAATGCTGTGTGAATGTGAGCATGGTTCACCACCAGAGAGAGACTTGCATTAAAAGAGTACAGGATCGCGAGCCCTTTCATCCCTAGGAGCAGAGGCCACTTGGGCCACGAAAGCTAATCTCATGGCCTGAGGAGGCATGTATCTATTTTGTTTCCAAAGCAGGATGGACAAATAGATGAAGAAGGTTAGGTGGATGAATGAATTCAATGTTTGGATGGATAGATGGTTGGTTGAATGGAGGGTTGGATTGATGGATGGGAAAATTGGTTGGATGCACTGTTATAAATGGTTAAAACCTTCACTTTTTCTAAACTTAGTTTTACCAAGCATCCTTTTATTTCTTGATTGAATGAAAGGGAAGGGAACAACCACAATACTGCCTTCCCACTTTAGCATGCTACGATAATTAGCGATGATTATAGAGTATCTCTTGAGAAACTGGGACAGGAAAATGGAGTTCACAGATCATTCGACATAAATGAGGGTTGCCCTTTCTTTCTTTTTGTATTTATTTTCTTCCTCTTCTTCTCCTTGGTAGGCCATGAAGAATCACTTAGAAGAATAATAACCACTAATCACACAAACTCTTTGATTGGCTTGGAGACATTTCAATGAAAGCTTTCTGGCTTAATAAACAGTTGAGCCAAATGACTCAACTGTTGGGGTCGAAGCCACCCCGATCTGAAGAATGTGAATTTCCTATGAAAGGCCTTTTCATTTATACATTTTTTAACACATATTTACTGGATTGTACCCAGAAAACACAACACATAAGTAATGGACATCAATAAGGTGTTGTTCAGTCATGCTGACACTTTTTAAAGAGGTAAAAGCCCCTCGTGGACTGTAACAAATGTTGTTGACTTTTAAAGTTCAAACAACCACAGAAACGGCGGGTATTCATTTTTGTCTCTCTTTTCTTATGCCTTGGTGAGCAGCCCCTAGATGTATTTAGAACAATAATGTTTTATGGAAATAAGCTATATGTATTTAAAACTTTTATAATTGTGCTCCTTTATGCCAGCACAAAGCAGCCACTTTTTAAATTAGTTGAATTAATCGGAATGCACAATTGAAGGGTAGTAAGGTGCATCCACAATGATGAATGCTTAAGAATGATTTTACTTCAATTAAAATTTGAGGCAATTATTCTAAAAGATTATTGACCTCTAAGGGCACTTTCGATGTCACATATTTTTCCTTCCTACTCTGCTTATAGTATTCATCTTAATTAGGCAGGACTATTGAAGACGTCCTCCTCCTCTTGGTTAATACTAAAAGGTATTAACTCGCCCTCTGATTTTCCTGTGCAGTTCACCAGTTTAAGTTCATTTATATTATTGTCTGACCAGGGAAAAGGGAGGTGTTTCGCTGCTTCATTATCATTAAAACTAACAAGGACATATTTGATGGTATGTATGTTTGTTTTTGTGTTTGATTGTTTGGTTAATTACACAATATAGACGATATAGATTACTTTGATGTATTGCAGCCTTAAACAAATACACTTCTCTGACAGCCCCGTCATATCAAAGCATAGTAACAGTGACTATGCCACCTCTTTTGTTTCAAAAATACCACAGAGCACACGACTGCAAGGTGAAGCCAATTGGAATTGTTAGCCTCTGCTGAACCATATTACTGGTCACCATATATCATTTTTCTGCGTGGGTCACACTTCAAGTACATCTGTTTTCACTCTGAGAAGTTTCCCCACATAAAACAAGAGTTGCTTTACTGATATCTGTCCCTGTGTGCTTGTTGAAGATATTCATGTTGTTTATCAAACGTGAATAACAAAAGGGGTCCACTGAAAGGGCTTTTGTTCCCCTCCAAATAACTCTATCTCCTCGTTTTTTTTATTATCATTTTTGACTCCACGATACAATTTGGTGTTAATGATTTGTTTACCTAGCATGCTCTTTTAACAGTCCACATATTTGACAGTTGTGCAAGCCAGAGCCCAACATGGCCACCCTGGGCCTATTCTTTCTTTTTTTTTTTTTTTTTTCCTTCTTCAAATTAGATCTCAAAGCTCCCCGTGTGTTTGACTCTTTTTTTTGTTTTAATTGCTTCCTGTCTGCTGGCTCAATTATAAGCACCAGGTCCTTTTGGAGGAGGGGTCCGGGGGTCTTGGGGGGCCCAAGCAACATCAGCGGACAAGCGAAACAAAGTGATTAAATAACAGAAATTTGAGCAGGGGGCGATGAGATCATTTGGGTGCTTGATTTGATAATATTTTACTTGATATAGCCGCTCACAGTTTACACATGTCAATGTAGGTTTTAGAGCCAGCTTGATTGCCTGAGCTGCTTTAGTAAGCCCAGTGTAATGAAGAGGGGAGGACAGACGGCACTGTATTGATTCAGAGCGGCTTAAGAAAGTCTTACTCTATTATCCATTATTGATTTTTGGGTCAGTTGAACGCTGTTGTCAATACTTGATCAGGATTTTTTTTTTTTCAAAAAATGTGAACTTGTGACCATCATCAGAACAAATCAATTCACTTTAGATATATCGTTAGATATATAAGGAAAACTACATAATTCTGTCATGTTGCCCCGACATAAGAATTTGACTTTATGCAATGAAAAGGTTTTTAAATATGCAGGGGCTTGTAAGCAAATCTACCAAGGTAGCAATGCACACTGAATGGAAAACACCCTCACATAAGCAGAATGTTAAACACAATGTTTGCAGTTGTAATCATAACATACACTGCCAGCAGACAACCTATCACCTTAACTGCAAAGACAATACACACGCTTATTCCTGATGGCATTTTCACAATAGGTTGCCATTGTCAAACATAAAGATGTCAGGAACATTACATTCAAAATGGATGGAATTGATGACGTGCAGCAGTAGTAAAACCTACAATAAAAATCCTTCAACCTCAAGGTTTTGGAAGCACATTCTTAGAAAGCAAGAAATAACTCATGGTACAGGAAGGTCGGTGTACATTTGAGAGAAAGCAACCATATAATTGAGCCTGTAGAGAGAGCTGTACCATTGCAAATAAATATTGATCAACATTGTTATCAAGAAAATGAAATTGCTTATTTAATTTAATCAATAATTACTTAATAACTTCCTCATTAAGTGTTCTTTGTTTTTTTCCTCTCCAGTTTCCCAGGTCACCGTATAATGCACTCATTTATACTAAACTACTATTACATAATCAGGTTATCAATCATCATCATTTGGAAGAATTCTCTAAAAGCACTATATCGTGACACAATGAATTAAAAGACCAACAAATACATTAATGACACCACGGGAAGACAATAAAGTAGAACATCACATAGCACAATAACAATAAACCACACATTTCATCGAGATAGTTCCCATTCAGTCGTTTCAATGGTCGGAACTTTCAAAAAAGAGTCAAAATGTTTCCACATCAAATTCAAAACACATGGACCGTGAAGGCTATTTCAATAAGACTGAGGGCCACTGCCTTGATGAAAGACAAAACAGCAGCTTGGGCCCCTCTTGATTGCACAACACTGGATGACAATAATATACTGCCAGGGTTGGCTTGGGTTATTATTGATGGGCAAATTTTACTCCCAACAGAAGGAGGGTTAGCTCCTTTCCTGTGCAGTAGAAAGGCAAGGTTAAGACTCAGTGCTAACTCGTAGCCCATGGCTACATAAATATTAACCACACTATCACTGTGGAGAATAGGCCTTCTTTGATTATGAATCTTCGCTGAGGATCGCTAGATATATCTTTGGAGATGCTCAAAAAAGCCTGGGCCTGAATTCTTTTTTAAATCTGCAAAGTATATTTTGCCGCGTTGCTCCCTGGTAAAAATAACATGAAGAAGAGCTCATGCAGATGTGTGTCAATTGATGCTGGGGGAGGGGGGAACCATGGAAACGGACGGGGCTCGCATATAGAGACCAATGTGTCTCCTCTGATCCCGCTGATCTGGTTCGATTGGAGGATGATCGGGAGGTGTTTACGCATGACTCGCAGTGTGGAAATCCCGACTACGTATGAAAGACACACATGCACAGGTATCAAGATCTATGTGAGAGGTTGAAAATGTTCAAAAGTAACAAGAAACATCTGGGCACAAAACAGCAGTTAACATTGTCCTAACTCTTCTCCTCAACTCGCCGTGGACCACTAGCCTTGGTGCCCTCTCAGAAGCGAGGATGCCGGGGGAGAGGGTACGGCGTGGAGGGGGATTGGGGGGGGGGGTCAGCAAAGGTCTTGTGACTAGCCCTGTGTGCACGGAACGCCAGTCCATGTCCAAATATTTTCGGAAGGAACCAATAAGAATTGTTTTGGGGGAACAAAAGAAGGTTCAAACCGCCAGTCTGGGGGTTCCACGTGGGAAAGAAATAAACGACATGAGACGTGTTTACTTAGACCGGGGTTTGACCGACGTCTGGTCTAAGCCTCCTCTCCCATCCCCAGCCAAGCTGAAACAAAACATGCAGTATTTATTGCTGACCGGTGCTAGCAGACCCTAATTCAGCGTCCATGGACACGGTTGGACGTCATTAGTGTGTCGTTTTCTGTCAAATGACTAACATGCTATGCGTTTTGCGTCCTTGTTGGTTTGTGTGTGTGCGCGTGTCTTTTTTTCAGAATGTATTTTGTACACCGAGCAACAAAAAGCAGTAGAGTAAATACCAAATTTCCTTCTACTTACCCCCAAGCTTGCACGCACCATTTGGTAAGTGATTATGTGCTATACTGTGTGTGGACCTTGCGCGATACGACTATATCGGAGTCTGAGAAAAGGAACGCAAACACAATTTATTTCACAAACCACCGTGACGGCGTTGGGCACTTGAGCAACAGCTGAAGTTTAGCTGTTTTTTCGTGGAGTCGTGGTAGGTGGTCTGTAATCATTAACAAGCCAACTGTTTTAATATACGTCTGATATGATACCAGCCGGCGTGGCTGTGTGCCTCTGTAGGCCTCTGACGTTGAATATAGCGCGAGTGTGTCTGTACTCCACACACAGCACACTGGCTAATGCCCTCTGTTGACTGTTTGAGGTAGCTGACTGCGATTACACTATGCAAAATGGATGCTGTGTTGTTTCTTTCTTTTCTCCAAGACATGTGAAATAATTGTACCCATTGCTTATAAATAAACATTATCCGCCGCAAATATGGATGCCTGCCCCCCCGTGACCTTTTTTCACATCTGTTTTTTTTTTAAAAGATGTTTTTGTCCCCTTGCAACAATGTCTATATATATTATTATGTAAAATTATGCTTATGAAAACACACGCGTGCCCCTCTCTCTCTTCTGCGTTCACCTTCACCTGGTGAGCATGACTCAAATTCACATTTCTGCTCAACGGGTGAGAGACGGCTTCATTGAAGCCAGGTGCGTGCCCATGTCTCGCCTGATCATTTTCCCCCCCCTCGCAGAATTCCTCGACCAGATCACAACACGTTCCCCGGCATTAGCGAAGAGGGAAAGGAAAGTAAATAGAGTAGGGTGGAGAGGTATGGAACCGAAATGGAGACGGATAGAGTGGAGCACAACAGAATTAAGGCAGAGGAGAATTAAATAGAATAGAGTCAAGTGGAAGAATGTAGAGTGGAATGACACAGAATAGAGTAGAATGGAATCGAGTGAAATATAATAGAGTAGAGTAGAGTAGAGTGGAATGTGTAGTGTAGTAGAATAGAGCCGTTTAGAATAAAATACAATATAAATCAATGGAATAGAATATATTTGAGGGGAAATGGTAGAATTCAGGTCTATTGTGTTGGAATAATCCTAAACTATTATTGTTTTAAATATTAAGTCTGTTGTCGTTGATAAAATATAAAGGAGAATCAAAACAATACTATATTCATCTGCAAAATAGGGGACGTAGAAATCCAATTAAAAAAAATAATTACAAGGAATTAATACTATGAAGTTAAAAAACTAATCTGGAATGTGATATGAAAAAAAAGAATTGTTCTCTTAAAAGGGGATTTAGGAAAAACACTGTAGGATCACACATATTTACTGTGCCTTTTATATATACTGCATATGATGTTCTGGTTGCATGCAGGAGCTCAGCTTTCACCCTGCCAGTTGCACTATGATCAGCGAGCCTTGGTTTTTCTTACTGAGGCCAAGAGGAAAAGGGAATGAGGAGAAAAAACACAAGCAACATCCGTCTGCACTTTCGTGCTCTTTCGCTTCTTGATGCTCGGTTGTGTTACAGTAGCACACGTCCACTGCCATTGGTTGAAAGGGCTGGACTGCCTACTGTGACCGGGGCACGGGCCTCCCCAATCCCAAAGGCAAAAAAATAAAAGAATGTAGGCCTAGCCAGCAATCAAAACTGGAAAGGGGCCAAAAAAGGCGAAATATATTTATAATCTATTTGCCATTTCTATGATGTGCTTCAAACCTCCCTTGGAACAATTAAAACAAAAGGCAGAGTGTCTGCCCGTTACTCGATATGGTAATGTTACCATGTGATCCGTTCTTTCTGGACATGAATGAATTTTGACTCCGAGCCATTCCAGCTGGAGACTCCATGTCGGGTTTTGAGAGGCTCTCTCAGCACAGACAGCTCCTGCAGACGGCAGCCTGCGTCGGGCTACACTGGCACTGTTTACTGGAACCCAGCTCCGCGCTGTTTCAACCAAGTGTCTGAGCGCCGTGAGCGGGATCTTTCACATAGTCCAACCGGGGGAGAAGAACCATCTCAGGCGCTTTCGAGTCCTTTTTTCCCCTTTTCACCATTCAGCGGAAACCGGAGAAGAGGCTCTTCGTCTTGCGTCTTTTTAAGCGGGACAAAGATTTTTGGTGTGCCGCACAAGAACCACAACGCATAGTCTCCAACGAACCGAGCTTCTCGTTTCTCTTCTTTATTATTGAACCCCCCCCCTCCTCCATCCCCACTCCCCCCAACCCCCCACCAAAAGACGTGAGAGAGAGAGAGAGTAACAAAACGCTTAAACTGAAGTGTTTGACGAGTTGAGGACTGTGAGCACATGCAACACCTTGCCATGGAAGTGTGTGTCCGGTGCAGGGGAATGTATCGGCTGAGAGGGGAACCTGCCAACTGATAAAGAGCCGAGCTGTCCCAGATAAGGGGAGCATGCATCAAACCTGCAGAATCTCTCTCTCCACCGCCCGCTGTCCTCCTCCGAGCTGCAGAACAGTCCCCGTCAGACTGTCTTTCAAACTACCTGCCATCTCCCCGTTTTGATTTCCTCCTCCGCCACTGACTTCTTCTTCATTTTGAAACGGCCGTGTCTTGGGTTTGACTTTTCCTGACCAAAAAGGTAAGAGCAGTAGACGCTTCTCCGATTTGATCGGCACTTTTGGGGCTCACGGTGGGAAACGAGGTTTGGGGGTTTGAAAGTTGACACGGAGTGTGTTATGTGTGGTGGATCGGGGGGTTTGAGGTGCGTCTTACCGGGGGTTTGTGGGGTCACTTTAACACGAGGTCATCCTCGCCCTTAAAGCGGACACCCTACCGCTCGGTGATGTGTTTTACTGACTCTAAAACACAGGGGGAGAAACACACCAATGGACTAGACGGAATGGCTGGAGCTGCCCCTTATTATTATTATTATTATTATTATTATTATTAGAGTCCTTTAGAAAGTCATACTAATGGAGTTTCGCTGTTTCTCAGAAGAAACAGGACATGAGTGTTTGGAATATTTAAAATGAGGGGTACCATGGTTAATTGAAAAATGGTTAATCAAAACACAACCAGATGTGGATGGATCTGGCCGACTGAGTGGAGGCTGGATGGAAACTATTAAAGTGTGTTCACATGAACCAGAACACGGAAAGACCCGTTTAATGGGAATGGATGCTTCCAGAGTTGAAGAAGCTGTCTAGGTGGGGTTGGTGTAAAATACTACGTGGGGTGGTTGTAGGAGACTATTGGTGGGGTTGGTGCTGGTTTTAGATCCACCGATGGGTGGTTGAAGGATTTTTGGAGACGAAGCGTCGGCGACCTGAGTTGTCTGGGCCAGATATTAGCATTAGAATTGGTACTTTACAGTTCATCTTATTCAAGGGAGCAGAGAGAGAGAGAAAATTCCAGAAGGTTTCTTTAAACCCAGTAAGGTCAGAGTAATAATTACAATTCGCCTCGGATATATGGGCTAGACGGCATTAGGTCCTCCAAAAATACTTCACACGGGAAATATAATCCACTATAAACGTTTGAAGAAAATGATTAAATGGACTCGTCCACACGACGAAGGACGCCTAGTTGGAGTGAAATGTAGCTATTTCACTGCATACAAATACATATTTTTCAAGGCCAAACAATTCCAAAAGCCCACCATGAGTTTCAAGCCCGACCCCGCTGCCTTTACGCGTGGCGAGGGGGGGCTGCTCTCGGTTCGAGTCCCGGTCAAGCCAGCGACCAAGTCATGCGTGTCTTGCCTGGAACAGATGACGAATCTCAGATCATCGATCATCAAATAGAGGGCGCACAGTTTCGCCTCGGTCTCTAGCTCAGACACACGACCCCTCTGTGTGTGTGTGTGAGTGCTTCGTTAGGCTTTGCGTCTGGTTTGGAGAAAAACCCAGCGGTTCTCGGGTTCGTCGGAATGGACATTAAGCCTAGGGTCCATGGAGCGGTCTATCCCGTCTCTCATCCCTGTTGTGTTCCGCGGATCTTGGCTGTTACGGGTTAACAACTACTTTGTACACCAGAACACTCACCTTTTTAAACTAGGCCTGTAATCCTGTGGAAGTATCTTCTGTGTAAAGGTTTATATACATATATATATATATATATATATATATATATATATATATATATATATATATAGGCCTGTGGGCCTAATGCAAATGCCCATGCAAAGTCACTTTATTGCCCTATTTATGTAAAATCTTCATTCTCTTTAGAGTTGAAATGTAAATTTAGATCTCCATCGCATGTGTATAGGAACATAGGCCTATACGTAAACATGGTGAGACATCTCTCCCAATAACCTCTTATATTTGGCGTTAAGTGAAACATGTCACACAAATATTTTCAGCTTGTATTTGTCACGAAAAAAACCTGAACGGAATTTATAAAATATAGTCGCTTTCAAGTCTATTGACGTTAGGGCTGTTATACGCAAATTCTTTCGCAAAATATTCAGATTTATGCATGTGCGAAATTCCATCTGATGGACGGCATTAGAATATCAAAGTGGCCACAGTCCTTGTTTAATGGGGAAAAAAAGAAGTAGTAGGATCTGGCATTTAATGTTGGCTGATGTCGAGCGAATAGAGCGAGAGAGAAGCTCCAACACCAAAGACCCTCCGTGCTGCCCCACACCCCCCACCTGACTTAAATACCAGTAGCACTGAACACTACACGTATGGCCTGCCATTTGTATACTGTAGGGTTATATTGCAATGTTATCCGTAACAAAGGGATACCTACTTTAAAAAATCGTAATCATGTCATGAATAAGCAAATGATTGCGGACACACACACACACACACACACACACACACACACACACACACACACACACACACACACACACACACACACACACACACACACACACACACACACACACACACACACACACACACACACATGATAGGACATCAGACAGACCATTGTGGATAACACAAAATAATGATACAAAATGGCTAAGTAAAGATTTCCAAGTACCAATTCGCATAAACCAATGTTTGGTATTTTATTCTCATTACTGATACACTGATACATTGTAGTCAGGACTGAATTGGTAGTCCTTCACCCCCCCCCCCCCCCCCCACCCCCATTATTCTATTGTCTTGGTCCAGAAGGAGTATATGTCCGTTTTTCAAAGTGCAGCTGTTGTTGATCTCCCAGTGGCTAGATTGCCCCCCCCCCCCCCCTCTCTCTCTCTCTCTCTCTCTCTCTCTCTCTCTCTCTCTCTCTCTCTCTCTCTCTCTCTCTCTCTCTCTCTCTCTCTCTCTCTCTCTCTCTGTTCATCTCCACTACTGGATCAATATAGACTAGCGTGCTGCAGCTACATGTGTGTGATGAGACAAAGTGGTAGAAATCTCTCTGTTCTTTCACTTGAGAAAAAGAACGCGCGATCGCCACAGCCCCCAAAGCCATTTAATAAGTGAGCACTGGCTCGTGAGGGGCTGTGAATGCATTGCTGACTGGCTTCTCTTTTTTTTTTGTTATAATGTAATATGTTATTTTTCTGTCTTTCTATGTCATTACCAATTAAAATAACACAGTTGGGTTATGGACCTTGGTAGGGAGTTGGACATATCTAGGGGGGTAAGAAGTAGGGAAAAATACGTCCTAATAGGCTCTTCAGAATTGTCTTTTGTAATTATACCAATGAGGCAGACTCGTGCTTTAGCCTCACTAAGATAATTTGTTATTGATTAAACCTCCATGCGAAAACAGTGACGGGTTGCAGCGTTTACACTCACATGCTCGCTCTCTCTCTCTCTCTCTCTCTCTCTCTCTCTCTCTCTCTCTCTCTCTCTCTCTCTCTCTCTCTCTCTCTCTCTCTCTCTCTCTCTCTCTCTCTCTCTCTCTCTCTCTCTCCTTCTATTGCCCTCTCCCTCTCTTTCTCAAACCATCGTTATCAGGACTCGGTCGTCTTTGTCTGACCACCGATTGGCTGAGGCATGTGAATGTAATGCTAATTTCTCATTGTGTGCCTGAGTTAGTTTCTGTTGTTGGTGTGGGGCGCACGTCGCCAGTCCAGAGGTTTCCTCGCTTCGCGTGCCGATGACAGTTGAAACGTATCCACCGTTGGCTTTTCTCTCGGTCCTCAATGTCCCCCCCCCCTCCCAGCTTGGGGGTCCGGGGAGGGGGAGGGGTGCACAAGTATCAATTTGGACTTTCCACATTTCCTATGAATAACGTGATGGTTATAGAGTGTTGGGGAAATGCCTGTATACGAAGAAAAAAAAAATGAGATGCGGGGGGAAATGCTAGGACTGGGGTGTAACATGTCTCGCGTGGAGGGGCGCGCGGGGGGCTGGGGGGGGGGGTGGGGGGCGTCGGGGTGTTGGTTCGAGGCGGTTGAAATTTACATCCATCTTTTTATTTGGTTGTGCGAGCGTAAATTGTGGGTTTGTGCTTCGGGACGGAATCATTTCCGTCGCTTTCGCCTCCTGCGTGGTGCCCCCACTGTGTGGCTAACGCCAACCATTAAAGGAAATAAACAAGGCTGTAAAAGTATGTGTGTGTGTGTGTGTGTGTGGGGGGGGGGGGAGCGGGGGCACATTTCTCTTGGCGTAACGCGGGACGGTGGTGGCCCCCACGGTGGGCCAAAACACCAGTCCCCCTTTCATGGCAGATTTTTATTTTTACGATTGGCAATCAGTTAAACGCCGTGCGTACGGAAGGTGTTCCCCCCCCTGCTCGCCCAACCCCTGCCCACCCTCTTCCTCGCCTCTGTCGCTCCCTTCCATTTTGAGAAACATTTGTTTCCACTTGCCAAAGGCCTCTGGTGCGTTGGGAAGGGGGGATTTCGGTGCCCCTGAAATGGCAGGTGAAACTTTCTGCTTGCCTGAATAATTCCCGTGTAGAGCATGACGCGAGCAAGGACATAGAAGGGGTCAACGCAAGCGTCCATTGAAATAGTGGAGGAGAGTGTAAGCCTATGGTTCTCGTGTGTAGCGGTTATTTTTCGAGCGATCGAGTGGCTGGGCTTAACTGACACTGCCTTCTGGTTATGTCTGCTCCTTCGCCTCTTGTGTGAATAGGCCTTTTTTTTTTTTTTAATGCTGGTAGAAAGTACGGAGAATTGGCTTGTAAAACCTCCTGTCATTAAAATAAATGTGGGAGCTTAACAGACTGGCCCCGACCACTTATTAAGGATTTTATATTTTACTGTGTCATGTTGCAAACTCCTTGTTTGTATTAAATAGGTTATGATGTGAGTGTGTGTGTGTGTGTGTGTGTGTGTGTGTGTGTGTGTGTGTGTGTGTGTGTGTGTGTGTGTGTGTGTGTGTGTGTGTGTGTGTGTGTGTGTGTCTCACACATAAAACTGGAAGGAAATCCGTTGGACTGGAGTGTAGTGCGCTATAATATCACACATGTTTGAAAGCAAACTGTAATGGTTTGGTTATTGTCTAGCTTATTTTTCTTTTACCTAACAATGCTCGTGTGTTATCATTTTTAAATACATTGTTTCCATTGTTTCAATTAATTTATGACCATCAATGAATTACAGCAAAACACACAATATGCAATCTAAATAATGTGTAATGTAATTTACTTTTCTGATTAGCCGTCTTGCTCGAGTAACTTTTCATCATTTGATTATTATGTTTTTTTCAGTGAGGTGAATAAACAACAAATAAACCACACACAGAAGCGGACTCCCAACACACACACACACGCGCACGCACACACACACACACACACACACACACACACACAGACACATATACACACACACGCACACACACACAAACACACACGGACACACACACACACACACACACACACACACACACACACACACACACACACACACACACACACACACACACACACACACACGCGCAAACAGCGCGCTCATCTCTCCATCTCTCCATCTCACTCTTTTTTTCTGCGATGGGAGTAGAAAGCGTACTTATCTGCGCACAGCTGCAACACTATTTGGTGGGGAGGGGAAAAGAAAAAATTGACGAGAGAAAAAATTCAATTTCTGTGTGACAGAGTAAGAGCGGAGAAGGCTGAGCTCTGAGTAAACAGCCGTTATTGCTCCTCTCCTCCATGGAAGCCGAGCTCAGGGCCTAGCGATGGCAGCAGAGAGAGAGAGAGAGGGAGGGAAAGAGAGGGGGAGGGAGAAAGGCAGCAAGAGGGAGGGAGGGAGGGAGGGAGGGAGGGAGGGAGGGAGGGAGGGAGGGAGGGAGGGAGGGAGAGAGAGTGGATGTGGATGTCTGCCAGGGGAAAGAGCCATGTCTCGGCTGGATTAGAGGAGAGTGCGGCACATCCACACTTAAAGCCTCTTTCTCCAACAAGACAGGGCCGTTATTTAGGGATGGTGTGGTGGGGTAAACACAAGGGGCGCAAAATGTATATATATTTATTTATTTTCTCTCACCTCCTTTTTCCGGATAGGCTGTTGTTGTGGGTGTTGTCGGGATTGTTGGGGTTGTTGTCCTTGACGATTGTGACTTACAGCGAGCGAAGGAGAGGTGGGGGTAGGGGCGGGAGTTTCACTGCTAAGGGCGACGTGTAATGATTTAGCATGGAGCTAATTCCAACCGGGTGTCAAACTGCTGTCAGGTGTCGATTAAAACAAGATGTATTGACAACTGTTTTTAAACCAGGCTTCTTTTTTGCCTGTGGTTTCGGAAATACATGTCGCCCCCTTATAGTTTTTGTAGTGTTTATTGATGAATAATACAATAATAAAAAAATAAATTCATAAGATTGAGCATTGATTGATTTTTTACACTTCCTTGCTATCGCTAAATTAGTAAAAAATATATTATTGTAACCTGGTGCTGTGATTAGATAGTAATACATATAGCCTGTAACCGAATGAATAATGCAATTTCAAATAAACAATATAATTTTTTTGGTATAGATAGATAGAAGTATAATATGCCGCTATTTGTCTCCCTGAAAATATTTCCGTACGGGACGATGTTTAATATTTAATGTAACAATGGGTACTTATTTTTACCTAAGCACACCTAGATTCGCCAAGTCAAAATGGAAGCACATCAACTTAGACAAAACAGTATGAATATTTGGAATATATATTTACCATTTCAAATGTCTATAAATATATTTATGTCAATGTAAAGGTATGGTTACGTGTCATTTGAAGAGTCCGAATAATCTCAACATCTGTCAGTCACAGAGGAAGAAGGGCTTGGCCGTGATTAATGTAAATTTATAATCAATAATGGCTGGATCAATGGTTTGCATCGTGTAACCGTCAAACCTAGCTTGGACTCGAGGAAAAGGTGGAAGCGAGGATTCTCTATAATCTCATTGGGACCTTTGTGTGTGTGTGTGTCTGTGTGTGGGTGGGTGGTATGTATGTTCTCATATTTGTGTGCGTCTGTATGTTTGCGTGTGTGTGTGTGTATCTGCATGTGAGTGTCTGCGTGTGTGTGTGTCTGAATGTGTGTGCATTTGTGTGCACGCGCACGCGCGTGTGTGTGTGCCTGTGTGTGTCTCTGTGCGATCATGGATGTGTGTGTGTGTTTTTCCTGCGATTATTATCATTCATCTTAAGGTTCATTAGTGCTCCATTTGTAAATTTCCATCATCACCTGTAAGAAAGAAGAAAAAAACACCTCAAAGTTTTGATGTCATTTTTATGGCGGCAGATCTGAGGAAACGGTATTAGTCCATTAACTCTCTGCAGTGAATCATGAGTCCTCCTCCTTTCTATTGCACACATAAACTCCATGTGTGGTCTATGAGAATGTTTCTGTTTCCGCTGTGCTGACTAAAGTTTGGCCCCTGAGTTTGCTCTCTCTCTCGTGCTCTCCCGCACTCTCTCTCTCTCTCTCTCTCTCTTGCTCTCTACCTCTTTCTCCCTCTTTCTCTCCCTCTCTCTTTCGCTCTCTCTCCCTGTGCCTCCCTCTCTATCACTTTCTTCCTCCCTCCCTCCCTCCCTCCCTTCCTCTCTCTCCCCCACCCTGTGTCTCTCTGGGTAGATAATGTCTCTGCAAATCATCTAACCACGCTCATTGAAGCGCCTTCCAGTAATTGAACAAGACTTAGTGCTTTGCAGGAAAAACAATAGTCATAGTTATCTCAGATCTCCACTCGTCGGCACATTAAACCAAACACTGGGATTTTTGGACTTTGAATACCTGAACTGAAGAAAAAAAACAGGTTTGTCTTTTTCTCCTTTGCTCTCTTTGTCTCTCCCTCTGGCTCTCTTTTCCCCCCAATACCGTAGCACGGCTGGTATGGGTGTTTGCTAGGTGCGATATTATAGACCTGGTTGCGTGATTAGATTGCATGTCGTCTCACAACAACCACCTGAGGTTTGGAGGGCCGCCCGTGGGGCTTTGCTGGTTGATTTCTTAAGAGGTGTGCGTGTGAGACATTTGCATAAAAAAATAAGAGTTTTTAATTACTCTTAAACATGATTTGACAAACAGGAGTTAGCATGAGACGCTAAACTTTGTGCTAATTATAATCATCCTCTTTTAAAAGCCGAGTGAGTGTGAATGCTGATTTTATTCATGTCATTATTTCTATATTATTATTATTTCCTAGGATTAATTAGGTTACCTGGGAGTGATTTAATACCTTGAGCCGGTATAGCCGTTGTCACCGGGGCTTGAAGTGTCTACAATCTCGAAAAAGATTGGCTATGTGCGTTCAAACATATCTATATTTACTTGGTAGTAGCTGTGAGTGTGTTGCCGTGGCGCTGGAGTTGACCTTGTGTGTGTCCGACAAGGTTCTCTCCCTCGCTCTACCCCCTCGCTTTCGTTTCCGCGAGCTCTCTTAAGACACGAAATGGCCAAGAGGAGCAGTTGTTCTCGACAGAGATGCATTGTTTCAGGCCGCCAATAAACCATCGCACTGTGAGTGGCTAAATCTGTGAACCTCATCTCGACTACAGTGTAGGGGCTAGCTAACAACACGGCAACTGTCAAGGCTGCAGCACCTGCTACTGTCTCTAGTGGTAAAGGGACTCTCTCTCTCTCTCTCTCTCTCTCTCTCTCTCTCTCTCTCTCTCTCTCTCTCTCTCTCTCTCTCTCTCTCTCTCTCTCTCTCACCCTCTCTGTCGCTGTCTGTTGCTCACATAGTCGCATCACTCTTCCGTTTTTGACAAGCCAGAGGCGATAGTGTCTCAGTTTGGGTCAACTGCGAGTGGAGCTACTCGAGAAAAACATTTGAAAGCAGAGGACGAAATGTCAATCCGAATGAGGAGGTTAAAACAGAACGCGGCCACCCCTTAGGGCTAGCGGTTAGCTCGGCCAGAAACATACGCACAGGCGCTGTGTTAAGCGACTTAAAAACTAAAACGCGGACCACCTATGGATCCTTAATGGGTTTTTGGGAGGTTTGAGTTTGGATTTATATGTCTTATTTTCTGTTCACAGAGATGAAATATGGTATGAAATCATAGATTCAATGATAGAGTTGACCGCCGGCTACAGCAACTGCTAATACTGCGAATAGAGGCCATTGAAACGCAACATTTCCAAAAACACTAAAACACTAATATTCCAATTAGTATTTCAAAAGACATACTATCTTTTCATGTGATTTTTGCTTTTGCTCAAATACTCAAGTATTTGTTTCAGCGGCAGCGATACCGATGGAAAGTTAGGCTAACAAGATCTAACATAAGATCTAATGAGCTCATACCTTGTGTCTGGGTTGTGAACGCCCAATTGAATCCACAATGCCACACACGTCATAAAAGTATAGGAAGAGGAATATAGTTCATGAATAAGTCATAGCGCGCCCCTAATTTGTCCACGGACCGCCACTGCCGGACAGATGCTTGGAATGCTCCCGGCTAGGAGCCGCGTAGCGCTAAATGGTTTCTCTCTCACCTTATTGAATTGAAGCATAAGGAAGCGGCGATGGCAGCGGCGCCCAATGCAGATATTGTTGGAATAATTCTGGGAACTGCTAAGGTAATAGGAGGGTTTAGGCCAGAGCTTTGTTAAGAGATACACAACCCTCGTCATAATGATACAAATTACCAACGATTATGATAATAATTTTAACAATGATAATACAAGGTGGTTGAAAATCGACGTGGACGAATGTGTGTGTGAAAAGACATGACTAATATTCATAAATAAGATCGTTACACTTGTTTTTCCTCTTCCAAAGATGTATTTTGTCGCTAACATGCATGTGGAATGGACATGCACACCAGACCACCAGAATACAGTGTCACCCTCTTTGCTTCCCCTGCAACACCCCCGCCACCCCACCCACCCCCAACTGTATCTATGTCTTGTTCCCAGTGCTAACATGCCAGGTGTGAGGTAGGAGTTGTAATTCTCACACCCTGTCTTAATTAAAAGCAGCTTGGCTCTGAATAGCCGTATTAAACAAACAGGCCTGTCTGGTGGCGAAAGCAGGGTTCCGTATGATTTATGGCAGAATTCACACCACCAGGTGCCTTACAGCTCATTTAGAGAGAGAGAGAGCAAGAGAGAGAGAGAGAGAGAGAGAGAGAGAGAGAGAGAGAGAGAGAGAGAGAGAGAGAGAGAGAGAGAGCAAGAGAGAGAGAGAGAGAGTGAGAGAGAGAGAGAGAGAGAGAGAGAGGGAGGGAGGGAGAGGTGGTCTAATGAATTACGAGGAGCCATTGTAATATGTATTTTCTCCCTGAGCAAATGTCAAAGATGCCATATCACACAACGACACACGCAGAAGTGTGATATGAAGTCATGTGCAGTGTTTCCCCGGCTGTCATGGATATAGTTCACAAGTCATTTGATAAATATATGTGCACCTCTCTTAAAAATTAAAGTCTGATAGAACGATCAACTTTTTAGTTGACGAACCGTCACAACAGAGGTCACCGCACGTTCAAAGTCCGCGCTTTTCAAAAAGAAATAAACATATTTCAAAGCAAACAGAAGAAGAATATATCCTGAAGATAAATCAGACATTTATGCTGTGATTCCTCCACAAACGTAATAAGGCTTGTGTAAAAACCAAACCAGAAATGCAAAAAAAGCGCAAAAACATCCAAAGTATTGCATCCACCGTGCTATACCTACATCCAGCAGGCCTGGCTGCTTACTTGAAGCCTCATCACCGCTGTGATTCCATGGTAGCTGATTGGGTTTGGAAGGAGCACACAGTAAAGGAGGACAGTCAAATACTAGTGGGGAAACGTGGACATTTTTGTCCTTTGCAAAAAAAAAGGGAAAAGTTCTGCCAGTGGCATTTCTTCCAGTCATCAACTGGGGCTGATTACAAGTGAGACCAGAATGAGCGGACAGGATCGGGCTCCAGACACCATTACCATCAGAAATAGGCCCAGCTGGCCCTTGGGTAGTGGCTTCGGCTCCAAGCCTCTGAAAAGTTTCTCTTTCCTGTCTGATAACATCTCGCCAGGTTAGCAAGTATATGTATGTATGATGTCTGCTTGTGTGTGTGTGTGTGTGTGTGTGTGTGTGTGTGTGTGTGTGTGTGTGTGTGTGTGTGTGTGTGTGTGTGTGTGTGTGTGTGTGTGTGTGTGTGCGCCTGCGCATGTGCAAGCATGTGAGTGTGTGCGCGTGTAAATGTGTGAGCATGTGAGTGTGCGCGCTTACATGTCCATATACGTATGTGTGTGTGTGCGTCTGTGTATTTATTTTTCTAATAGTGGCCCAGACAGTTTATCTTAGTGGTTAACCTCTGGCAGAATAACTCAGTTTAAAGTAGTCTTCAAGTTATTCACCCACAGGTAAATTTAAAAATAATCCAACATAGCATAATATTTGGATCACTACAGGGCATGCACATACCTCTCAGACTAAGTGGTATGGTCCATCAGATCAAATGTGGTTCTGACGGACCGTACCACTTAGTCAGAAAGTGGCGGAACCATCCGCTCTCTCAAGGAAACCCAGAATAGGTTTTTCAAAAGGAATACGTGACTCAACATTACTTTGGGCTGGGCTTTAAAATGTTGAAGCGGTTTGATTCAAGATGCTATCAACTGATTTCATGGGTCTTTCAACAGAATAAGCTCAACCGTTTTCTACAGGGGACTGTTTAGTTGAGCATTATTAAGGTGATTCATACAACTGGAGCATGCGGCTTATAGCCTGGAACCATAATTAGTGCTCTGTGAATGTGTCAAACACAGGATTTGTGCTTTAAAAGCCATGCAAAATGGTCAGGGATTTGGTTTGCCAGTCAGACAGGCTCAAACTGTTATTTTTGATCAGCTGTGACTTTCCAACAATAACCAAACCACAACAACAAGGTCTCCAATAGAGTTACATAACACATGTGTATCCACCTCATCTCAAGGCATTTAGATTGATTTTCAAAGAAAGAAGGTTTCATGAAAGCAAATTGCATAGGGAATATTTTGAGAATATTTCAGTAAATGATTTAGTGAATTTCTTTAGCGTCTAACTCACTTTGGCTCTTTATATAAAACACAAGCAACATAAATATCAATGTGTGGGGAGAGATTGCTTTCTATTTTAGGGCTATTGATAATTAAATGAATAACTAAATAGAAAGAGCTCTAGGCCTTACTGCTAGCATGCATTTAGCCTCTGCCTCAATCTAACCAGAGATTTTATTCATTTTTCATGTAATCAAATCCTCAAACACATTCTTTAAGAAAATAATCTCATCACTGAGTGGGGGAGACCTGTAGTGAGGTCCAATGCTATCTTAGAGATTCAAATGAGAGGGGAGGAGAATGAGCCAATCCCACCTTGTTTGCATCACAATCCCACTCATACAGTGGTGCTGTAATGCAAATGAATGCTCGGGAGAAAGCTTGTCCCCAAAAAACTCTCCTGTCTCTGGTGACAAAGGCGAGCGGGGATGAAGGTTTGGGGGGTGGGCGGGGGGCAGCAGTTGGGGTTGCGTGGGTTCGACACTGAAAATGATTGAACACACTCTAAGAGCGGCTGAAGGAAATGAGATGATACAACGTCGACGTTCAAAAGCAAATTAAATAACCGGAATATTTTTTTTTCATTTTGCTGTGGATAAATGTGCTATTAAATCCCCTGGCCTGATTTCATTCTTTCCCGTCTTTCACGTCGGCGTCTTTCGGTTCTTTCGAAAAAATTTCGTGGTGCCCCTTTTTTTTGTCCGGGGCGAGAATATGTCTCGCATTATTGTGCGCCGAGGAGTGGAAACCATTCATTTGTGAGCAGCAGCTAAATGGGAGCTTTTAGAAAGTGTCTGTCTTTGCGGGAAAAAGAGAAAAAATAGCAGGAAAAAGGGTCAATATACCTTCATCACGTTTAACAAGCACCATTGCCTGTCATGGTGGCCGCGAGCAGACAGATTAAGGGTTGACAACTGATTGCCCTCAGAAGAGAAAAAAAAGACTACACCCAATTCTTTTGTGTCGCTCCTCTGACGAGCCATGACAACAGGACCTTGTTTTGGGGTTTGACACACACACGCCACATTCCCGCGTCGCACAACAGTCCTTTCCCCGCGTCTTTTGAGATTGAAAACTATATATACTGCCATCGGGGCAAGGCCCTTTTACTGATATGTTTTACTGGACTGTTGACATGGCTCCTGGCCTTTTGTTAACCAGATTGGTCTTCCTGTGCAATAAAGGTTAAAAGCCTTTTACAAGAGAAAGACTCTGCGCCCTTATTTTGAAATTGGAAAAACACAGTTTTCAAAATCAATATAGAACATGAATAGGCTGTATTTCCGTACAGCTAAATAAAAACAAAGTGTCATGCTAAACAATGAAACTATCTTTACTTTGTTCTTGCGTTGTGTGTGTGTCGACTGCAATACGTGGATTTGTTTGTTGTGTATGCTCGCTCACCCGTGCCCATCCCCCATTGGCGTATGCTTTTACAAGTCATCTTCTCCGTTACCTTCCTCGCGTTTTTGTGTGGTGCCACCCACTATCTTAAAAATTAATCATCCTGTTGAATAATGCCTCACGATCACTGTGCATTATTGATGCTGAGGTCCCTAATAGAAGGAAGAGCTGAAGCGAGAGAGAGAGAGAGAGAGAGAGAGAGAGAGAGAGAGAGAGAGAGAGAGAGAGAGAGAGAGAGAGAGAGAGAGAGAGAGAGAGAGAGAGAGAGAGAGAGAGAGAGAGAGAGAGAGAGAGGGAGCGAAAGAGAGAGGGAGCAAGTGTTAGGGAGAGAGAGAGAGAGAGGGTAGAGCGAGCATAAACGCTGCTCACTGGTGCGCGTCCCCATAAATACACCACACTTGAATTATCATAGACTTAAAAGCATTGTAAAACAAGCTATTTGCCCCCTCGACTGAGAACCAGTCACAGAGAGGGAGAGAATGAGACGGCTATGATTCAATAAATAAATATCCAACGTAACACACACTCACATACTCTGCGGGAAATATATAGAGCTGCCTAAGTCCAATAAACTAAACAAGAGTTGACAATGAGCGCAACACGCTGGCCTCTGGCTAAGGGGGCCGTGTGTCTGAAGGACGTTGGGTTGGGCAAAAAGTGACAACTCTCTCTCTCTCTCTCTCTCTCTCTCTCTCTCTCTCTCTCTCTCTCTCTCTCTCTCTCTCCTTCTATCACACTCCCTCTCTCTCTCGCTCGCTCCCCAACAGCCAGTGAGTGTTAGTGGCTGTGAGCGCACATCAATCTGTCTAGGTCCCTGTCCCCTGACTTTGCCAGCCAAATAGCATTGTGTTGCTCCTCAATGACAGACACACTGGTTCACTGGGCTGAAATGGAGAGGACCAGGCTCTCAGAGAGAGAGAGAGAAAGAGGGAGAGTGAGAGAGGGAGGGAGAAGGGGAGAGAGGGAGGGAGAAGGGGAGAGAGGGAGGAAGACATAGAGGGATAGAAAAGGAGAGGTGGAGGGCCGAGAAGGAGGGAGGAGAGGAGGAGAGAGTGAAAGATGGAGACTGAGAGGGGGAAAGTGAGACATTATAGCGGGAGAAAGAGAGGTTGAGGCAGGGTGGGCGAGACAGAGAGAGGAACAGAGGGAGATGGAGGGACGGAAGAGAGGAAGATAGAGAGGGGGGAGAGGGAGTAAGATAGAGGGGGTAGAGATGAGAGGGGGGAAAGACAGCGGCAGAATGAGGGAGCGAGAGGGAGAGCGAACGCGACGCCTCGGCCAACGGCACGGAGCTCGCTGAGCCTGGTCCCCTATTTGTTGTGACTAACTTCACCATCGAGAAAATGGATCACACAGCAATGTTCCCTTTTATGCTGCCCTCATGTAGATCTCGAATGCTGCCGACCACAACAACAGCCCCTCGCCTTATTCACCAAGGCATATCGTAATTGGTTTGGCTGTGTGTGTGTGTGTGTGTGTGTGTGTGTGTGTGTGTGTGTGTGTGTGTGTGTGTGTGTGTTTGTGTGAAATGCATAGGCTAACCTATAGCTCCAGCAGCTTGTCTGTACTCCAAGGTGAACCTCGGCGTGTCAAGGACTTATCGGGTCTGATTGGCAGCCACTATCGCCCAGGAGATACTTATAATGGTATGGCTCCCATTCCTGACCCCTTCCCTATTTATCTTGCTGTATTAATGTCAGCCTATTAATTCCCCCCGACCGGGGAAGCGTTTGGCGAAGACACCGTTTAACGGGGAGCCGGGGCGGAATTCATTCTTATCTCGGCACACCTGAAAGGGGGGAACGGTCTTGTGTTATCG
>NC_079423.1:13339103-13351603 GCF_026213295.1 Gadus chalcogrammus | reverse complement strand
CCGACCCCCCTCTCCAGCCACCACACCACCCCATTCAACATGTGGTCGGCTTGGTTGGTTGATTTACATTTCATGGAGTCCCGGGTCCTATATTACCCCTTCTTTCAGTCCTAGTGATGTCCGCGCCACAATTAACATCCCCACTTTTTTCCTCGGGGGTGCGTTGAAAGCTTGGGGGCTAATGCGGGGGTCAAGCAAGACTTGCAGGCTGTCAATCTTAGATTGTAACGCCGGCCCCTGTCCCTCCGTCCCCCGCCCCCCCCCCCCCCCACCCGACGGAGTCCTTTATCCAGTGTCCTGCCCATTCTTCCAGACCTACTTCCCCGACTCTTCCTCTATTCTCTAGTGGCCCTCCCTAACAGCTATAGAGGGACAACCGGGAGCTTTGTCTGAGGAGAGCAGGATTCCTTCACATCTGCCTCTTGTTTTGGCCTGGCCGACCCCCGAGCCTGCCCCCCTCTCTCCCCCCTCTCTCCCCCCTCTCTCCCCCCCCCCCCCCCTCTCCCCCTCCCTCACACCCCACATTCAAATTTCAAACTGTCTTTTTCAATCAATCCCCTTCCCCTCCCTCTCCCCTCCATTAGCGCCATGGTGCACACACACCAAAGCACCTTTTGTGTGTGTGTGTGTGTGTGCATGTGTGTGTTCGTGTATGTATGTTTGTGTGCATGTCTGTGTGTGTCTGTATAGTATGTATGGATGCATTTATGCGTGCCAGTACGTACGCCTGCACGCACGTATTGAATGCTCGTGCGTGCAATGAGAGACACAGAGAACCAGAGAGGGAGAGTGAGAGAGTGTGCGTGCGTGTGTGTGCCGCTTATAGTTGAACCCCCCCACCAACCACCCACCCACCCACCCAATCCGCCCCAAAAAAAGAGTGTTGCGAATCACATTTTTCGCCACTCTCCTCTCGCCCGCTGCCGAGTGCTCTGTTTCGAATGTGCCGACTCTGGCAAATACATCAAGAGCACATATGCTGAAAGCCTCTGGGCCTACGCCCCTGTGGCTTCCCCATCGCTCAGAGTACTTTAACATCTGCCCGTGCCAACTTCATATTTAGCCAAAACAATGTGACGCCTGTTGACATTTTGGCAATCTGTGTTTAACATTCACAGTACATTGACTTAATCATCGTCGCAGCGTCGTAGCGGGTGGGGTTTGGAGGGGGGGGGGGGGGGGGGGTGGAGATGACAGCGATGATGACGACGGCGGTGATAGATTGGTAGCGATCGTCACGTGCGCCACGAGGAAACGGGGGGAAAACGCTCTTTGTTTGTAGCCGCAGACAGGCAGGAGGTGGAGGAGGGAGGTGGAGGAGGAGGCCACGTGGTTTCCCCCCTCACCCCCCCTCCAGTCCCTTGGCCTCCATCCCCATCCCCCCCCCTCCACCCCCCCCCCCCTCCACCAGCCTCCCAGCCCCCAAGCCCCAAGCTGAGGGCTGTTTAAGGAAACAGCCAGGGTATGATCACCGATGGATTCTGGCACGTGGGCAGAGTCTGGTTGAAGGGGGGGGGGGAGAGAGAGAGAGAGAGAGAGAGAGACCAAAGCACACAGAGAGAGACAGAGAGAGTGAGGGGGAGAGAGAAGAGAACACAGCCCCCCCCCGCAGAGCAGGGAGACCTCAGCACATTTAATGAGCAGGACGACAGAAAGGCAGACTCCCCCGATTTTGCGCCTTTGGTGTCTCAGCATGTTAAACACTCACAGCGGGGAACAGACGATATTAAAGTATAGGATTGTTATCATCGATTTGCCCGACACCCATCGCCGTGTAGTGGGCATCGACGGTGAGCCCTTCTTTATTTATATCCACAGCGGGGGGGCTCCCTTCGTCTGCATGGGAGGCAGGCAGGGGTACCCAGACAGGCCCCCGCTCTCCGACCTTGCGCGCTCACACACGTCTCGTTCTCTCCCAGACCCCCCGGTGGTGATTACCAGGCCCTGAATGCAATGGGGGCGGTCCTTCCTGTCTAATTTGACCCGTCGATGTGTGTACGTATGCATCCATCCACCGCCAAGACGGAAGATTTACCGTGGATCCGGGCTTCGATGTGATTCAGCGCATGCTATCCTCTCTTTAAAAGCACTGCTGTTTTTGTGCGTCATCTTTGAAATTCAGTCTCGACAAAATGGTGCCCGTCTCTTTCAAATCCACACGATGTTGTATGATGGCAGAGCGTATTCGAGAGCACTCAGCGCTTAAGCCTCATTGGGGGGGAGGGGGAGGTCTCAGCCACGGTAAGATCTCACAGATGTATCCGCCAAGCCTGATGCCACTCTTTAGGAGCAGCTATAAGAAAGGAAAAGGTGTCTCGGTCCTCGGCGGCTTGACAACGCTCCATTGAAGCGGAGGTACTGTCGAGCACAACGCACACATGATGAGAGCGTGTACAGTGTGCGCAGCGAACGCTGAAGACTTAATCCTATTGTGGGAAGGAGGAGGGGAGTCTCTTAAACCCATGTGCTCAAGCGAGCTTTGTTGTGACACCAATACAACCAGAGGGCTTTAATTCACGCAGGCCCTACGGATGTAGGCTAATTATATATATCCATATATATATATTATAGAGAGAGAGAGCCACTGGCCTAATAAATCACATTGGTACCTGGTGCATTAATCATCAAGTAGAGGAACCAAGGTGAGGAGTTTTTCTCTGAATCCAATACACCTGTGCCCCGCGGTCAAACCACGTCTGTCGAAAGCCTCGGCCAGGGCGTGCGCAGTGTCGGGCGAAACGCTAAACGCACTCTGCTCATTGTTCCGCAGCTCCCTCCTGTTAACCTTTTCTTAAACAGCTTCAAATTGGAAGGTCTAAGGTATGTCCTGATGTCATTTCAGATTAGCCCGATCATTGCGTGCTTTAATTATAGCCCTGTCAGCTGATGTGTGTGCGTTCTTCGGCGTATGTCTCCGCCGAGAGAGGGAGGAGAGGAAAAAACAGAAAGAATGAGAAATCATAACTGCTGCAGCCGAGTCTGCAGGTCTTCAAAAGGAACCGATCAAAGCTTGCATCGCGCCTGCAAACGCAACCGATTATCTACCTTCAAAAGGGGAGGAAGTACAAGACCGGTTCGTCCAGAAACATTAGCAGAGTTGGCCGGCGTTGGCAGCATCATCGCCGCCGACAACAACACAACATCCTTTTCATTCTTGTTGTGTTCGTGCCCCCCCCCCCCCCTTCCCTTCGCCCCCCCCTCCGCCCCTGACCTTCTGAGGAAGTAACATTAGATCCCTTTCGCTGGGATCTCATAACAGGGCTGTTCCCCTTCTGCCGCACAAAACAAGGGCAACACCAAAAAAAAACAAACACAAAAAAATCAACTGGAACACCCGGTTGTGGACGGACAGACAAGACGGTGAAAGACGGAGAAGACGGACAGAGAGGGGGAGAATAATACAAAATAAAAAGAACAGTTCCTAATGGGGTCCTGTGTGCCTTGTTGCCACGGCGATGCCGTATCCCCGGGTGCATGCACTAATGGTTCATGGGAGTGCGCGGGCCGGGGTTAGCGGCGGCGGAGTAAACAGGCAGACAAAAGGGAGCCGTTAAAAGTGTGAAACGCATGCCTGGGCGCTCAGGTAGGCATTAGGTTTCACCCTACACAGCCCAGTGCGCTGTATCCATGACAAGGGAGGGGTGGTGTGGGGGGGGGGGGGAGCGGCAGGCCATTTGCTTTTGTAGGGAAGCAGGAAAAACAAACAGGAAAACAGACTGGTAGTAGTAGTAGAAGGAGAAGGTTTGTGAAGCAGTGGAGGGGTGAATTTTTTTTGTGGGGGGGGGGGGCTTGTGGGGAGAGGGGTAAATGAGTGAGGGGAAGGGGGGGAAAAGGGGAGGGGGGGGTAGGTTGTATAGAGAGGGAGATAAGCTTGTGTGTGGTCAGTCACAACAGAGTGGTGTTGCTATCTTTTGAGGGTTTGTGTCTGCGTGGTGGTGGGGGGGGGGGGGGGTTGTTTGGCTAGTGAGATAAGCAACGGAGTCAGCCTCCTTTGGAGTCATGACGAGATGGAGACGGGGAGGGGCTTGTCTGGGTTTGTGTGTGTGTGTGTGTGTGTGTGTGTGGGTGCGGGTGTGTGTATGCATGCATCAGTGACATGAGGCTCTCATCTCATCATCTCTCCACCAATGTGACGGTCACCAACCACTCAGCGTCCATTAAGAGATTTCCCTCCCCTCGACTCTGGATTATTGACCTTCTTCTGGGCTTATCCTGGTTAGATCTGTCACAGTATATCACAGTTTGGAGGATTTATACACACCTTTTGTGTGCTGTTGTAGTCATGTAGGCAGGCAGTGTAGAGACGGCAGGGGTGAGGAGACACGGCTTCCTGTGTAAGGATGAGGGGGAGAGAACAAGGTCTTGAGAACGTTGTGATAAGAACATTGTCTTTAGAATGTCGTGTTTAGAGCGATGTCTTTCTACAGCGTTGTCTCTGGAAGGAAATCTTAAGACAGATGTCTTTTTAGATCGTCGCCTTTAAAAGATTCTCTTTAAAACGTCGCCTGTAGAATGTTGCCTTTAGAAGATTCTCTGGAGAACATTGCCTTTAAGAATGTTGACTTTTGGAACCTTGCCTTTTAAACGCTGTGCTGAGAATGTTTTTCTGGAATGCCTCCTTTTGAACGCTGCCTCACTAATGTTATCTTAAGAACGTTGACTTTAGAGCGATTGTCTTGAACTGACAGCGACTCCCTTTGCTTTGCTTCCCTTTACAGCTGAGGAGACGAACGATGACCATCTTCCAGACCTGTTGCCTTGGACTTTTCTAGCCAACCGTCTGCCATCAACCCCCCTCCGCCCCACCCTACCCCGCCCAGCCCCACCCCACCCAACTGCCAGAGACCATCCACACTCCGTGAACCATGATGGCCTGTTCCCTGTGGAAACTCCTCACCATCTGCTTGTGTACCATCACGTTGGCTCAAATACATTCCACCGAGGGTGAGTAGTGCACTGCTATTCTTTCCTTTTTCATTGGAATTGTCGCAAAGCCAGTATTCATTTTGAATGGCCTTCACAAGGGATTCTCGTCAATAGGCTATTGTCTCTGGGATACATTTGGTCCTGTGTGTAGCCAGTGCCAAATGTATATATATATATTTTTTTTTTTACATAAAAACACCTATTGATTCCTGCAGTGAGAGCCAACACTGTTCCCCTGGCTAAATGCAGTGCGATGCTTGTGTGAGCAATATAGCTGTGATGGAAACAGTAAGTCCAGGCGGATGGGGTGGTGGTGGCGGTGTGTGTGTGTGTGTGTGTGTGTGTGTGTGTGTGTGTGTGTGTGTGTGTGTGTGTGTGTGTGTGTGTGTGTGTGTGTGTGTGTGTGTGTGTGTGTGTGTGTGTGTGTGTGTGTGTGTGGAGGGGTAATCTGGAGTGGTTTCATTAGTTGGTAAATTGTGATTTGTCTGAGATTTTCTGCTTCAAAGCGCCCCTCGTCCCCAGTGGCGGGGGCACAGAACTCGGGAGCCATTTGTAAATTCCTCTCGCCAGAGATTCTCTCGCGCTCCCATCTCGTGGCAGCAGGCGAGCATCTAGCGTTCCAGGACAAATCTTGAAGCCTGAATGTGTTTTAATCACGTCGTGTTTAGCTTTGATTAAACCCACTCTGGAGTGCATCATAATCATGAGCTTTATGCTGCTAAACTTTATCCGGGGCAAATTGTGTTCAAGCCGACATTGGTGTTTAATGATAGGAGCAGTAGTTCATTACTTAAG
Organism: Gadus chalcogrammus; assembly: GCF_026213295.1. Lineage (NCBI taxonomy): Eukaryota > Metazoa > Chordata > Actinopteri > Gadiformes > Gadidae > Gadus > Gadus chalcogrammus. The sequence continues at coordinate 13,345,882 of NC_079423.1, read as the reverse complement.
ACAGTTAAGCATTCGGCTTGATGACGGAGCAGACAGGGCGTATTTCCATGTCTCAGTTGAATTGGTTGTGGTTTGTGTCAACAGTTTTTCCCCTGCGCCCCGACGTTAGGGGATGTTATGTATAGCTTTCGCTATCTTCACAATTCTTTGGGTTTTTGTCATTACCGTGTTCAATTATCATCATCATGCCCTGCTTTTGCTGAAGATGGAACTAAAGGAATCCAATGACAGTCCTAGAGCCGCTTATTCTTGTGATATCAATCATGCGCATCCCATTCGACAAAGGACCGTGCTGCACAATGTATCTCGCTCCAAAGCCCTTCAGAACGTTTTCCCCCCACATAGCCTCCAGCTTGAAAAGGATTCAGGCATCGCAAAGGTCACGAGCAATACTAAGCATATATCCTGTATGCCTGTACAATGTGATATCATCCCCAGCCCCCTCCCGTCCATATAAAATCTGCTCCAGGCAAAGACAAACAGTAGACTGCACTGGTTTTTGTTTATACGTTTTCCCTTACCTTTTGTGTTTAGTCGTTAATCATCTCATCTTGTTTGCCTTCACCCACGACCGCAGACACATCCCAGTCAAATAGAGAGAGGGAGGGAAAGGGAGGGAGAGAGGGAGAGATCAGCCCAGAAAACAGTTCATTACAGGCTAAACAATATCCCCAAGTAAACATGCGTCATTACACTGCATCCTTGCCCCTAATATCTTTTTAATGCATTTTTTATAATTGAATCAAATGGGTTAGTGCCGTGATGTAAATAGTTAGGGTTTGCGTTTATTTTCCTCCTCCCTCCTGCGTTCTTTTCCACAACGTTCACAGAGGATCTGGTTGGTGGACGGGGTGTTTGTTTTATCTGACCTCCCTGTATGAAATACTCAGTGTCAAAACTCTGTGGGTAGCTACAAATATTTGTGTTCATTTTTAAATATTTATTGAGCTCCAATACCTTCCCGTTCCTCTTCTTTATCGAAAAAGAATAAATATTTTTCTAGCCCAGTTAACATACAAACCGTGAGCCAGTTAGGCCTGTATTTCTTACCGGATTACAGCCAACGGTCCTAGAGTTTGGATATTAGTTTATTTTGATTGATTCAGCTTAATTTTCTACATGACATAGTTTGCCGTGAGGTCTTAAAATGACTCGCAACAACGAAGCCATCCACATTCTGTGCTGGCACACACAGAGCAGTCCCACATCATGGGCTGCTGGGACAACATTTTGTTCTGTAAGGTAGTCAACATGTACAGACGTCTTAACCAGGCAGCCTGTTCATCATACGTATACATTTGTATTTTCATTTTATGTCATATACGTGAAAATACATGTAACTTCGCTCTGATTTATTTCATTTGGAGAAACAGCAAGTTTGGGCACTGAGCCGGTTGTGCAACATGATAAAGAGCATATTTTATTACAGATAATTGTTATTTTAATGATAATTATACTATAAAAACATGGGCTTGGGTACTAGACGTAGTTGCGTTTAATAAGAAAGGCACAGTAACAGTAGTTAACATAACAGTAGTTAAATCATGCAAACAATTTGTGAATACAATTATCTGTTTTAGTATGCAGTTTGACCATTTCTTTGTCTATTCAAAAAATAAAATAAAAAATAAAAATAAGAAAAACTGCACCCACACAATTCTACAAATGTCCCAATAGCAACAGAAAAATAACCAGAATGTTGTGATTTAGAAAACCCCCCAAAAAAACATTGAACAAACAAAATCAACAAAAAACAAAAAAATATTGTTTTTTATTGCACATCGTCAAACTGGATGACATGCCTTTAAAAGTATACAACCGGTTGGGTTGGGGTCAGTTCGTAAGACAGTGACAGAACCACAATGTTCACCTAGTGCTGCCATGAACACAAATTTCAATAGCCTTCCCAAAATTCGAAAGAAGAAGGAACAAGATTCTGTATCAAAAGAGTGGATCATTTGGCTAGCAAAGTACATTCTATAGACTATCATCTGACACGAAAGCTGAGCATTAGCACCTTTCTTTCTTCTGCTTAATGAAGGGTAACTGGAAGGTCATCTTCAAGATTTCCATGTAGTATCGCGAAAAGAAGGGACAATTAGGAAAACATTTTGTGTTCACTGTATGGGTTAGTGAACTATGTAATCAGGACCTTCTGAACGATATAACTTGAAATATAATTGCACACATTTGAAGATTCTGAAAGACTTAAATACAAGGTCTTCAGGTATTCATAATTAATGTTCTTGATACTTTGGATTTGTTTGGAATTTATCAAATATTAGATCAACAAAGAATGAACAAGAATACACTAATTCTAGTTCTTTACAATATGAGGCACTCTTATGTATTGGCCTATTCTCTAGCCTACAAAACATACACGTTTCTTAAAGCAAAGGACCATGTACTTGACCTTTGCAGCATTCAGAAAGAAAGATCCATTCAATTGTGTCATTATTAAGAGACCTATTGTTTCTGAGAGAACTTGTTTCAAAGAAGGAGATTATTATTTCCTGGTGTACAATTTCTCTGTTTGCTTAACTCCTATTCAGCTTTTAAGACTTGGGGAAAGCTTGGCCCAAAGCACAACTGCTGAAACAAACAAAATACATTCTTCAGCTTTTATTTGAAACAAAATTAATGCCTGGAGTTAGGCAGAGTTTTGCTGTCTTTCAAATGAATGATCAAACTAAAGGATGGACGTTGGATGGGTTTGGGAAAAAGGGGATTTTCTCCTTGTCCTTTACTGCTGTCGGATAGAGCATCTGTCGCTCCCGTCTCTCCAACCGGAGTGAACCCTGCGTGTTTTGTGGCAGACCGTAGAAAGTGTCTCTGGCCGATTCCGGGGGCCGGTTGTGTACGGACGCAGACCATGCTGTCCTGGCTCTTTCATCGCCGGCCAGCTTTGGGCTGATAAGGAGATAAGAGGACAATGGCTGGGGAAGCAAGCAGTGGCAAGGTGTAACAACGGCCCCTGGGGCACCTCCCTGCCGAGCTCTTCAAATCCTCATTAGGATTTTGCAGCAAAGGAAGGAGGGATTTGCTGGATTAGGGTTTTGTCACAGCTGGCTCCAGGTTGGTGTTTGCCATGCAAGAACATGGCGTCAGCCTCCCTTCCTTGTTTCTCTCCTGCCTCTCCACCCAAACAGAACCAAACACGCACAAACACACACAAAAACACACACACATACAGGCATACAGGTCCAGGATGGCCCATTCCATCGCTCAGGGTGCCATGAAAGTGAGGAAGAATGCGGAACAAACCCCAAAATGGAGGACGTGTATGATTATTAGCTTAGTGTCCTTGACTGTGGTTTATGTCACCGCGCTGCTACACATTTCAGGTGTCTCTGGGTTTAGGCTGCTGCCTCAGCGTTCCTTTTAATGGTTATTTATACGGAGATAACCTTGGGAACCATCATTAGTTTGCTGTTTGCTGTCACCATCCATAGCCATTTATGGCTTCAGATTTCGGCGGCTTCATGTCGATTTAGCTGTCCGGAAGGGGAAGAAAGACGCATCGCCTCGTTGTCAACCGCCCTCAACTCGCATTCTTCATGTGATATTTATATCGGAAAATAAGTAAGCAGCCATTTATGAATGCATTCATCCATGCTGTATGCTCCTGACATCTTGGCTTGTTTAAGGGGTCACCGACCTATACAGGGCTTTTTTTTCTTCTTCTTCATACACCGGAGCAGAGGGCAGGTCCCCAAGGAGCCGCAGCACATTGTATAATTAAGTTTTGAATAGTGGACTTTGTGAGGAAAAAATAACAGGAAACGGTTTGTCGTTTGACGCGTTGCTCAACCTCTAACTTGGACCTTAATTGGCTTTCGGGCTTGTCTAGCGAGAGAGGAGTGGTCCAGTAGGACAGAGATAAGGTTTCAGCAGGGTGGATTCCTCCATCCTCCACCGTCCCCTTCTTCCCACGTTGATTCCCGAAGATAATGGCATTCACGCAGGTCCCATGTGGGTCCCGCTGGTTGGGAACCGACCATGGGCCGTAGATTAGCCATATATACCCACATATCCCTCTCGCTCTCCCCCTCTCTCTCTCCCTCTCCTCCTCTCTCTCTCTCTCTCTCTCTCTCTCTCTCTCTCTCTCTCTCTCTCTCTCTCTCTCTCTCTCTCTCTCTCTCTCTCTCTCTCTCTCTCTCTCTCTCTCTCTCGCCCAGTCTGCACTGGGCCACATTCCTCCATGCTTTGTTTCGTTTTGTTCTTGCCAAACAGAGAATTATGTGGGCCTCCAAGAAGTATATCACAGATCATCAGCAAAACAAGCTGTGATGGCCATGGCGTTCTTCACTGATTACAGTTATGCATGTGATTTTGCGATCTTCTTTGCGTTGGTCTTTGTCCAAACCGAGATTACTCGTTGGACATGTATTGTTGAGTGGTTTTGTTTGTCTCCTCTAATCCAGCCATGGCAGACATAACAGAAGGTGTGTGGGTTCTCTTGAGTAAAACAACGTGTGATATTCGGACGTATGAATCTCTTAACCTTAAATGTAGATTGTCCTGGATACGTTTACATTTCTGTGTGTACCTTTTGTCTTTTAGAATTTGGTAAATGGCTTCACTTTGAATTTACTCTTATTTAACATCATGAAAGCGACATGCTTGATAATAGTAAAAAAATAAACATCTATTGAATTGATAGTTCTGTCTGGTACTGACTGGAAGCGCAATGTTTGAGACAATCCAATATAAAAGGGGGAATTTGAACAGCAACAAGCATGTCAGTTAATTACCCCTTAAACCAGTCCAGTCGAGGTCAAGTGGTAAATGTGGTTAGCTTTTGAAATGCTGGGGAATTTCAGCATTTGTAAGCACCATGTCACATGGACTCCCCATGTTACAATTTTTGTGACTTGTAGGAAGTAAAGCTCTTTGTTTTCCAGACTTAAGACGAGTGGATGCTTTAGCATCAAGGCCAGCAGGGTTTTATGTCTTGAGTTAGTCATTCATCAATCTGGCTCTGTTTTCTGACTTATTGGCAAAACAAAGCGATGTGAGATGTAAATGTTCCTTGCCGCGGAACCCTGAACTCGTATGTTGTGTGAATCACTGAGTTCTTGTTTTCAAATGCGTACGGCGTGAGACGGGGGCAACGGCAACGACAATCGCCAGGTGTTGTAGATGTATGCTATCACGCCTTTCAAAGGAGAACATGAGGCTCAAAGGAACGTGTTCTGAAGCACAAATGCATAGTTACCATTTCCACATGAATCATACCTGTATCAAACAATACACAATACCATGGTGGAACAAAGTGACTCACAGAACGTATACAACCCCAACTAAGGGAAATTAAACAATATCATGAGAAGCTGATCTGCTGTTGAGATACAGATTCACTCTTAGGGTTGGTTAGATGGATTTCTTGCTTGCCCTTTGCTTTCTCTTCTGATTTAGTGGTACTATAAATATAAAAGCAAGGCACACCCATAAATATAAAAGATTTTAGACTACTAGTGCATGAAGGCACCGGGGGTGTCTTATCATTGAGCTATTTTCACTGTTCTTTGGCTCGGCTTTGTCTCTTCGTTATTCCTTAAACACAATTTCTCTTTCGGATGGTGCAAGGTTCAGTTTGTCTTTCGTGCGCTGCTCTGGTAGCCTGCACTGTGGAGTCACCGTCATTAAGTGCTGATTTACTTCCTGTCAAACATGGTGGAAGCTGGTGTTGACCTTTGGTCCAGACAGCAGGTCAGTGGAACTTGGTCTCCACAGGGTCATGTGTTGACCCTTCTGAGTCACTGGGAGCACTCAGAGGGCTTCCCATTAGAAGGAGGCCTGGTATTTCTCCTTCAAGCTTCCTCTCCATGGACTGAAACAAATGTGATAGGGTTTCACAAGCAGTTCTTTCATGGATACCCATTAGCAATCCATATGAGTGTCATTTGATGTCATTTGGTTCGCTTGCCACAGCTCCTTCGGTGCTATATGCTTGATTCATTTTGACCAGAAGTTAAATCTGTTGTACTTGACTTTCTATTTTTTTTTGTTTTTATAGTTAGACATAAGTAAGTGTTTCCCTCTAAGATATCTTTCCAGCAGTTGCTCTAGGGTGTGTGTGAGGTGAACTATGTCTATGTGTATGCATGGTGCTGACATACGCGTGCACGGTGCTGACATGCGCGTGCACAGTGCTGACGTGCACGTGCACAGTGCTGACGTGCACGTGCACGGTGGTGACATGCGCTTGCACATTGCTGACGTGTGCATGTGCGATGCTGATTGGCGTGTCCACAGTGCTGACGTGCATGTGCACAGTACTGACGTGCATGTGCACGGTGGTGACGTGTGCGTGGTGGTGCTAACGTGCATGTGCACCGTGCTAACGTGCATGTGCATAGTGCTGACGTGTGCGTGCGCAGAGAGGTTTTGGTGTGATCACTGATTCCAGTAGGGCAGCAGTGCATTCCACCACAAATGGTCTCCTAAAATGGAATAAGTACATAACCAGATAGCATGCGAGCCACTAGGAGTGTGAGCCAAAAAAATTGGCATTAATCTTAGCACAAATAAAGTTTTCAGTCTGCAATTTGTAGCCATCCCTTCGTCTGTGTTTCACATAACACTGTTACTTCTGTTCTACACAATAAGAAATGTAGGCTGCTTTCTCTTATTAAGTCACATTTTTCTCTTCCTGTTTCCTACATTAAGTCTAAAGCCATTCATGAGCTATTGCAACCTGCAGTATCATGAGTTTTCTATCTTTATATAGAAGAACACTATTTTGCTGTCAGTATTTTTCCATATTGTTTCTCAGA
>NC_079423.1:13286603-13334103 GCF_026213295.1 Gadus chalcogrammus | reverse complement strand
TCGGGCCAGTAAGTTAATTACAGTCTGTGTGAAGGGGGAGTTCTGCTCCTCTCACTGAATGCTTGCCATTGTACTCCAGCACAGGCCTGATCACTGCTGAGTGCAATGTATGCTACATCCCTGGCATCAAGGCATTGAAACGCTCCTCGGGTAAGATGTGGGGCTGACCAGAATGCATGATAAGGAAGAGTGTCAACAATGATGGGAGGGATCTGGCCAATTATGGCTCTTCTGCAAGGGGTTGCCATGGACACAGGGTTGAGCCTCCACATAATAGATTGTATTGACTATGCCTTGATCCTCCACGAGTGCTGTTTAATTAGTCCAGAAGGGGCATCTCTTTGTGATTCGCACTTATTCAGGTATCCGATTGATAAGCACACGCTCCTTAAGAAAATTTTCACCTCGAACATGCAATTGAACACTGCGGTTGAACAAGACATTTCTGACATCTTTCAGGGAGGCGGAATCTGGTTCTGGTATTTTTATACGTGTGCCCTTATGCAGCACAATGTGTTCAACTATTAGGGTTTTGGATAGGAGGATTCATTATTTCCACACCGCTGACAGGGACAGAACATTGTTCACGTTATTGAGATGGAAATAATGCCTCAAGAATCGGTTTTGTTAGATCGCTGCATGCATTGATTTTTGTTTCCTCACGCCTGACTCCTGAAGAAGACCATACGACGCCCAGATTAAATTGTAGTTTGGCACAGGGCTTGATCAATTGGTCCAGCTGTTGTTTATAATAATAATAATAATAATAATAATAATAAAAAAATGTCAAGCGCTTTTCATAAGTGCTTGAGAAAGTGCTACAGAAACCGAAAAACTGAATAACAGAACACTAAGGGCAATAACACATTCTAATCCATTTATAAAATACATTAATAAAAACACTTAAAAGAGGCGTTGAAGTGCAGATTGAATTATGAAATATATAAGGACAATTTAGGAACGCCTGCCTGAACAAAAAGGTTTTAAGCCCTTTTTTAAAAGTGTCCACAGATTGGGGTTTTCACAGATGTGAGAGGAGGGAGTTCCAGATGTGAGGGGCAGCGGAGCAGAAGGCTTGTTCTCCCATGGTGTGAAGTCTTGGGCGGGGTTGATGGAGGAGATGGCTGCTTTGGGACCGGAGGTAACGGGTGGATGAGTGAGGGGTAAGAAGGTCTTTGAGGTATTGCGGGGTGTCGCTGTAGATGCAAAGGTGGGTGATGAGGGCAATCTTGTATTGAATTCATGAGGTTGTGGGGAGCCAATGGAGGCTCTGAAGAATGGGGGTAATGTGGTCGTATTTGAGGGTTTTCATCAGAGTTTGGGCAGCACAGTTCTGAATGAATTGAAGTTTCTGAAGGTGTTTATTGGGTATACCGATGAGCAATCTGATACAGGGATCAAGCCTGGAGAAGATTAAGGCGTGGACTTGGAGTTTCTCAGAGAAAGTGATGAAGGGGAGGAGTTAAGAAATGTTCTTGATATGGAAAAGGCAGGTTTTGTACAGATGTTTGATGTGGTTTGCAGAGGTCAGTTGTGGGTCCAGCTTCACACCGAGGGTGGTAACTGTGGGTGAGAGGGGGATGTCTTTACCGGAGAAGGAGATGACGGTTATGGGTGATCCCTGGAACTGATGAGGGGTGCCAATTTGTATGGCTTCAGTTTAAGAGCTGTTCAGCTGGAGGAAGTTGTGACTCATCCGCGCCCTAATCTCCTCCTTGCAGGTGGAGAGGATTAGAGATGATGGTGAAGAGGGAGCAGATGATGATGAAGAGACCGGGGTAGAGCATAGGTGGGGGTCGGTTTGCAGGTACAACTGAGTAGCAGTCATCGGCGCAGCAGTGAAAAGAGATGCCGTGTCGGCTGACGACACGACCCGGTGGCAGAATGTATAAAATGAAGAGCAGGGGTCCTAGGACAGATCCTTGGGGGACATCAAGTGACAAGGCTGTTTTGGACCTGGCGGATCCCAGGCTGACGTACTCTGTCCTGTCAGCGAGGTACGAGGTGCACCAGTCCAGTGTGGAGTGACGGAGACCAATGTCGGTGTGGAGGCGGCTTAGGAGGATATGGTGGTTGACAGTGTCAAACGCCGCTGAAAGGTCGAGGAGGACGAGAAGGGAGGGGGATCCAGAATCTGAAGAGATGAGATGGTCATTGGTTACCCTCAACAATGCTGTCTCGGTACTATGGGCAGAGTTCGGAAACAAGATTGGAATGTTTCAAACAGTGAATTACGTTGTAGATGTTCCTGTAGCTGAATGAACATAAATTTATGAAGATAACATTATGAACATAAAATGCCTCTGTTTGACGATGCAAAAGCGCAGCTGGTGAATCCATTGGACGAGCAGACTTTTGTTTGATTTCCAGTGGTTTGCACAGGAAAATGCATTATCATTACTGCGCCCTGTCATCAGCAGAGTGGAAAAGCCGCTAGACTAGGTTCAGTGGAATTCTCATCTTGTGCACATTTTCTTTCTGCTCCTTTACTTAAGGGGACAGACCCAATCACTAGTAAATCACGCAACCAGAATCTTGGGGGTTAAAGCCGTTACGGACTGATTCAAGTGTTTTAACAGTGCTTTTGGGGTCGCTGGGCATGGGTGTGGTTTGGCTAGTGATTCTGGAGAACTCCAACTCTGGAGGCAATTTGCATGGATCCAGATCGCTTCCAAGCAGAAAGTGGGTCAATGGAACCCTTATGTATCCCCACTCAGAGGTACATGACTGCTGTAAGATTGATCCGTGTGACCTCCAGAGTAAGGCAAATGCAGATCATTGCCCGATCAAGGCCATCGCATCGGAAGAAGAAGAAGAATTAAAAGAATACGTTTCTGTGCCGCCAAAATGTGCTTGTGACACTTGTTTACCACCATAACTTGCATCATTAGTCCATTATTTGTATTTATGGTGAGTAGTTGTTATGGCAGGGGAGAGAAGCAAGTACAAAGCTTTTAATTGTGTCAGAAGCTCCATATGTGGCTTTTTGTAATGAACTTTCTTCTAGTAATGAAAAGAAAGGAAACAGACAGATGTCTCCATTATACAGAGGGTAATTTCAAAGCAGGGTTGGGTATAAAAGTTGCCATTTGGCAGTGATTGATGTATAACATAGGTTCTTGTAGTTATGACAGAGCACGCCTCTGACTTTTGATGGAACTCGGGTGGAACACATTGATGAAGTTGAGATTGGCTGTCAAGTCCCGTTGCTCAACCACCGCGTTTGCATTCCACACCCCTTGGGTTATTTTCCTCCACACCTCTGCAAAATTGTGCTGCACATTATGCATTTACAGAGCAGAAATGTTGAAAAATCTAACTTAAGTGCCTTCAGTTTTTTATTGTGCATTGGTCACATGAGAGAAGTTGTCAAAAATAGTGAAGGGATACAGAGCAGATCTGCCCTTCTGATTGTAAGCTTCCCAACAAATAGCTCCAGAGAGTCAAGATAAACTAAGACAGCTGCCAGATTGTAAGGAGTTATAGGCCTAGCTGTTGTTTACCTTCTTGGATCTGTCTCGGTTTCAAATAAAGCGCTGGGCACCTAAGCAATACTCGCTGATTGGTACACAAAGTTCAGGCAGTGCAAATTTGTGTACAACATGTATTTTCCATTGGAAAAATACCAGTTGTATTTCCTGGCGTACAAGTGTACAACAGTGTGTGTACAATATAGATTGTTAATTCCCTATAATTGTCGCGCAGCATTTAGCCAGGCAGTATAATGGCAGTTGTAGTTAATTGATAAAGCCTCCACTGTTGCAATCTAAAGTCTTACACATGGACTTAACTGAGCACATGAGCATGGCTGTAAAACGGCCTTAATAGAACTGTATGCATCGTCTACTCAAGACATAAGCCTCAATAAATTAAACAAAATTTACATCGGGTAAGTCATCATGGTCTGCTACAGCGAACAATCTTCCTAATTAAATAGTCAGCATTTATATTGCCCTTTTGGAACCTCTATAGCTAGCTTAAGCCCTTACAACTTGTAAACTCATGCAACATTTGACCATGCCCCCCTATAGTCACACATGGCTGGTGATATCCACCACCAAGGGCAGCAACCAGCTAATTCAGGAGCAGTTAGGAGCTACGTGTCTCTCCCTCTCAAGGTCTCCCAAGCCCTTTTGCTCGGGGGGAGTCGCAGGTCAAACCAGCCATGTCAACCCCATTTGCAGAATGATCTCGGCACTACGATGTAAGCAAGACTGGCGTTTGCCTGACCCCAGGAATGCAAACCAAATCTTTGGTACGTTGAGGGCTTGTAAACATAGATAACCTCATGAGGCAGGACCAATATGGGATGTCCAAAAAAAAATAAAGACAGGAGTTTAAATTGGTGCAAAAAGCCAGATGCCATGTCATGTCTGAGCTTTTCGATTCTTTGGATACAGGGCAGTAATTAGTGAGTGTGTGTCCATTGTGATCTTTATTTACATTCCACATTCTGGTAGTTCTTGGACTGATCAAATGTGCCCTTCTTCTGGAGTAGGACGTGACTTTGTCCCTGTATATCTGGTAAAGCCCGATATTCATAGGGATTTGAGAAAATTTAGCAAAATAGTTCACTTTACCCTAAATCCTGCTATTTGGTTGTATTCACATTTACTGAACACAAAGGCGCAATATTGATTTTTTTTCTCCACTCAACTCCACAACTCCCCCCCCCCCCCCCCCCCCCCCCAACACACACACACACACACTCACACACACACACAGTCCGACTCTGTCTGCTCGCCCTTGCCTTTCCAAACAGTCCGGTCTTCGATTGCGAGTGCTGAGGATTAAATTACAGTCTCATGCTGTACAGATGCTTGTTCTGCTTCATTTCCCAGATTAAAACGGGTATTGCAGAATAGACCACGAATGCCAATGACAGCAGCTCAGAATGGATGATTTTGAATGACAAGTTGGCATGGATACGATTACACGTATCGATCTGAAACATTCCCGTACTATATTTGAATATTTACCGTATCGTTTGGTTTTTCCATTTATTTATATATATCATCTTGGTGTAGAGACTTTAATCCAGCGAGTGATTGTTGATCATTATAGTGGTGGTTCTAGGCCTGACCACAATTGTGATTCAGGACGAGCAGCCAGTCAATAGGCCATGTGGGTGGTAGACGGACAAAACATAACCGGAACACCGGCCTGGCCGACACCAGTCAATGTATTGATCAATCCCAACCAAATAAGGACTCCCAGTCCTACTTTAGGACTGGTACTGCAACCAAATGACTCATACAGTGGGTGTGAGGCACACAGGTGATCACTATGTCCAGCGCTTTACGTGTCTTGAATATATGCATATAAACAATGCAATGCAATGAATACATTTGTATTATTTATTGATGAACGAATAAATGAAAGGCTGAAACACAAGATAATGAGCACCACCATTTACCCCTTAAGAACCCACGAAGCATTAAGCAAGAGCAGAAATGTTCTCATTACGAGTACGTCTCGGTCCTGACGCATAGGGCGTACTGTAAACTCCTCTGTTATAATAACGAGAGACGACCATCGGATGCGGTGCTATTGTCCCCACGTTCCCCCATGTTACACTCCTCCCTCCGATCTCTTCGTTGTACTGATATCCAATCCTCTCTTTGTCTCCTATTTCCCTGCCTCCTCCATCCCCCTCCTCCCCCTCCCTCTCCCTCCCTCTCCACCCCCCTCCCTCCCTCCCTCCCTCCCTCCCTCCCTCCCCGTGCAGGGTTCAGCCGTGCGGCCCTGCCTTTTGGCCTGGTTCGGAGGGAGCTGTCGTGCGAGGGCTACCCCATCGACCTGCGCTGTCCGGGGAGCGACGTCATCATGATCGAGAGCGCCAACTACGGCCGGACGGACGACAAGATCTGCGACGCCGACCCCTTCCAGATGGAGAACGTCAACTGCTACCTGCCCGACGCCTACAAGATCATGACACAAAGGTAAACCCGCCGCGCCAAGGTTTTTTACGTCGATATCCAGTCGGATGTCAGAGGTGCAGAGAGCAGGGGGTCCCGGAAGTCGGGCCCCGGGGGTGCAGAGAGCAGGGGGTCCCGGAGGTCGGACCCCGTGGTGCATAGAGCAAGGGGCCCCAGAGATGGGGCCCCGGACGGACTCCGGGGACGGTGCGAGCCCGATGATCGCAAACGATCGGGAAAATGTTAGCTTTGCGAGGTGATGCGTTTAAACAACGTGAAAAATACAAGCAGCCCATTTTATTAGCTTTCAGTACACTCAAGTGACTAACGACAGTGACGACTGTAGAGGACAACTGGGACAACTGTAGACTAATGCCTACCGCACACACCCACAGCCTTAAGTCGCTAATCAAGGAAGTGTAACACATGCTCTGTGCACAAAGTCGCGTGATTATGGACGGTTTGATGCACCCGCGATAAGCTCTTTGAAGGAACCGCCTGTACGATACATAACAAACATGCTTCAGTGGTTAACGGAGTTACACAGCTGCATGGACACAGACACGTGCACGCACACACACACACACACACACACACACACACACACACACACACACACACACACACACACACACACACACACACACACACACACACACACACACACACACACACTCACACACACACATGCACGCGCACACACACACAGTGTTTGACGCATACTCAAGGCCTTAGACATGAAACCGTTCGTCACACTGGGAAGCCTTGGGAGTCAATGTGGACAGGGTGGGAAGACACACAAGCACCGCAGAAGAAGAGATATTGGAGGGTTCGGGACTGTCAGCAAATGTGCTGCTCCCATCTTGGGAAATAAAGCGTGTATAAAAAATATTTCTATATGTAGAGATATATATCAAATAGTGAAATAATAATACTGCCTTCTGAGTTCTTGTATTTAAAGGGTTTATTTTCAAGCTGTGTTTGACGAAGTTAGATCGCTGACTCACACACTCTTCTTTCTTATGAGTGGGGGGTCGGGGGCGGGGGGCACACTAGAGTTTGCTCATGGCCCCTTTGTTGTCGGGCAAGACCCCTACCCCCAGATATTGTGTGCGCCCACACAAAACCACACTCACGCACTTGCACACTCGACTCACAAAGTGCATTGGCCCAGCAACCAGGGGAGGGAGAGGGCTGACATGGCATGAGCATACATCTTTTTTAGGATTTTCCGAATTTAATTAACTACCGCTCTCTTTTGCATAATTTTAGATATGTAGTATTCCTAATAGTGCGATCGTCCCCTGACTTGAAATAAAACACATGAGACTAATTAGGGAATGTTTATTTATTTTTTTCCTTTTATTTTTAGAAATGGACTGCACAATTCCTACCCATCGACGATGCATTTGTGGTCGAAATATTTGTGTGGATGCTTGCTTGGGCGGATGGGTGGCGCATTAAATAGCCAGCAGGCTGATCTGTGCCAGTCAGTATTAAGCTGTCTGCGCTCGCTCGCCCAGCTGAAAAATATTATCCCTCATAGGGGTGAAATGCGTTCCCCTCCAGAGATGAATATTTTCCCTTTATCCCCCTTTTTGTAATATTTCCGTTACTTCTTGGCTCTGTCTCCAGAGCTGCCCAGGAGTTGTTTAAATGTATTTTTTTATGATTACTTTGACCTACTAATTTAGATTTAATTTGCACAGGAGATAAAAAAAAAGGGGGGGGAGGAGGGGGTACTGGGTGATGACAACAGCAGAGACCCCTAAATTGAGTGTAGTCCTGGAGTGTGGAGAATTGGATCGGGGGCCTCAATAGATCCCGTTGGCTCTCTCTCGCTCTCTCTCTCTCTCTCTCTCTCTCTCTCTCTCTCTCTCTCTCTCTCTCTCTCTCTCTCTCTCTCTCTCTCTCTCGTTCTCTCTCTCTCTCTCTCTCTTTCTCGCTCAACTTGTGTGAGTGTTTTTTTTGTATCAGACCAGGCATATTATATTCATGAGCACAATGGTTTTATGAAAATATCCTCAGGACTACTGTGGCTCAATTAGAACATTCAGCTGCAAGCAATTAGTCGACTCTAGTGGGTAATAACGTGTGCAGGAGATACTTCACGTCGGACACCTCCCTGGCAGATGTGAAACTGCATGGCGGTACAGTTTGAACTAATGAAGTTGTTGGTGTAAAAGTGATGGATTGAGATTCGTCGTGCTGTCACCGCCGAAACTCAGCCTGCCTGAGTGGCGCAGGACCAGCTAAATTAGTGAAGTCTCTCGCCAGGAAGATCACAACTCACGTTTTACTCCGGCGTTGGCTGTGTGTGTGTGTTTGTGGTTGAGTGTGTGTGTGTGTGTGTCGGGGTGTGTGTGTGTGTGTGTGTGTGGGTGTGGGTGGCTGAAGTGTATCCATCATAGAGGGCCCCCCCCTATTGGGCAGGAATAAGCTATGAAGACCGCACGCTCCAGTTCCTGGTTAATCGTTCGAGCTAAAAAAGACAAAGATTGCGTCCAGGTATGAGATGGGGAATAAGTCACTCGTAAATATTGATTCCATTTTTGGACGGCTAATGAGCTTCTCCGAAGTATTCAATTACGGAATCATTGATTACTGTAACAACATTGCCAGGGTTCGTCTTGACCTGTGTATCATGGCTTTGACAAAGAGTGTATCACTAACACGAATAATCAATGAAAGACTGCCCTCCAGACACAGACGCAATGTGCATTACTAGCATTACGAGTGGAAGGGAGATACTCTGGATCGGACGGATTTGCATGAGTTTTCTTCCTTTTTCTCACCAAATTATTTATTTATTATGTGCCCTAATAATAATGACGTGCGCCGGCTTAAATGGGGAGGAGTTGGGAAACAGTGCAGTGATGCGCTTAGCGTGGCTCTCCAGAGATTTGGCCCACTGTTTCCGGATGACAGGACATTGTCTTGGACATGCTGTCCTTGCGTACATATGGCGCTTGTGTCTATTTCAGGCTCAAGCAAATCAAGATTGAATAAATTGCCCGGCTTCAACTGGAAGTGGACAAAATTCATGACGCATAAAAACTTGCTCTAATGGAAATATGTGTTTCGCTCTCCTCTCACTGTATCATTGATGAAGTGGTGATTAAAATGCGATCCACGGAATCGGATTTGATGGGACATTTTTTTTTTTTTTAACTTGTATGAACCTCAGGGGCGAGGAAAATATTCTTGAATTGCATTTTTAATTCTTCTGAGGATTCTCCACTTAGATATTATTACTTTGCTATTGCAGTCGTTTTTTAAAAAGGGTCTTCGGCAGTGCAGTTCTTATCCCGAACTAAAAAAGAAAAGGTCAAAAAGGTCAAATGTAGACAGGGGATGATATATCTTATTACATGACAAAACGCAGGCAACGGCCTCTGGACAACCCCAGTGAGTATTGTTGCCAGCGTCAATAAATATAGCATAAACGCTAGCATCTGACGGTAATTACCACTTCCCAGATTATCTCACTGTGATATTGGGTCGGGAGTTGAAATTCAAATGCGGGATTGGCTAATCTATAACTGCCCATTTCCTGTAACGTCGTTACACCAGCCCGCTTGAAGGAGAAGCTCATAACCTGGGTGCTTGTGTTTATGCGCGCCCGCAAGTGTGTGTGTGTGTGTGTGTGTGTATACGCCTTCGTATGCTTGTGTGTGTTTATGTGGGCGTGATTGTTTGTGTATGTGCGTTTCTTTTTTGAAACGCATTGTTTCTTTAGCCGAGCCCCCCCCCCCCCCCCCCCCCCCTCTCCTCAACCCCGCTGGGCTCCCGGGGGTCCGCTGGAAATGATTTAATTTTTCAGCGGCTGTCTCCGATCAACAGGCTGGCCTCTTGAGAGAGATGCCTGCCTTGATAATTGTGGCATCAACCTCATCGGCATTTCAGATGAAACGGAGCCAGACGGGTCACTCTGAGTTTAACAGACACTAATTTGATTGAAATTCAAACTGGGAGCAACAGGAAGTAAATTTCCCCCTATTCTTCGGGTTTGTAATGTGCTCCAGTCACTCATGTTATTTCCCCTTCTAGAATTGCTTATGGACCATTTGAAGCCTCCTTTCTTAGACATAGAGTGGCTGCCTGCAGCAAGCCATCAAGCCTCACGCAGTGTGGACAGCTGGACAAAAAAGGGAAAACAAATCTATGATTTGTTTGGTAGGCACCAAAGCGATAGGTAGCCCCCCCCTCCAGAGCCCGCCATCCCGGGCCATTCCTTTCTTTCTTTCTTCTTTTTCACTTAAGGTAATTTATTATTCAATTAGCCCCTTATCTCGTTGTCCAATTATTATTTGACATGCTTTATGACGGCGGAGGGAAAGGTTAAACTGCATGTGGATGCATAGTATCAGGAGTGCTATCAGTTACCCCCCTCCTTGGCATCTTATCGCACCCCCTTCCTGCTGTCAGGAGCTCATTTTGAGGGGGAGATTTGCAAGAAATCTGAGCTCATCTTCTACGACACTTTAATTGTGCTAATATCTGGCTCTCGCGAAAGGTCAGGGATTAGATTTGGAATGGCTCACCGTGATTAACCAGCCAGTAGCTAAGATGGAGGCCAGGAGAATGGGAGTGAGCGCTCGCTGGAACGTCTCTCTCTCTCGGCCGAAGTGCTTCAATATTGACACATTAACATATTTAAATACTCGTATCACGTGAAATATTTCAATCAAGTCTAATGAAATCATTGTGCTCATCAGCGCGATAATGGACGGATTGGATGAAAGGATGGATAGAAGGATGGATAGATAGATACGGACAAGCGTCTGGCTGTGGATAGATGGATGGATGGATAGATACGCAGCGCCGCAGATAGACGGACCCCGAGAGAAAGAACAAATGCATAAAACATGCAAAAGCTGCCATTCTCTTCGCGTGTATTATTTATTATTAGCATACTTAATTATGTCACTGCCTCTGACCATGCAAAGCTATAAAATACCATATTTTACATATATTTAATTAGTCTGCATTTTTAGACGAGTGCCCTGGGAGGCCTGAAAAGGTGAAACTTTGCATGGGAATATTTTCAATTACATTTTCCCTGCCAAAGTGAAGGCGGCCAGGACGCATAGAATAGTCATTAGGGCTTCGGCAATTGGTCTCGGGAGATGCTTACACTCTTACAGATGAGACAGAATCTGAGACACACACTCCCATAGATCAGGGCCCCCAGAAGCCTGGCTGTAAAATTAGGGCGATACATCAGAAGGGCCCATCAACACTTATACTAACACAGAGTCCCCGTGTAAATACGGTTGAATATTTTATCCACGTGAGTTATTTCTCCCACCCTGTCCTTTGTCTTGGCTACATTAGCCGGAACAAAGTTGACAGCTTTGTGTCATATTAGCGTCTGGGATTTTATTTGCTACATCATTCTGTTTCACGGCACCGTCTTTCTCGGGAAATTATTTAGCTATTTCATCGCAATCTGTTAGGCAAAGCACCTTAATTTATATTACTCCTGGCCGCCATGCTTAAGTAAAAATAAAAGAACTGGAATCATCAAAATGACAACGTGAAATATAGCTACAGTGGGCCAGAGAGCGAAAAAAAATAGTAATAGAGTGTTATCGTTGCTTGAAATCACGTTACAACAGCCAGCATATCTTAATTCTGAAGTGATAATAGATTTTCTTCATAAACAATTGAGCAGATACCCCCATCACTTAACACATAGGAAGGCCATTAAACTACATTGCCTGAGGCACATGGAAACACACGCACACACAGACAGACAGATGGACAGACCGACACACAAACACACTCTTGTGTGGCTTTCTGAATTGGATTTCCATCGAGCTCGGGTTTGACTAATGTCAAAGAAAACAAATCACTGTTGTTCTTTTTATATAATAAATGCAATTTCCGCTGACATCTTTTTTTGCGATTCAGCCAGATAAGTAGTGATGGAATAAAAAAAAATGGTGTGCTGTGTGATTAATTGTTTTCATTCCTGGTAGAAATACAACCACGAAAAAACGGGACAAAACTCTACGATTGCCTTCAATTGCTTTTTAATTTACCTTGAATTGCATGTCATTCGACAGTAGATGGATGGACACTATCAACTTAACCGTGGCATCCTGACAAAATAGAAAAAATGTATAGATAAATCAATTAAAGCAATTAAAATGTAATAATACAAATTATATGAAGACATTTTCAATCTGAAAACACATAAGTTATCAGAGTCCCGGGTACACATGGCTCCCATCCCAGCGTTGGCTAACTGTTGGCACCTGCTCCCCCCGGCCCCACTGCGATTCAACATTACATTAAAAAGCCTCTGAGGAGATGTCTTAGCCCTGGCTCCTGGTCCCCTACCCCACAAAGGGGCCGGGGTCTTACTCCGGGAGAAGCAATACAACCCCAGCCTCTAATACATTTTCCAATGATCCACTGTAAACGAGAGCGTCGGCACGGCGATAAGAAGAAACAAACGCTATCTGGGTCCCCGTGCTAGATCAGCAGAACGCCGCGGCATCGATCCTGCCTTCTCCCAACACCGATAGAATTCTAATCTCCCTCGGTAGCAGAGACGGCTATTGATGTCATTATCACAATTTCAGTTCAGCGAAGGGGGTGGTCAACTCCAATTCCCCCTCGGAGCTACGGAGGACACCTCTGGTTCTGTTGGGGGGGGGCCCGTGTGTGGTAGGGGGAGTGGATGATGACTGGGGGATCACTGGTTGGTGTAGCCCACAGAAGGAAAACCATTCATGGGTAAATACAGTAGGAGAGGGCTTAGCTGCCACCGATTGGACAAGGGCTCACGGGAGGGAAAGCTATTACCCTGTCTGTGTGATATTTTAATTAATTGTATGATTGCCTTTGATGGTTCGGATCAAATGCTATTGTAGAGTTTAACTGCACAGTTGATGTGTTCTATATTTGTACGATGTTGTTCAAATATTGTTCGATATTTTTATTATACATTTTCTAATATAGAAATATCAAGGTTTCTATATTTTCTTTTTTGATTTTTTACATTTATATTTGTATTATTATTGATTGATTATTTATGATTATTATTATAAATTAAGGTTAATCTATATATATATATATATATTTTTTTTTTTCTACTATTTACTACATTTTATTATTTTAATCTATCTAATATAATATATTGTATTATTTTTCTATATTTTTTATCTTTTTGTATCTAATCTTGAATCCCAGTTCTGTTTTGTGTTACTCAATTGGACCCACACCTCCGCAAACCCACTGTGTGGGCAATGCATCCCATCCACATTGTGATTCTTTGAGATTCCAGATGATGAGTTGTCGTTTCTGTTTGTCTGCTCCCCAGGTGCAACAACAGAACCCAGTGCATCGTGATCACGGGTTCTGATGTGTTCCCCGACCCCTGCCCAGGGACCTATAAGTACCTAGAGGTCCAGTATGAGTGTGTGCCCTACAGTGAGTATGACGCCTAAATCCGGATTTAGAAACAACATCACCCACCGCCACCACCCCACCTTAAGTCTCTGCCTCTCCAGTCTACTTTATAGATCTCTATCACTCTTTTATCCACACACCACACGCCTCTCTGCTCACCGTTTCTCAATCCCTCTCTCTCCCTTTCTCTCGCTCTCTCTCTGTCTTTTTTTCACTTCAAACAACCCATTGTGCTCAGTATCTTCCTCCATCTGCATCGCTCCATGAAGTTTTCATGAAATATGACCCGTTAGGAAGCCTTTGCTCCTCTTCTGTACTGCCTTCATTATTGATGTGCTCCCTGTGTTTCCTGCCGACTTTTAAAACCCAGGTTACGGGGGTGGGTGTGGGTTTGGGTGTAGAGGAGAAGGGGTCGCCCGTGCGCCTCGATAAGGCAAGGGGGGTTGGGGATGGGGGGGGGGGGGGGGGGGGGGGGGGTTTGAGAGGTGTTAACACATATTTTAATTACTCCCGGGTTCTTGTGCGAAGTCCACCAAGCCGGAGAAGCGCAGCTCATCTTAATGGGTAGAAAAATGCTCTCCGGTCCAGCAACAGGTGTTGAAATGTGCTGCTAACAGATGTTTCATTATGTAAGGCAAAGCCGAATAGCTTCCATATCTTTGGTCTCTCTTTTCTCTCTCTCTCTCTCTCTCTCTCTCTCTCGCTCTCTCTCTATCTCCCTCTCCCTCCTTCTCTCACAAGTCAACAAGCTAATATCGAATACAATGAGTTAGTGTGAACGTTGTATTCTGTTCACTGGATGCCAACACAGTCCCCGCCATCCAATTTCCCCCGTGCCATCGTGTCGATTTGCCCTGCGTTCATTTGGGAAAAGAAATTGGAACAAGTACCCCCAGCTAACCTTTTGAAGCTGATTAATGCTCCCAAATTAGAATGCATTTCGAGAAGCATTATCAAAAGAAGAAAAGAAATGGGCAGGGAGACAGTGTCAAAACCGTTAATGCCAGATCCCTTACAAAAAAAGGAAACGGTGAATAAAATGGCAGGGCGTAAAATATAATTCACACCACCAGCATAAGATTGAAACATGATTTGCTCCATGAGACGCGGGATTTGTATTCGGCACGCATCCGTTTACACGCGTGTTCATCTGAAATTCAACCTAATGATGTGGTAGTAATTATGCACCTTTAGCCTACATCGTCATTCGTATCCTGGCCGGCCGCGATCCAGGCCACGCAGTGTGTCCCTCTGGGCTCTCCGTCTCCGTGTTTAATCAGAATACCGGAGTGGACATCATTAGCTGTTGAAACTTGTTCCAAGCTAAAAGGTTAAGCTCTCTGCGGCAACACGCACCCTGTATTTAATATAATAAGTAACCAACGATGATTATTGCATTGTGTCGTACAAAGGACTGGCAAATTGCATGTCCCTTATTTTTAAATATTCATAGCAGGGTTGTTGCTGTTGTTGGGTTCCTCAGCTGGTTTTTGTTTCCACACACAGCTTCCCCTTCTGCCTCCTAGTGAAGTGAATTATCGACCCCATCTCCTGGTGTATTATCTCAAGCCTTAATGGTCGGATAAGCTTCAAGGTGCACTTGTGTCCAGCTCCTGCTATGTTTTGACTTATGCCTTTTTCCCCTCCCCCAAGGAGACAGTCAAAAGTACCCAAGCCGGGTCCCATATAACATTTCCCAAATAATCCCGGCTCCGGCTGGAAACGTACACTCAAACATGACATTTCAAGGAGTTTTTTTTGTGACTCTCCTCCGAGGTGCAAATCACGCCATATCTGTAGCCCCATCTTTCTGCTTCTCAAGGTCCTTCATGTTCGACCCGAATAGAAGCAAGAATCCAGAATGTATCGTATCGCCACTGCCCTGGTAAGTGCTTAGTGTCCCCAACCAACCCAACCCCTCCCCCAACACCTAGTCTGAACAAACCCAGTCCAATCCGAGTTAAGTGGACAATCCGGTCCCAGTCTTTCCCCATTCTCACCTATTTAATATGCTGAGTGTTCCTCCCCAGTCTAAACCTGCCCAGTCCGATCCAGTCAAGTGTTAAACCTGGCCCTGGTCTTTCCCAATTCACACCTGTGTAAAATGTGATGCTTGAAAAATGTCTCATTAAATATTTCCCTAAACCATCCCTTTTTTATCCCACCCATAATAGCTGACATGCACTTCCCTTGTTAACATTGACCCTTGTTTGAATATGTTAACTCATATCTACTATGTTTCAGAGTATGAAGCAGCATTAACGTTAATGTCTTACTGACGAGTTGACTAGCTGAGATTTAGTACCCGGCCAAATCAATGCACATGACACAAAAACATTGATCGTATGCTGAAGATCTGGTGATTAAATACGTTGCGGCGGTCCAAAAGCTTAGAATCCTGCTGGATTTGCGGGGATACAAGGTTGTTAAGTTGTTAAGCAAGAAGAACAGTATAAATCCCCCGATAAGCTGAAGAGCCACAGCAGAGCAAAAAGCAAAGTGTCCTCATTCCAAATAAATCAAGAGATCCTGCAAAATCTCATCTTCCATGTTAGGGTTAAAAATAAAGCAGTTACGTAACACAAGTTAGATCATAAGGCAGAGTTTTTACCTTTGCTGGCCCACAAAAATAATATTCAAATCATCTAGGCGGATGTGGCATGAAAAAATGTAATATTATGCATCAGGACAGCTTGTGTCAATGTTTTAGGATTTTTTTTAAACTAAGCGACGTTGTTATAATGATAATTTAATAATAATTTATGATAATATGAATAAATTACAAAAATAGATTGTTTAATATATATATATATATATTTCTTAATTTTTGTGTATACTGAGTGATATATATATATATATATGTATATATATATATACATATATATATACCCACAAACATAATTCTCTGGTATAAACAATCCTGGATTCCCTAATTAAGTCTGTGGCAGACGGCAGACATCTTAGACGAGAGGGAAGCAGACAGTTGACCAGTCTAGCGACTCCCAAAACATATTACCTCCCATTCAAAAGGATCCTGGGACCATTAGGGTAGACCCTGGTAGACCGAGGGTGTGCTGTCCATTAAAATACAAAAAAAAACAAAAACAGGACTGCCTCTAAGACGCCCTTGCTTTAAAACAGTCATACCTCGAAAATGGTACGATGAGATGAAAATACAAGAGACAACAATAAACAAGGAAGCCCGACCACTATTGGAAAACAAGTGAAGGGTCTGGAAGGGAGGGACGATGAGATGGGTGGGCATGGCTCTAATGTCTATTTCCCTGATGCTGTTTTCTTTCTTCTCAAATTAACTTACTTGTTTTCCCTTCCTCTGTGCAATCTGCAGGAGACCGGCTATCTGACTGTCTCTCGCTGCACAGAGCCGCCCTCTGATTACCTTTTTCATTTCTCTCTTTTTCACATTTTTATTCACTTTGTCAGGTCCTCTGTCATGTGTTTTCTTTTCTTTCTTTCCAGAATTCTGTCCCTCTCTCTCTCTCTCTCTCTCTCTCTCTCTCTCTCTCTCTCTCTCTCTCTCTCTCTCTCTCTCTCTCTCTCTCTCTGTTCTGCCGTTCTATGTTTCTCTACCCCTCACTCGCTCCCACCAATTCTTTCTCTCCCTCTCCCCTATCCCTCTCCTCTTTTATCTCACCATTGCAGCTTCTGAGAAGTCAACTGTGGTTAATTTGTTTACTTGTTCTTAGTGTTTGATCTCTTAGGTAGCTACAGCAAACACTCCACACACACACACACACACACACACACACACACACACACACACACACACACACACATACACACACACACACACACACACACACACACACACACACACACACACACACACACACACACACACACACGTACACTTCTTCACTACACACACACACACACACACACACACACACACACACACACACATACACTTCTTCACTACACACACACACACACACACACACACACACACACACACACACACACACACACACACACACACACACACACACACACACACACACACACACACACACACACACACCTCTTCACCACACATACGGATATCGTTCTCCATTACTATCTGCCACCGAGGTCATGGGTCTAGAGAGTCTTTGTCTGTCGTGTTTATATGTATATCTATCTGGTTGTTGTTTGTCCTGTCTATTCAGGACATGCTACTGCTATAGGTGTTATTGTATAAATAATGAGAAGTGTCTCGTTTTAATTGCAACAACAAAAGAAGCATGGTGTGAACCATTAGATGGGTAGTTGTTATTGTTATTTCCAATTTTTGTAATTATTTTCTGAGATGGAAGTATTCACAAAACACACGTTATCAAACCAACGCCTGGCTAAAGGCCTTCTATAGAGGCCCACACAATGCATGATATGTTGTACATTATGTATACGATTCTATTGTATTTCACAATGTAGTCGAATTCGGATAATTTCAGACTAATAGGACGCAATATCAAACATAGTAAAACATTAATTAAGGACATTTGTAATTTGTCATACCTATTTTTACCCATATCTGTATTCTACTGTGATGCTAGGCTTGGTTTATAGCTGTGGGGAAATTACATTAATAATCTTAACACATTATGTTCTGCCCTCTTTGCCAGTGTCAAAGTCAAATGAACCAAGTTAGGTAAAGAGCAATTAAAATACTTATTTATTATCACTAAGGATTAAGTGAATACTAATTCAGAAAACCCATGCTATAAACTAAATTGCATCCCTTCAACAAATGCAATTAATTGAATTTTCGCTAAATATATTATTGAAATCAAAGCTCTATTTTATAAATAGTTTTTTCCTAAACTGAACTGCAGTTGTGAGTAATCACATGAGCGCCGTTGCTGGAGCTAATAATGGACTAGAAACATGTATTGTCTATAAACCAAGCGCGGCATCTCTCCCCCTACCCTTGTCTAATACCTGGGGCTGTTACAGATCTGTTCTAATTTTGCAGCTTTGTTCCTTCATGGTGCACAGAAGCTTCCTGCCTTCCCTATGACTGTCTGCTGCTGCTTGTCTCTCTCTCCCTAACTAGGTCTCCTCCGTCTGTGTCCACGTCTCATAACACGTGTCGTCTTGTCTATGTATTCGTAGCGATGTTAATTCATAATACTCTCTTTTTTCCTCCCCCTTCCTGCACTCTCTTTTCATTCTCTCTACCAACGCTTAAAATAGAAGTGGAACAAAAAGGTAAATAACAAGACACGATCCAAACCCTAGCTCCTTGTTTATTTATTTATTTATTTTCGTGTGGCATCTGGTTGTAAAAACTTTACCTTTTCTTCCCATGGTGGCCCCCCCTTCTCTCTCTCCTCGTTCCCCTCCTCATGCAAAATACCCACTGCCTTAGGAGACTTTACCCCCCGCCCCCCCCCCCAGCCAAGGCCCCAGCCCCATTGTAAACTCAAAGGTCCCCCCGCCATTGTAATCTAAAAGGCCATTAACGGCCGACCGGGGGAAGGAGACTGTAGAAAGCACACATACATTCACAGCAAGGTAAAGACAAGGAGCGCACACAAGCTGCAGCCCCCGACACACACAGTAAAAAAGAGTGGGCATATTGGCCGGGCTCCAATGGGGCATTTTTTTCTTTCTTTTTTCTTTACTCTCCTACTCCCTGGGTGCTTTGGCTACTCAGCAGAATCTCATATCGCCTGGCTTTCAAACTCTCCTCCATAGCATGCCTTGGTGACAGTGTCTATGGGCCCCGCTTTCTTGTATCCTGTTTTTTTCCCCTCTTTCTCTCTGCCTCTTTCTCTCTCTCTTTTTCAATCTCTCTCTCTTTTTCAATCTCTCTCTCTCTCTCTCTCTCTCTCTCTCTCTCTCTCTCTCTCTCTCTCTCTCTCTCTCTCTCTCAATCCTCCCCCCTTGCTCCTGCACCCCTCTTCTCTGCTCCCCTATCTTCTCCTCCTTCTCTTCTCCCTCCTCTATTTCTTCAACTGTTGCTTATTCCCCCCCCCCCCCCCTCTCCCCTCCTTTTGCCTCCCATTCCCCGAGGGATTCACAACCAAACGCCTCAATCGCACGACACACACAAACAAAGAAAGTGCTTTAAGTTGTGTCTAAGTTGTTTTTTTAAGCCGCCGTGACATTTGCACCCCCTTGGTAATGGCGACCTTCTCAGGTATAAGCTGTAGAAATGGGGTGGTGGCGGTGGTGGTGGTGGTGGTGATGGTGCTGTATCCATCCGAGGCTCGTCAAACTACGCACACCACATTTGCATTGGGACCTACTCTCTCTCTCAACTGCTCTATCGTAACCTCTTCTGTCTGTTGCCAAGTGAATTCTTTAGTTGGCTGCTATTTTTTTTCCCTTTTTTTCTCTCTCCTGGTTTATTTGTTTACAGGACCAATTGTTTATTTGCGTTTGTTTTCTGTTCTATTCGGTTCCCCCCCTTCCATCCTTCCCTCATTTGTGTTCTGTTCCAGTCAATGAGGCAAAGCATCTTTTTTTCCTCCGGAACTATCCTATACATATATACCTCGACATTATGCTTAACGATTTATGTATTCCTTTTGTTTCCTTTACATGCATCCACTACACTCCACCATACCGCTTGTGTACATTGGCTGTAGCTGACTAGGGCCCATTTGACCACGCCTTTCCCTGGACAACCTGTAAAACAAAAACAAGGACATTAGGACATTATCCTATCAAAATATCTAAATCATAACATAAAACTAAAAAGCTTTGTGCATGTTAACCCATGCCGTTTTTTGTCTTTTCTTTCCTTTTCTGTGTTACTCTACTCTCCCCCCCCCTCCCCCCCCCCCCCCTACCCATCCCACCCTACCCCTTCCACCCATCGATAGTATTTGTTTGTCCCGGGACGCTGAAAGCGGTGGGCGACACGTCCTTTCTGTACGAAGCAGAGCAGCAGGCCGGAGCCTGGTGCAAAGACCCACTGCAGGCCGGCGACAAGATCTACTTCATGCCCTGGACGCCGTACCGCACGGACACCCTCATCGAGTACTCCTCCCTGGACGACTTCCAGAACTCGCGGCAGACGGTCACCTACAAGCTGCCGCACCGCGTGGACGGCACGGGCTTCGTGGTGTACGACGGCGCCGTGTTCTTCAACAAGGAGCGCACGCGCAACATCGTCAAGTTCGACCTGCGCACGCGCATCAAGAGCGGCGAGGCCATCATCAACAACGCCAACTACCACGACACCTCGCCGTACAAGTGGGGCGGCAAGACGGACATCGACCTGGCGGTGGACGAGAACGGCCTGTGGGTCATCTACGCCACCGAGCAGAACAACGGCATGATGGTGCTCAGCCAGCTCAACCCGTACACGCTGCGCTTCGAGGCCACGTGGGAGACGGCGTACGACAAGCGCTCGGCCTCAAACGCCTTCATGGTGTGCGGCGTGCTGTACGTGGTGCGCTCCACCTACGAGGACAACGAGAGCGAGGTGAGCAAGAGCCTGATCGACTACGTTTACAACACCAAGCAGAAGCACGGGGAGTATGTGGATATCCACTTCCCCAACCAGTACCAGTATATCGCCGCTGTGGAATACAACCCCAGAGACAACCAGCTCTATGTGTGGAATAATTTTTACATCCTGAGGTACAATCTGGAGTTTGGGCCGCCCGATCCCGCGCACGGTAAGAAACTTGATACTTGATACTTTTTCTTTTTTTCTTTTTCTGTTTAAATTTTTTTTATCAGAAGTTCTCCTCTTTCCAATTTGTATGTGGTCGACGTTCGTTCGCGTCTCGAGTTCCGGCAGTGCACTGCAGAGCGGTCCCTTTGGTAGTACATCAGTGTGTCACCTTTCACAGCCGGTGGATTTAAATTTTAAATATAATACTCTAGATGGGCTATGGCGGCTTCAAAGTGTGTGAAGGATAGGAAGGCATCTGGGGGGTTAAAACGAGAGCAGCTCTGCGGTGGTAAACAAAACCTCATAGCCAGTTACCTACCGATAAGGGATACGTGTCCGGGGGGACTGAGGGACACCCGCCCACGCTGGCCTTCCCCCAAAGTCCCCCAACGCTCAAGCCCCTGGGATTCCCGCGAGCAGAAGCTGCCTCTGAGAGACTAAGATAGAGGGCCCTAGCAAGAGGTAGCGAGAGAGCGAGAGAGAGAGCGTTGTACCCTCACCTCTGGAGGGGCACATGCCTGGACAGGTACAAAGAGTAGCCTAAAGCTAGAATAGATCTCCACCCCCCCCCACACCCCCCCCCACCCCAAGGGGTACTCAAACTCTGCCAAATCTGATCAAAGAAATGCATACTTGACACTCTGAGGGTGGAAAAGCAAAAGTCGTGTCCCGGCTCAGAGTGAAAGAACAGACGGACACGAAGGGAGCGGATCTATCAACAACAACGGTTGTATCGGGCCGACAAGTTTTTATTTTTAATTTAGCTGTCAAGGCGCGGACACGATGGCTTGTCTGCCGTAAGTCTTTACATTGGAACTATAATAACAGTAATTACGTTAATCCCCTCCCTCTCTCTCTCTCCCCGGTTTTCTGGGGTCTTGCAGCCAGCTTCGTGCCACAGAGGTCAAGGAACTTTTGTGCAGATTATCCGAGAGGCTTAATATTTATACATGTGTTTCCTCGCACACTTTTGTATTGATAGGGTGTCTTGCAGCCAGCACTGTGTTCAACCCAGTGGAACAGCGCACCACTTTGGCTGGTCTCTTCATGGATATGGGAACTCTGAGGCTAATTTGACAAGGAGATCTCCGTGGGTGTATGGGGGGTTTGAACACACAGACCCACCCACGTGCACACACACCGCTCACACACAAACACACACACACACACACACAGTAGAGTGAAGGCTACTACCCATCCGCTTCCTCCATTAAAACAGTCGCACACAAAAAAAACGAAATTTTATTGGCGTGTGTGTTCCTGGGACAAAAAAAATAAAGAAAGTGACACATATCAGTACCCTGAGGCCTGCCATATTGGGGAATCTTTACACTGACATGAAAGGGAGGCAACGGTTCTCTCAACTTGACAAATGAGACACACAGGGGCTACTCCCCCCCCCCCCTCCTCACACACACACACACACACCCACTAACTCACACAAACCAACACACACACACACAACTCCAGCACTAATGTGTGCTGAGGTGCAGTCGATGCGTGCCAGGGAGAATGGTCCGTGATGATCATCAGGATGTCAATAAAGTTGTCCACCCACCCAGCTGACGCTGATGTTGACACGTAAATGATGGCACTCTTTTTTCGAGCTGTCACACCGGACCACCTCCCAGAGATATCACGCTTCGGTTATGGCTGCTCCTCGCCTCGCTAAGCAATGAAATGGAGGCGAGAGGGAACATGTTTATTTGGTGAAGGCTGAGTTCTGACATTGGGGGAGTTTGACATTTAATGGTGTTTTTTAGTTTTTTCGTCCAGGGGAATCAGTTTATTCTTGTTTATTTTTTCTTTAATTCATAGTCACATTTCAGTTTTTTCCATAATTCCGAGAACATTTCTGGATAAATGGTCTTTGCCTTTAGCACGGCAGAATTTTTTATACATTTTTTTTTTTGAGAAAAAACATCCGAATTGTACCAATTTATGAATTGATTATCAAGATTACAGCAAAAGTGGATTCAGGAGGAGAAGTTAAATGAAATGTCTTATTGAATCACGCTCCGTTATCAAGGACACGCAACATACAGGCTTTTAAATATTTGTCCAAGGCTGTTTGATGTCTGTGTAGGGGGGAAGCCGCCATCTTCCTCCCTAATGTCTGTGCAGAAAAGCTCAATTTAAGACCTAGGAAACAGGAACAGTTGAATAACAACCTTGTTGCCAGGGGAGACAGAGATTGCTATGTGAATAGTGCCGGCAGAAAATATTCTTGGTTAATCTTGAACATACACGCAATTTTTTTTGTCTTCAACCGAAACAGCTGTTTCAATTGAAAGTCTATGAAACGTATGTTTATACATTACGTAAACTGGACTTTCCTAACTTTTACTTTTGTGGGGTTTATCATTCGTCAGCCACAACGGTTCCGTCCAACTCTTCAAATCTAGCCCGCCTTCATGAGCAATCGCATGAATGTGATGTTTGGACGCCGTGTTGCAGACAGTTGGGTTCTTGTCCAGTCCAATAATGTTGCTCATGTCACGGGGGAAGATCAACTCCTGGGGGATTACGTTTGGGGGGCTGTCTGGGGTCATGTCCAACGACCAGCTCCAGTAGAAGAGGACAAGTTAAATAGGTCAGTAAATCCCTCTTTTGGCACTGACTAATAAAACCATCCTGCCCACAAAACCAGCAACAACCTTATAATCCACTCCTCCAAACATGGACGCATTATGCTCCCTTTCACTGAGGCCTGGAAGCACAATTGAACGAAAAAACAGTCAAACAAAATTGTTCTTGTCACAATCTGTTAAATAAGAGGACTTAATGGATGCAAGTGAGTCGTTACTTCTGAACATCTTGTTACATGCTATTGCATTTGTATGCCGCTGTTTATTTAGGGCACACGACAATCTCGAACGGGCTCCGAAGCACAGAGTAAGCATATAAAACGGCTTTTATTTTTAAGAAAGACACAGAGAAAGATGCTATTCACCATCCCGGTGGGCCACTCGTGTGCTCAGAACCTCTTTATTTATTTCTTGACGCAAAATTAGATTGTGAATCTTCTCCGAGAGACAAGGCCCAGGGTGGCCGTTAACACAGACACAAACGAAGACCGGCTTTTTTTTAATTGTGCATATGTCAATACACGTGTGCAGGGCCTCAGTCTTTACTGCAGCGTCAAATCGGTAATTTGCAAGAGGGAATTCTTACGAGGAAGGAACGACCCAATTGGTTAGAAATTATAAGGTGTTGTGGCATTGGCTGGGCCAATTACCTATAGGATACTGTAGGCTATGTAATGGAATAAAGCAGAGCTGCGGGCACTCTGTCTGAAGAAGGGTGCTCTCTGTCACACGTTTGTGTGGCGCATGGGTTTACATTCCCTTCCCACTGACCTAATTTAGCTGTTTTTGTTCTATAGACCTCAACGCGTATGAGAAAAAACCTGGCCTCTGTTGCCTGCATGTTAGCGGGCAGGTAATTGACATGCAGTCACATAGACAGGCAAGCAGAGGAGTCTAAGTAGAAGGAGTACGTAATACGAGAGTGAGACAGGCAGGTGGCCTATCGATGGAAGCATAAACAAGGATTATCGATTAGAAAACAAGGCTTCCGGAATTAGACGTTTGCAGAACAAGGTTGAAGACGGGATGAATAAGACATGCAGTGACTTGACAATACCACGCAAACCCGACGGTTGTCCATCTTTCTCTGCCCCTTCTTCCTACTCTGTCACATTCCATCTCTTTCTTTCTGTCAATGTGTCTCATCTTCATCATCGTGCGTCCCCGTCCCGCTGTACGAGATCCATCGCTCGCGTTCCCTAGCTGGCTTCTCTCTGGGCTCCACTCACTGGCTGATGGGCATGACACCATTACCATCACCATCCTGGTTCTCCTCCGGAAAATGAGTTGAAATGCAGCCATGTACGTTGGCGTTTTGTCGTGTTGTGTTACGCTATCTTCATATAAATCCTAGTTTTGGAGGTCATCCGTTGCATTGAGGTAGGCGCATATGGCCTTTATGTAACATCAGCTATATGAACACGACCTATAGTTCATGTATTCTTATCTGCATCATCCATCCAATCGTTACCACGACGACATCATCGCATGCCGACATCGACTCAAAACATCTGTTCTCCGTTGCGATGCCACGCCGAAACTAAAAAAGATGATGAACGACAATCCCAGTCCCCCGGGGCCCTAATAACGCACACGCACGTACTGTAGTGGTATGTGCACGTATAGGGAACCTCGTTTGGCTACGTCCTCCCAACTCTTTGGAACTCGCCCCCCTCCCCCACCGCCTCAACACGATGTTAGCAAGGTTCACAAAATGGCTTTGTTCCCTGCTCCCCTGCCGCCTGCTCCCTCTTCGTCTCTCGCTCTCGTCCTGTTCCACGGGTTCCCTGCCAGCGACAGCGCTCCCCCAAGTCTCGCAGGCCTGTCGCTCCCCTGCATTGGCAATGCAGCAATTAATTACCTCGCCAATCTGTGTAGATGATGGGAGGGACATGCTAATTTAATGATGGATCATCTCTCTTGCTCTTTGCTGCCGCTTCCGCCTGAGGTATCCAAAGTATTCATTATGGCGCCGGTGGTCGTTTTACATTTTTTATTTTATTTTTTTCATGCTCTTGTGCTGTTTCGCTCAAGTTATGACCATCCTGGGGTCCAACTCTATGTCATAGTATCACCAGGAGAGCTGAACCGGAATGATAGGGCTTTCTGTAATTCATGTAGCTTTTAGTAATACCCTCAGTGCGACCTTCAACCTCCCACAACTCAGATCGCTTTCCGCGGGAATTAAATGGCGAATGTTCAACGTGTATGAGGTCGGGGGTTCACCTGCCTGCTCTGAAATCTGATCGTCTGGTTGCTGAACTGCTCGGTGCGTGCGTGCGTGCGTGCGTGCGTGCGTGCGTGTGTGCGTGCGTGCGTGTGTGTGTGTGTGTGTGTGTGTGTGCATGAGAAATGGTAGTAGTAGTGGCCAGGTTATGCTCTGGAGAGTCGAGGTCATTACGACATTACAACCCCTCATCTGCAGGAAAGGGGAAAAAAAAAAACACATCACCGCAACATTCTCCTGGTTCTTCAACGCCAGCGTTCGTGGCTTCCGACTCCTACCCTGAGACATTTTACAGCTGAAGTGCTACATCACGCGTGACACGTAGCACACGATCACAGCTGACAGCTACAAGTGTATAGTGCGATATTAAACTGGGCCGTATGTGTTTCAGAATGTCACGAGCTGTGTTTTACATACGAGGGGAGAGAGAGAGAGAGAGAGAGAGAGAGAGAGAGAGAGAGAGAGAGAGAGAGAGGGGGGGGAGGGGGGGAAGAGAGAGAGAGGGTGAGGGGGAGTGAGGGAGAGAGAGAGATAGTGGGGGAGTGAGGGAGAGAGAGAGATAGTGGGGGAGAGAGAGCGAGGAAGAGGGAGAGAGAGAGAGAGAGAGAGAGAATGCGGGGGTTGGTTGAGATTATGGTTTGTTGGCGGAGCTGCTACTAAAGGGATCTACAGTCTCTTGTTTGATTACAGACTGACTGTGAAATGAGGCATATTAAAAGAATTATTACTTAGACTTCACAGTGGTCCCTATACAGTCTCTGACATGAGCCTGGGAGATTTACTTCACACATTCCTTCGTTGCTGTTTGTAGTAGTAATAGTGTGTGTCGGGATTGTGTGTGTGAGTGTGTGTGTTTCTGTGTGTGTGTGTGTGTGTGTGTGTGTGTATTTGTGTGTGTGTGTGTGTGTGTGTGTTTGTGTGTGTCTGTGCGTGCACACGCCTGTATGTGAAAGAAAGAGGGACAGATAAATAAAGGGGAATAAAAGAGTGACAGAGGCAACATATATCTGAACAACAAGTCAACTTGCTATTTGTTTTATTCGGTTGTATACTGTGCCCTCTGACATGGCCATGTTGTGGTTCCTTTGGGAAAATAGTACAACTTTTAGAAAACAGGCGTCCCTGGTTCGCCTCACATATAGATCTGCTTGGCATGGATGGCGTTCACGTTTTTACATTTCAGTCACGTACAGTACAGAGAAAAACCAAGCAAAGAAAAGGTTTCTACCATGCCAGCTGTGAGAGCTACTCTATGATTTCGGTGTCATCTTGTAAATGCTGTTGTGTATGCACGGCTTTACATGGATGTATCTGTAAAAGAGTTGTTGAGTGTATGGGGGTATTACCGTTATATTATATGCGTGCAGGTGATTTTATTTTGAAAGCAAGACAGATAGACGGATAGAGATTGAGCGCGAGGGAGCAAGATTAAATATAAATATCCAAATAAGTCAACCCGATTCTTGACTCCTTTTTTATTAATATCACCATTATTGTTTCTTGCCACGACATACGCTTCCTGAAAAGATAATGACTCAGGGGAAATTATATGAATATCACTCAGCTGTCTTCCTGTTTATTGCTGATGCTGGCCAATCACAGGCTGCATATCAATGCATGAATCACACAGGCAAACAAACAGCAAAATGAGTGTAATCCAGTTTCCGTTTGACTATTATTGTCGTATTATTGACGGATATCAAAAATATCACAAATTGCCATTCTCGGTGACACACAGGTGTGGTCGCATTTCCATTACAGATTTGTTGGAAAAACAAAAT
Source organism: Gadus chalcogrammus (assembly GCF_026213295.1). NCBI lineage: Eukaryota > Metazoa > Chordata > Actinopteri > Gadiformes > Gadidae > Gadus > Gadus chalcogrammus. The sequence continues at coordinate 13,306,534 of NC_079423.1, read as the reverse complement.
GTGTGTGAAATCCCTAAAGTGAGTGCAGTGTAAGAATAGAGATGGGCACGCAATTGAATGCAATTCTACACACCGAGAAACCTGTTCATATTAGCTATGCTAGTAACCTGTACATCATAGCTACACTAATATGATTCTTACCAGTTGTAATGATAAAAAATCTACAAAATAGTTATATTCAGAGGACGAATAACATTGAGAACATCATTGGATAATTAAGAAGCTGCGCTGACGTATTAGTATATAGATATAAGAAAAAAAGGACACTGTAAGACTTCTCCCAACACTTATCATGTCCTGCTCTCTCTAAAGCCAAGGTTGGATTCCCTGTGAGAACACTTAATACAGAACAGCTATACTCGACAGTCGAGGGAATTAAACAAACAATGAGTCTTTGGCATTAATAGCTCAATTGAAAAAAACACATGTCAGGACATGCTAGAACGGATGCTTTCGTTCACTTTTTCAGTTCGCCTTTACTCCAAATAAATAACCCCCCCCCCCCGATAAAGTTGATTGCACAAGCGTTAAGTTTACTCTCGCACCTCTCCTGAGTGCCGCCATTAAGCATAATTCAAAAGACACACACGCTGTCGGTTCTCATCTGGCCCGGGTTGCGTGACGGTCCAGGCCTGGCACCGCCAGCCCTGTCCCGGCGGTATCGACGTACGTGAGTGATTTGTGGGGCGTGTGTTTCGGGGAGACTCCAGCGAGCCGCATCCGTGCTGTTGTATGCATCCGACAGAACACTCAAATCCCCATATCCCTATGCATTTCCACTCCTTCCACGATCTTGTCTTTCTCTCGCTCCCTCGCTCGGCCTCACACGCTCTCTCTCTCTCTCTCTCTCTCTCTCTCTCCATCTCTCGTCTCTCTCTCTCTCTCTCTCTCTCTCTCTCTCTCTCTCTCTCGCTCTCTCTCGCTCTCTCCCTTTAGCTCTCTCTCACTCTCTTACTCTCCCTTAATCTATTTTACTCTCTCTCTCGCTCTCCCTCTCTCTATCTCTCTCTCTCTTTGGCTCTCTTGCTCTCCCTCGCTCTCCCTCGCTCTCGATCTCTCACTCTCTCTCTGATTGTCTGTAGTAAATGCCAGACCTATAACCTCAGCCGTAATAACAGAGCCCCACTAAGATATATTTAAGTGGGAAAAAAATAAAATAAAACTGTGATAGTGGTGATGGTGTTGGGGAAGGAGCTGATGTGGGGGGGGGGGGGGGGCAGGCACCAAATTATATAAAGAGGTTATGAATAAGTCGGTTCAGACTATTGGCTGTGCTCGGGAGGATATCTCCACTCATACTCACACACTATGACAGCTAATTGAAGGTTCCCCCTGGGCTGAGCACTGGAGAGACATATTAATCGAGTACCCTGCCCCGGTTTCCCTGTTCAGCCCGGCCTCCCGGTGAGATTGGCTTGCCCTGCCATAATCAAAAGAAAATTGCGCCGGTAGGGGTGTACTAGGGGCCTCGCACATATGTTAGCGGAATAGAGTGGCTGTATAGATAGATATAAATATATATAATCTTTTTTGGGGTCTTTTTTTCTTATTCATTCCATTCCCTGTTCGTCTGTATGGCGAGTGATAGCCAACCTAATCCCTGCTTCTACGCCTACATACTGTACAGCGCATATTCACACACATACATGGATAGACGTATAACCTATATATATAAATACATATATTTATATACCTATCTGTACCTATAGGATAATTCGCCCCGGTTCTTTCGTTTTTCATTGAATGTACTTCAACCGGGCTATGGAGCAGAGGTAATGGGATTAGGGTAGCACTGGATTACGGATTATTGGATGGACACATGGGCAGAGCTACTGGTCAGAGGGAGGTTGTTTTGAATACACAAGTATCCCCGTGTCCTGTATTGATATTAGCCCTTGTTTTTCTCTCTACATACATTAAATAGGATTAGTTTCCATTATAAACATAAACATGAAATGAGCCTTCCCAATTGGATTATTCTATCAGTTTGACTCAACTTCCCCTTGCCCCCTCAAACACACATACACACACACATACAAACACACACACCACACACACCACACACACCACACACACCAACACACCACACACACCAACACACACACACACACCACACACACACACACACCAACACACCACACACACACACACACACTAGTACGTTATGGTGTTCACCCCTGATGACGACCATTAGCATGACTGCACATATTGAGAACAATGATGCGGCGCTGTTAGCTAGCAGGCTTATAGCTTTGCACGGCTCTCCCTGCCGCCACACAGACAGACACTGTAACACGAGCAAATACTAATTCCCTCTGACTCGACTCTCTCCTCACCCCTTCCGCCCTTCACTGAAAAAGTCTATTCTATTCTTAAAGTCAGTCTATTACGGGGCCCAAAATCAATCCAGGGCTCCAGCTAAAACCTATACGTCTCTCTCTCCCCCGCTCTCTCTCTTAATGGAAGGCTAAATAAAAGACAAGCCATTAACCCTATCAAGAGTAACACCCAGGTATCTGTCGGTTACCTTCACAGCTACAGTTGAGCAGAGAGGGAGACGCGTTGGAGCACGGCGTGTAAAATAAAACCGTTTACAACGGTTTTACTAATTAGCGTTTTAGCCAACGCATTCATCCCAAAGCGACTTCGCAGTGCGTCTCGGGTCGGTTCTCCTGTCATATCTGTGGAGCAGGTAGGTACACGTTCCGGGTCCGTCTCAAGGCCGCCCTACACGTCGACGTCGGGGGGTTCGAACCAGGAACGGCCCCACCCCGAAACACTCGGAGAGGATGTAACCGTACATTATAACACAATTAGAGGCACGGAGTGCAGCCTTTCAAAGGGGAGAGAGAGAGAGCCATTACAAAGGGGCTCGCCCCGTGAGTTATAGGGCGGTGGAAGGGATGTGGTTGTTAGTGAACATGCGGAAGGAATGCGCGTTGGATTACGGCAGACGCCTCCTTTGATTTATCGCGTGTACTCGTGAGCCCCTTGTCTTAAATCATGCTGTCTCAGGGAAATTCGTTTTCATTTAATTTCTGTCTGGATTCCTTTACCCCCCACCCATGGAGACTAGGATTAATCATCATCATCATCATCTTTCAAACTTTTTTGGGGGGGGGAAATAGGAAACCTATATGGAGCCCCACCATATCCTGGGAATGTTTTTCTTTGCTTTCTTTCTCGTTTTTTTTTTTTTGTCAGGGGGGTTGGTTTAATGTGCCGAGGAGCCCGGATCACAGAAGCAACAGACAGCAACGATAATAATTTACACACATGTGTTGACGCACATTCGTTCTGTGAGACAGCGGTAAACGAGACACACATGCTGCTCGGACGCCCGCTCTTAATGTGCAGAGAGTGGAAACGGACCGTGGCTTTCATCTCGGCCTCTCTCGCTCTCTCTCTCGCTCTCTCTCTCTCTCTCTCTCTCTCTCTCTCTCCCCCCGTCATTTTTCTCCCCGCCTCCGTCGCTCTCTCTGTCTCTTGGTGAGCGTTTTCAGATCAGTGGTCAGCTGAAAAGCAAGGCGATAGTGAATGGGCCTTTATGGAGGAGGAAGAGGGTGATGGTGGTGGTGGTGGTGGGTGGTGGTGGTGGTGGTGGTGGTGGTGGTGGTGGTGGTGGTGGTGGTGGTGGTGGTGGTGGTGGTGGTGGTGATGGTGGTGGTGGTGGTGGTGGTGGTGGTGGTGGTGGTGGTGGTGGTGGTGATGGTGGTGGTGGTGGTGGTGGTGATGAGTGGGTGGTGGTGGTGGTGGTGGTGGTGGTGGTGGTGGTGGTGGTGGTGGTGGTGGCGGTGATAGTGATGGTCATGCTGGGTGGGGGTGGGTGTAGAAAACGGAGACCTGCATTCCTCCCTACCTGGCTAAACGGTTGGGGGTGTGGGAAGGGGGGTGGGAGGGGGGTGTGGGATTGGATGGAGGGGGGGGGGGGGGGGGAGGCGGGGCCGGAGGCTGCCGCAAGGACACCAAGCACAGGTTGTCTTTCAGCCAGAGCTGACGTGGGGGTGGTGTGGCCGCGGCGGGGGTGGAGGGAACGAGGGGAGTGCGGGCAGGGGGGGCTAGAACGGGAACAGAGGAGCACAATGGAAGGGTTTTGGGGGCAAAAGAAAAAGGAAAAGGAAAATAAATAGAAATGGATCAATACAATGATAATAAAACAGAAGGAAGGAGAGGCTGCAGACTGTATCTGGCTTCGCCTCAGTGTCTAACACACGCCACTCTGCCCGGCGCGCTGTCTCTCAGTGGGCTGTGTTTGTGTGTCTGTGTGCACTGGTGAACTTTCTTTTGTGAGTCTGTGTTTGTGTGTGTGCCCGCGTGAATGTGTGTGTGTGTGTGTGTGTGGGGGTTGCGCATTGGCGTGTATGTGTTTGTATGTGCGTGCCCATGTGGTGTGTGTGTGTGTGTGTGTGTGTGCATACTGTGTGTGTGTGTGTTTGTGTTTGTGTGTGCGCGTGTTTGTCTACTTTGTGTAGCCGCGCGGTGTGCGTTTCGGCCGCTTTTGTCTGGGAGCTCGGTAGCTCCGAGACAACCCCACCAGGGGCCACAACACACACACACAGTCGTCTCCCACAGTCAATAGAGCCCTAATTCACCACAGGTAGCGTGGGGGCCCGGCCCTTAAAGGCTGTTCTCCACCTCCAGCTCCTCACATCCACCCTCCACACCACAGGGTCTGGGCCCGGGCTTTTTACACCAAAGCCCGGAGCAGGAGGGGGGGGGGGGGGGGGGGGGGGGGGGGGGGGGGGGGGGGTGTTGAGGGTGTTAACTGTTGCTATCAGCCAGGCCCATTATCCAATGGAAGCAATAGATACAGCAGCAGTGGCCGCCGCCTGTTGTCTGGCGAGCTCTGCGCCCCCCCCCCCCCCACCCCCCCACCCTCTCCCCGTCCTCCATTCCCCCCTCTCCGATTGGCCAGGAGACAGAAGCTGTCTTCCCTGTCCCTCCACTCGTCATCGCTCTCCCTGGGTTCCTCTGTCATCGGTTTGTTTGCGTGCCATGCTCTCCGTTTCCTCTCTCTGTCTGTCTGCCCTCTCTGTCTGTCTCTCACTCTCCATGTCCGTCTGCGTCTTCCTAATTCTGCGTTCAGTCTGTGTCTTCTTCTCTCTGTCTGTCTGCCTCTCTTTGTCCGTCTGTCTACCTCTCTCTGTAAGCTACTCCCTCTCTCTCTCTCTGTCTGTCTGTTGTCTCTCTCTGTCTGTCTCTCTTTCTCTCATCAGACCCCCCCTGCCTTATCTCTCCTGCATTGGCAATCCCCCCCATCACTCTGTGACTCCCTTTTCCTCCTACCCCCTCTCTTTATCTCTGTCTTCATCCCCTCCTCTCTCTCTGTTTATTTATCTCTCCCCCTCTTTATCTCTCTCTCTGTATCTCTCTGTATCTCTCTCTCTCTCTCTCTCTCTCTCTCTCTCTCTCTCTCTCTCTCTCTCTCTCTCTCTCTCTCTCTCTCTCTGTATCTCTCTCTCCTCTCTCTCCTCTCTCCCTCTCTCTCTCTCTCTCTCTGACAATCCCAGCAGTGCTTGACTTCTGAGGGTGGCTGTGCACGACTCAAGCAGTGCACAAACGGCACGGCTGCACATTTTTCTACATGCTCTACGGGCGGCCTAATGGGTGAAATCAAAGTGCTCAAACGCGATTAGATGCAGTACACATGTTGCATTACAATCATAGCCGCTTTGAATCCTGTGGAGGCCTTTTTCCCTCCTTTCGATTTTATTTTTGCATATTTTTCATCACAAACAATATTCATAGCTCTGGCTCACCTGAAGCATGCTGGAGCAGATTACCATCGAACTGTCGAGTATTTATCAAGTTTTTAACACGGTGGGGAGAAAAAAAAACAATCCCTTACGTTTAGCTTTTCCCTGAAAAGTAATCACAGGCAGGGCTACCAATGGCAACACCTCGCAGTGCTGTGTGAAAAATGTCCTCCCTTAGTTTTCCCCTTAGTGGCTTATGTTAAATGTATGGAGTGTACTATTTTTCTCTCTGTCTCACTCCCTGCCGCCAGACTGAAGCCTATTGTATTTGCCCGGGGCTCTGCGTGAGCTACAGTTCACCTGTTTCGTCGCAGGTATAGCGAAGGGAAGGAGCCGAGGAGAACGAATGTTCAGCCTCCCACCGATATACACATGCAGGGCGACTTGTTTCTCCACTGAAATTCAATCTTTTCTGCCACCGCCGGCTCCCAGGCGGCGAGGCCTGCCGGCCAGGAGCGTGTTTGACTGTAATTATTGTTGTTGTCTTGTTCGCGATACGGACCGACAGATAGCTAGCTGCCGTGAATAAAGAAAAAACATCACCAGTAGTCCAGGGCCAGAGTGAGCAGCAAGTGTTGTTCCTTGCCTGCGTCAAGCCCCTTCAGAAACGTGGTTAATCGGATGTGTTTATATGTTTATCTAAATGTAATTGTCTATTGGTTTGTCTTTATTGGGTCTTTCTCTAAATGTATTTGGGTCTTGTTATTCCTCTCAGTGTATTTGGGTCTTTCTCTAAATGTGTTTGAATAACGTTTGTGGCCGCAAATGACAAAGTCACCACGTAATGGTATCTGTTGAATCATTAGTCCCCCTCATTGGCAGTGCTTCACACACAGTGCATTCAAGCACTGTCAAGTCCCACATAATCATTAACATCCCTTTCTCTCTCTCCATGTCCCTCCCTGTGTGTTTCTCTCTCTCTCTCTCTCTCTCTCTCTCTCTCTCTCTCTCTCTCTCTCTCTCTCTCTCTCTCTCTCTCTCTCTCCTCCCCCCCCCCGCCGGCTATAGCTCCGCCCCAATCAGACATCACCATGGCGCCAGCAGCGGCGCTGAGGACTACCACCAGCTCCGCGACGACCGCGGTGCACCGGGGCGGCGGCGGCGGCGGCAACAACAACAACCACACGGGCGGCGGCGGCAACAGCGGCGGCGGCAGTACCGCCAGCGCCTCCACCACGGCCCCGCCCCCCCGGGAGGCCGGCAGGGGAGCGGCGGCCAAGCCCCCCCTCCTGCCTCCTCCCCCGCCTCCCGCCGCCGCCGCGCCCGCCGCCGCCCCGCCCACCCCCTCCCCCCCGCCCCCAGAGTCCTACCCCCTCCTGGAGCGCTTCTGCGACGCCCGGGAGCGGCGGGAGATCGTGTGGCCCCAGACCCAGAGGGGCATGGCGGTGGAGAGGCCCTGCCCCAAGGGGACCCGAGGTGAGCACAACACGGGCCTCCAGGAAAACACGCGCGCGCACTGAGAGCGCCGAAGCCCGGTGACATAACACGACACACACACACACACACACACACACACACACACACACACACACACACACACACACACACACACAGAGGAATGCACGTCCGCCTCAGCGCTGGGATAACACACACACGCGCTCTCCCGAGCACCACCCTGTTTATTTTTTTATTATGTCACTCGGGGCTACCCCCCTCGATATTAGAGACACCTACAATACAACCCCCCCCCTATTGTAGGTGTCTTTAATATCGTGTCGCCCGTAACGCTGTGTTTTGTCCGATGATGCGTCTATCTGCCGAAAAGCACAAGCACCGAGGTGGAATCGATAAAAGTTATCTCACGGCAGACGTCGGTAACAGGCGATGTCGTCGTTTTCCCAGCGATTCCTTTGAGGCCAAACATGGCGGAACCGTTTTTTTTTCCCTTCTCCACCCCGACACGGCGGTGGTGTTTTGGGCGTAGCGGTCTCAGCTTCGTCCCGTGAAGCTAGCGTGGGGAGAAGTGAATTCCACGTTTGTTTGTGTGTGAAATGATGTTAACGCCCGGGGGATTGGGGGGGGGTTGTTTCGGCTGACACACAGGGCCTAACAATGCTGGCAGAAGGTTTTAGAGGTTTTTTTGTTTGGAGGGTGGGGGCTGGCTTGATGGAATGATGGAATCGGCCCCTGAGCTTCTGTAAATATTTGTCTTCAGTTCGAGCAGCTCAAGGCAAATGTGGCCGAGCCTTGCTCAACGGCCTTCGTCGAAGCCACCATATTTTGTGCTGCTTTCACATCATTCGTCACACACACTCACACACACATACACAGCGACACGCACACAATATGCACACCAACACTAACACGCAACCTCTACTAATATACAGTATACATTCCATAGTCCACGCTTTGTTTTTCCCCAAAAGAAATGCTGTCTCAGTCAATTCTCCCTCAACTAGGTTGAACTTGGAACTATTTGTGTCTTGTTTTCCCAAACAGGCACAGCCTCCTATTTATGCGTGCTGTCCACTGGGGCCTGGCACCCAAAGGGCCCCGACCTCAGCAACTGCACCTCCCACTGGGTCAACCAAGTCGCCCAGAAGGTTGGTTTCAGCTGTATCACCCTGTTTGTGTTATGCTGGGCTGTGCAGCTCATTATTTACCAGTCCTTATATGTATTGTGATCACACATATTGTACCGTGTTTTTCAGTCATAATAACAGTAATATTAACTACTGTTATTCAAAATGAATCGTGATAATGGTATTCAGGATAGTTGTATTTATATTATCGTTTAACTACTATTGCTACTAGTAGTTGTAGTCGTTGCAGTGTAGGAGTAAACTTGCGTCTCTAAATCAAAAGCTAAAATAATTAGTGAAAAGAAAAAGCTGTTGCTTCCAAAATGAAGGCTAAAAAAATGATTGTCAGAGTTTTCAGAATAGTTTTCTCTCTCTTTCTCGCTTATTATCGTTGGGTATTGTTCTTACTAATAGTGGTAGTTGTTGTAATGTAGGAGTAGACTTGTCTCTACAAATCGAAAGCTCAAATAAATAGCGAATAGAAAATGCTGTTGCCTCCAAAATGAAGGATAGAAAATATGACAATGCTGTTTCACCAAGTACTGACACCGGTGATGTAAGTGTGCTGCACAGTCATTTTAGATTGTGTCAAATAGGCGGACTAGGAAATGTTACAGCGCTGTGTCTTTATATAGAACCACATAAGAAAATGTGTGTGTTTATGTGTGTGTGCGTGTGCGTGTGCGTGTGTGTGTGTGTGTGTGTGTGTGTGTGTGCTGTGACAACAGGGCGGTTCTAACTGGGATCTGCCCGGGGGGGCCTGGCTGAGAGCTGGGTCCGTATTGTATTTTAAAGTCCAATATAACCTTGCTGCCAGTCTGCCCTTTATATAACTCTACTACAATAGCTAGCTTTTACCTGGCTCGGAGTCCATAATACGTCCGTAACCGGTGTTTTCACTTTGTGCACTCTCACTCAGGAGCTGGTCTGGATGTCACACACACACACACAGGCCTCAGATGCATTCTTCTCCCACATTGGCTTCAGTCTATTGTTCGGTCTTTTTATTCACAGGGACTTCGTATTGATTGCCATTTTATTCTTAGATCCATGTCGTTGGCGATCAGGTAGGGGTTTAGGCGTCTGTATCAAGGATACCCTCAGGGAAAAGCTACCTCAATGTGGAGATCGGGGTTCAAACCCGCAACCATTCGGCCCCTGATTGTTCACGGGCCCCATAACACACCAGAACTCTTTTTCGACCCCGCCCCCTCTGCAGATCCGCAGCGGGGAGAACGCGGCAAACCTGGCCAACGAGCTGGCCAAGCACACCAAGGGCCCCATCTACGCGGGGGACGTGAGCTCCTCGGTGCGGCTGATGGAGCAGCTGGTGGACATCCTGGACGCTCAGCTGCAGGAGCTGCTGCCCAGCGAGAAGGACTCGGCTGGCCGGAGCTTCAACAAGGTACCGTTGCACACGAGGCGCGCCCTCAGACCGCGACACAGACAAACGCACACACATGCACACACACGCGGACGCAAACACGTGCACAGTCACCGACGGCGCGCACGCGCTCATAACCTCGCACAATCGGGTCCCACCCCTGCGCTCGAAGGAAAGGCGAGCAAAAGGACGAGGTCAAACAAGTGCCCGCACACTCTCGCGCACAGTCTAACGCACGTAGTGGATCACACACGCCGACACACACACACACACACACACACGGGCAATTTCAGGCACGCCCATAAACTCGGTCCATGCGCACTTGCACGCAGGCACAGACACACACACACTAACTATATATATATAAATAGACCTAAAATACACACTATTGCTCGAGCCCTGTGCTCTATTAAGATAAATACTTCAGTCATGTTCAATTTAGTCCTCTCTCTCTCAGGGTCACTCTGCCTCCGTAAAGGTTGAAACCCATACAGGTGCACTCCGGACATGTTCATGTGGTTAAGGCTGAGGCGCGGAGAAAAACACACACACACAGCCCACATTACAATTTCCACCCATCGCTCCATTTCTTCTCAAAGTCAAAAGGGAATTTATCAAGGACAGGGGCAACAGACACATCATCAACAACAACCACATCATCAACAACAACAACAGCAGCAACAGCAGCAGCAGCCACAGAAACGATAATACTATCTCAGGATCTGTGGTGGACATTTGTATTCACGGTGATATTCGTACATCTGTGGTAATTGCTGTCATTTTGCCTGCCAGGGCCAATAGCCCTATAATGTGTCAGAGAGACTCTTGAGTAGAAAATACAGCATGTCATGTCTGGGAGCTAGAAAGGTCTGTTTTTCCTTTTGGCGCCCAGTTAGTTCTAGCTGGCCACACAGGACACAGTTTGCCTCTATAGCGTCTGTTCCAGGTGGTCACTCAGTCGTTAGCCACACTACCATTAATAATTCTAATTAAGGTTTTGCGAAATTTGCAAAGTCGCTAATTTCCTGTGTCTGTGTGTTTGATCTGTTATTTTTTTTTGTTTTTGTTTTTTCTTGTTTTTCTTTTTCTAATAAAACCAAAAGCTTCAAAAACGAGAAAGGACATGCAGGGCATACATGAAGGTATTGGCGCTATGCTATCCTATGGACTGCTGCACTCTGTTGCCTGCTGCCCACCTCCATGTCTTCTGTGTTATGTACCCCCCCCCCCAACCCCACCCCCCACCCCCCCACCCCTCAGACCCCCCCCCCCCCCCAAAAATCAGCAGCATGCCCGTTCTGCACACCACCGCCACCATGTTCCCTCCCCAACCTCCCCCTACCCTCACCCTCTTCTGTCTCCCCCATTTACCAGTAATTTGCCTTTATATACACAGCCACAGTTGTAGCCAAATCGCTTTCCACGCCGTAGTGTAGCCATTCGCAAATTACGAATGTGGCTCATTTCTTCCAGCTTCTAGACTATTCCTCTGTCGTGGGCCTCTTCCCGCCACTCCTTCTGGTGGTTACAACTGTGGCATATTTATTCGTTTGTTCCCCCTTTTTTTTCCCTCTTTTTTTGATTCCCTCATTTCTATATCTCTTTATTTATTTTTCGCTTTGTTTTTAACAAGATTGTCCGTGTTCTCGACGCATCACAGCCCCGATCCCAACATGACGACATCATCGGCCTTATTAATTTACTCTATTTGCTCGCCTGTACAAACATTCTCTTCTTTATTTATTCCCGCTCTCCCCTTGTTTCCAGCGAGTCGTGTTGAACATATATGTGTACACAAATACCAGAGCTGGTGGTAATAGTCCCTGGCTGTGGATTGTCTTTATTCCAAGGCAACCGTAACCTGATCTTTCCCGAACCGTAGACAGGGTTGAGAAAAAAAAACGTCAATATGGACGTTCTCTAGCCTTGACACGGCTTTCCATTTGTTTTCCTAAATTAGCGATTCGTAGCTCCAACTCCCCGGTTGCACGGGGTTAGCCCGTGTCAAACCTATTTTTTTAGGCACCGTTTTTCCCTGGCTGTTTCTCTTAACGGTACCAGCTCGTTGTTACTCATCCATATATTCCCTTAACCATTAGGGAGATCTCTGTCCTCCCTTACCACCAATGTCATTCTCTCCCGAACACTCCCCCCCCCCCCCCCCCCTCCCTTCCCCCTCTCCCCCCTCCCCCCACTCACCACCGACCACTGGCCATAGGAGAAGAAAAAAGAGAAACAGGCCCTGTGGGAGGGTATTAAAATGGATTGAGCTAATTACCCAGCAGACAGCCATGAGCTTGTTAAAGGGGAGTGGGGAGAGAGGGAGATAGAGAGAGAGAGATGTAGTTTCAGACCCTCCCCACCACCCCTCCCTCCCCCCTCCTCCCTCCCTCCAATATGGTGTTATCCATTTCAGCTTTAGCCCCTGCAAGGGCCGCTTATACATATACACTCTCCTCGCAACATGTGTGTGTCAGTTGACAAATGTGTATGCGTTTAGATGAGGGGAGGAGGGTTAGGGTTGGGATGGGGGGGGGAGAGGGAGAGGGAGAGGGGGGGAGAGGAAACAGTTGTTTGGGTCGATGGTAGGTGACATGGCGACGCATGTGACTAATGAAAGTGCACGGGAAGAGGAGCGGGAACGAATGGGAGTTAATGGGTATCTGACGTATGTCATATTTAATGCAGCAGTGCATCAGCCAGCTTCCCCCCCCACCCCCCCCCCCCCCCCCCCCCCCCCCCCCCCCCTCCCCACATTGATTACCTGATTAGACGCATTGATTTGATTATTTCCTTCGGAGCTACCAGAGTTTGTCTGGGTGCTTTGGCTAGTCGTAGGGAGCCTGTGCCGCTGCCACAGGTTAGCGGGTCGTAGCCGCTCGCTGTGAAAAGATTAGGATATAATCCTGTGATGAATAATGTAGTCCGGTGAAATCAGTTGTAATGATAATTACTTTGTTTTGCTGGCTGTAAAAAAAAAAAAAAGCGATTAACTTTTTTAAGATATTTAATTTATCTCTTGCAACAATCATCTCACAACGATTAGGTTTAGTGGGTGGCTTAGTAATGAGAAAAATATGTTTGTGTTTATTTTGTTGCTATTAGCTTGACATCCCACAAGCAATCGTGTCTTTGCTGTGTCCCCCTTATGCGGGTTTCGCTCTTGGGAATCAAACGTATCTAAGATAACATGCTAATTTTTATTTCCCTTTTTTTCCTAAATGATAAACTTATATCTTCTCGCTATTTTTTTTTTTTTACTGATTGCTATTGCTTGGCCACTTCATAACCTGTTAAACCACGGTTACGCGCTTGCATCTCTGTATCTGAAATTGTGTTTACTTGTCACAAATTACTTTTGGGGGCGCCTTTCCAATCTTATCTTTAGTTTATCCTTGTTTATTTTGTTATTTTTTTCTTCTCCCCCCCCCGCTAACTACAGGCGATAGTAGACACGGTGGATAACCTTCTACGTCCTGAAGCTCTGAAGTCCTGGCACGACATGAACAGCACGGAGCAGACTCACGCGGCCACCATGCTACTGGATACCTTGGAGGAAGGGGCCTTTGTCCTCGCGGACAATCTAATGGAGCCCGCCTTCGTCAAAGTACCGGCCGACAATATAAGTAAGCTAACACGGTTTTGTTGAAAGCCAACAACACAAGCGCGAGGAAGCCTTCCTCTGACGGAAGCTCTTTTCATTTGAATACTTCCAATTCATTCAGTCGCTAAAGCTCCGTAATGGGGAAAACAAGGCCGGGAAAGAATAAAAAGACGAGGACTTTGTTTTCATAATATGCATTTAAACCTTCGGGGAAACAGGGAAAATAAAGGATATTAGGTTTAATGAGTCTCTTACTGACAAAGTGATGAATATCGGCCAATTAAACAGACTGGATACTCTGATTGCAAGCGCTCAGTTTATAAATATGTGTGTCTGGACCTTGTAACTCTATACATTAATGTGAACATTAGCTCGCCTGCTATGCAGTCTGAGAAAAAGAAAAAGCATTTTTTATCTACTGCATTCATCGTTTTGCCCTTGTAGCTCTTAGAGGTAATCAACACAAGATGTTTTTTTTGTGCTCAATCCAGTTTTCCTTTTAGTTTTATCATGTGGAAATCAAAATTTGCGTGGATAAAGATTTTTTTTTCCTCAATCACTCATTGAGACATGGATTAACCATTCTAAGTGCTGCCAGAAATAGCGAAAAAACATTTAAAAGGCAGGTTAAAACAAGTACATTTTGAAAAGATAAATGGTCATGCTATTATTTTTTGATTTAATGTTTGATATATTCATCGCTCTTTCCCTCTCTCTCTCTCTCTCTCTCTCTCTCTCTCTCTCTCTCTCTCTCTCTCTCTCTCTCTCTCTCTGTGTCTCTCTCTCTCGCACTCTCTCTCTCTCTCGCACTCTCTTTCGCTCTCTCGCTCCAGTCCTTGATGTCTATGTGCTCAGCACTGACGGGCAGGTGCAGGACTTTAAGTTTCCACAGTTCAGCAAGGAGGGCATCTCCATCCAGCTGTCGGCCAACACTGTGAAGCTGAACAGCCGCAATGGTGAGATCCCGGTGACAACAAGAAAAGAGGGCATAATCCAAAGATTCACATAACCCACGCTTTTAATAGACACTGTTCTTCGCCATGTGGGCCAGATTGTGAATGAGTACACAGTATTTCTGTCGCCTTCCCCTTCTCTACAGAGAGGGGAGGGTATCTGTCAAAGTTGTCACTCAATTGCCACCTGTCAGAACCCACAATGTTCTGTGATTAAAAAGGACTCTTAGATAGAATTTTCTCTCATAAAAAAACGTGAAATGCAATACTATTAGATAGCCAAAACGGAAAACCCCACTTAAATTGCCTGACGCCAATTTCCTAGTTTCCTTAAGTCTGGTTTCCTCTGTATTTTTTTGTTCATCTCTTGGGAGATGTTAATGCGCCTTTACCCTCCCCCCTCCCCCCCACCCCCCCCTTCTCCATTCAGGCCTTGCCAAGCTGGTGTTTGTGCTTTACAAGAACCTGGGCCAGTTCCTCAGCACCGAGAACGCCACCATCAAGATGGCCAACGACGCGTACGGGCGCAACGCGTCGGTGCGCGTGAACTCGGACATCATCGCCGCCTCGATCAACAAGGAGTCCAGCCGCGTGTTCATTAACGACCCGGTGATTTTCACCCTGGAGCACATTGACGTGAGTCTATTGCCCATTGCACCCCGACACAGAGGTCATATCCAGAAATCGGCAGGGGGTGCAGGCGCCACGTAGCGAGCAGACGATTTGAATTGTAAATGTCTACCGGGGGTCAGCCTGCAGTTTATTTAAGCCGTTCAAACCCCAAATTAAAGCGGTCTTTAGAAACTAAGTGAATTCTTAATGAAGGCTAATTCTTTAATCAACATTGGGATATAAATGATACCCATTTTCTTTTATAGTGGAGGAAATTAACTTCTAGATTAGTCGTACAATCTACAGTGAAATTACTGGAGCACCAATTATCTTTTGCCTTTTAAAGTTGTCACGAGGGTTCCCAGAGGGGGAGTGCACCCGATCCAATCTTTTATCAGTGAAAAACTGCAATTCCAGAAAAGACATGCTGTCAAACAATTATGCATCTTTGTTATTAAGGCCTCATATAGCACAAGACACGCCTCGGTGGATCTGCTAAGCACGGGGCAAATGAGACATCAAAACATGCTTTATGAGTGCTTTAAAAGTGAATAATCCCATATCCGAATGGGTTTCTATCTTTGGTGTGTGTGTGTGTGTGTGTGTGTGTGTGTGTGTGTGTGTGTGTGTGTGTGTGTGTGTGTGTGTGTGTGTGTGTGTGTGTGTGTGTGTGGGGGTGTGTGGGGGTGTGTGTGTGTGTGTGTGGGTGGGGATGTGTGTGTGTGTGTGTGTGTGTGTGTGTGTGTGGGTGGGGGTGTGTGTGTGCGTGTGTGTGTGTGTGTGTGTGTGTGTGTGTGTGTGTGTGTGTGTGTGCGTGCGTGTGTGTGTGTGTGTGTGTGTGTGTGTGCGTGCGTGCGTGCGTGCGTGCGTGCGTGCGTGCGTGCGTGCGTGCGTGCGTGCGTGCGTGCGTGCGTGTGGTGCGTGTGCGTGTGCGTGTGCGTGTGCGTGTGCGTGTGCGTGTGTGTGTGTGTGTGTGTGTGTGCGTGTGTGTGTGGTGTGTGTGCTCGCCCAGGCGTGTGTGATTTGCATCCTTGTTCTACACATTATGTTTTTCAAGGCGAGTCAATCACCATATTCGGGACTTTTAAAGAACCTGTTTCTTTCCTTAGGTGGACCGCTACTTCAACTCCAACTGCTCCTTCTGGAACTATTCAGAGAGGAGCATGATGGGATACTGGTCCACACAAGGCTGTAAGCTGGTGGACTCCAACAGAACACACACCATCTGCTCCTGCAGCCATCTCACCAACTTCGCCATCCTCATGGCCCACCGGGAAATCTCAGTACGTACAGGCCTACCTTGAGTGTGTCTGTTGGCTTGCTTTGCTGTTAGTTTCTGTTACTTTACTTTCCTGGGCAGCAGGGTTGTCTAGTGTAGCGTTTCTCAAAGTTGGGTCCCAACATATACCCCGCTGAAATTGAGTTTTGGGTCCGGAGATGAAATCATTCTCCAACCCCAGGTCTAGTGGTTAGGGTTGTGGGTTGAATCCCCTAAAGTCCACAGCCCATATAGTTTGTCAGCATATAGAGTGAGATGCCTTACCCCGACCTACCCTTTGAAAACTTGCATCTATCTTCAGTGTTAGTCACTTTGGAAGCGTTTAAATGCCCCCAAATGAGTAAATAGTAAAAGTACTTTGATTTTGACCTGTTTGGCTTGAATAATTAGTATGCATAGTCTTAACTACATGTATGTCAACCAGTGACAGGCTCAATTAGAACTGGTCCATTTTTTTTTGACTTTTTTTGATAGAGACACACTGGGGTAAAAATATTTGATACCTACAGCAAGGTTTGGACAGGTTTGATTAGCGTTTAGGTAGAGTTTTATCAGATGGAAGAGAAGGTTCTCATGGGCCCTCCTATAATAGTAGTTTGCTTGTTTTCTGACCAAACTGTAAAACATCATTTTTCAAGGCAAGGAATAAATGTTCAGCAGAGGGAAATTGTGTTACCTTTGTTCAACATAAAATATGTGCGGAAAAATGGCTGAGGTGTTGGTGTTTGTTAAAGGCTGACCATGAAAGAGAGTGCATTGGGCACAACCACTTTTTCATGCCACCAAAGAAGACTTTTATAAATAAGTGAAAGGCTCTATGAAAGCATTTAGTTTTTTTTTAGCAATGAAAAATAATCACATTTAAGTGCAATGCAATTTGGATGTTCATGTTTAACAGTTAAAACATGAATAAAAAGATCTATATCCTACTGCTTTCAATTTCCACAAAGGCCTGTTTTTCTTTTTAAAGCCAAATCCATTTGCTATCTACCATTATCACCTCATAAGCCAGAAGCCACCGTATTCTCGTGACTCTCAGCCACTCATCATACATTTCCAGCTGCACTTTGATTACTATTATTATTAGTAGAAGTAGTAGCAGTAGTATTATTATCACTTGTAATATCAATAGTATAATTTCCGATACATATAGCAGTACAACCTCTGTACAACACATTGTTTACTGAGTTGAAGGGGAAGAGGAACGCTGTGACAGCCATCGGATGTCTCTCTGTGATGAATAGTTTATGTGAGGTGACGAGTCAACCACAGGAAATCAGGGGGGCGTCCTTTTATTCGCTGGTGATGCCTAGGAATATCTTTTGTTATTGTCAACACAATCACAATACACAGAATCCCTCCTCTGTATTATAGAAGTGAACGGAATAATTAGATCCCCAACTCTACAAATGTGAAATACAGAGCAATAAAATAAATAACAATGAAAAGATCAAAGGAACAGCATGCCACACGTGTAACAGCACATTATTCAGCAACAATGGTGGCTTGATGACAGTGCTTGTACGTTCTACCAGGAGGGCGCTGTTGCGACACCAGGAATCATGTGGGACTCAGCATTGACCCCTGCTGTACGCCTCCTCATCAATTTGCCTCTGCTTTCCCTCCATTTCCCCCCTTTCCCTCCCTCCGACCCAACCTCAACCCCCGTCTCCAGGTTAGCGACGGGGTGCACGAGATGCTGCTGACCGTGATCACGCGGGTGGGCATCGTGGTGTCGCTGGTGTGCCTCACCATCAGCATCTTCACCTTCTGCTTCTTCCGTGGCCTGCAGAGCGACCGCAACACCATACACAAGAACCTCTGCATCAACCTCTTCATCGCCGAGCTCATCTTCCTCATCGGCATCGACATGACCGAGCCCAGGGTACGTTTTTTTGGGAGAGATTGCGCCCTCGGTGTTCCGATTCGGTTCCGCACCCCATCTGTCTTTCTTTAGCTTTTCTTTTCTGCAAAGCCAGCCAAACCCCCCTACTTCTTCTCCCAGGGCCCTCCCCTGCCCCCCCTCCTTGCCCCCCCTGGAGCATAACAAAGGACCCCCCGTTGCAGCCTAAAATTGATGAGACTTTACACATTGTTTTTTTCCTAAATCCCTTTACTTGTTGGAACACAAAGTGAGAGAGTATGGGGGGGCACAGCCATTGATAAACACCAGCGAGGGACTTGTGTTTTCAGTTGTCAGGCTCTGTTTCCCATCTTAGTTAAACCTTGCTGTCTCTTCGGTGCGATATATGAAGTGCCAATGTGCAGCCTTGTAATCTGCGGTTTCTACGCCTGTCTACATATGCAGCGGAGCGTGTTGGTAGGTATAAAAAGTGTGCTGTGTGTGGTTCAAAAAAGAAGTTTGTGCCTGCGTTCGTCGCGATTTAACGATGTTGCCACGTGAATAGTCGGAGTCGCGCATACACACGTACTTGCTGAATAATGGAGGCCGATGAATCATTGAGGTGACCTGTTTGAATGGATTCACTGTTCTCCCAGGGTTCAACGTGCATATAGAGCCATTGTTGTGACTGAAGAGAAAGTGATGTGTGTACATTTTTCTGTGACTACAAAAGATTTCATAGTAAACGAGTATTAAATAGAGTTTTTTTTTTTTTTTGGTTTCTGTCTCAGATCGGGTGCTCCATCATCGCGGGCATCCTCCACTTCTTCTTCCTGGCCTCCTTCTCCTGGATGTGTCTGGAGGGCGTCCAGCTCTACTTGATGCTGGTGGAGGTGTTCGAGAGCGAGTACTCCCGCAAGAAGTACTACTACGTCTCGGGCTACCTTCTCCCCGCCATCGTGGTGGGCGTGGCCGCGGCCATCGACTACAGGAGCTACGGCACCAAGAAAGCGTGAGCAGCTCCGCCTCTCTTTTTCCTGTGGACCACTCTGTGGTCTTCGTGTTGTCAGGGGAAGGGGGGGGGTTCGATCTCAGCAGAGGCTAGTTGCTATATTTATCTATAAAAATATATATATATGTATGCAGCGTATCTTCATCCTACCCATACATTGCCTTGTGTGCTTCCCAGGAGGCAACAGAAAAAAAAGATTTGAAATATCCTTGCCTTGAACAGGCAGCTGCTGTTCAATTTTTTATGTCATTCAAAAGTGGCTGACAGACTCAACACTGTGGTTTCAGGGGGCCACGGTTTACATTAATGCCTCTCCCGCTCAAAGACCCTCCAGTGACCTCTTGTTTGTAAATGCTCTCTTAAAGAGTGCAGGAGCACTATGTCGGAAAGCCTTTTACCTAGATTAATGGCCGTATTTTAGCTAAGAACCAGCTAGCATACGAAGAGAACCTGGGAGTGTCTTTCTTTTTATTTCTCTGCTATGACTATGTTACTGCGCTTACCGGAGACTGTGCGAGGCGCCACAAATAGAAACAGACTGCGGCTATTTGCTCAGGGGCAAATGTCACCATTTTGGCGGGAAATTAATTTGATTCATTTTGATTCGGTTTTGAGGAGCTAGTCAATAAGGATGATTTTGTTTTCTTTTATAGGTGCTGGCTGAGAGTGGACAATTACTTCATATGGAGTTTTATAGGACCTGTAACCTGCATAATTATGGTAAGTTATGTTTCTATCTAAAACAGAAATTAAAGATGAATAAAGACAAAATAAATAGATGAGCTAAAAATAGATGGAATGATGAAGCATAAAAGAGAGGGAGAGAGAAAGAGAGAGAGTGAGAGAGAGAGAATGAAAGAGGGACAGAGTGCAAGAGACAGAGTGAAAGAGAGACCAAGAGGGAGAGGAATAATTGTATTGCTGTTCACTCATATCTTGTTATGCCATCCAACGTGAAGATTTTGT